>NC_086109.1:13009925-13326331 GCF_963921235.1 Mobula hypostoma | reverse complement strand
AAGTTAATAAAGTCAACGAGTTCTGCATGCGTGCAGGAAGCAGCGCCAATGCAGTCGTCGATGTAGCGAAGGAAAAGTGGGGGACAGATACCAGAATAGGCACGGAACATAGATTGTTCCACAAACCCAACAAAAAGGCAGGCATAGCTAGGACCCATACGGGTGCCCATAGCTACACCTTTAGTTTGGAGGAAATGGGAGGAGCAAAAGGAGAAATTATTAAGAGTAAGGACTAATTCCGCTAGACGGAGCAGAGTGGTGGTAGAGGGGAACTGATTAGGTCTGGAATCGAAAAAGAAGTGTAGAGCTTTGAGACCTTCCTGATGGGGGATGGAAATATATAAGGACTGGACATCCATGGTGAAAATAAAGCGGTGGAGGCCAGGGAACTTAAAATCATCGAAAAGTTTAAGAGCGTGAGAAGTGTCACGAACATAGGTCGGAAGGGATTGAACAAGGGGTGATAAAATCCATGTAAAAGGTTGGATTTGGACAGCATATTAAAGATACAAGGACAAAACAGACATAAAGTAGTGTGGTGTGCAGATTTCAATGCTCATAGCACAAAATGGGGGGATCAGATTACAGATCCAAATGGAAAGGTAATTGAAGATTTGATGGAAGAAAGGGATTTGGTGTGTATGAATGATGGTAGCGGCACAAGGATAGATATAACAACAGGAACTGAGTCAGTGTTAGATATTACGTTAGTGTCTAATACCTTGGCTGGCATTAGTAACTGGGGAGTTTGGACTGCTTCAACAGTAGGCAGTGATCACTACCCAGTTTTGTGTTCAGTGGGTGAAAGAGTTGAAGTAAGACCAGGAGGCGGAACCCCAAAGTGGGTGTTTGAAAAAGCTGATTGGGGTAAGTTCCAGAAGTTGAGTGAAGAAGGGTTGACAAAGATTGATATTTCTGGAAATGTAGATGAATTAAACAGTCAGGTGACTTCAGCAATTATCATGGCAGCAGAAGGATCTATACCCAGGAGTAAAAATAGGATGAATAGAAAACTGGTACCATGGTGGACAGAGGAATGTTGTCAGGCTGTAAAAAACAGAAATAGAGCATTCAGGCTAGTTAAAAGAACCCATAATATGCAGCATTTGGTTCAATATAAGAAAGCACAGGCAGTGGTGAGAAGAACTATACGTCAAGCTAAAAGGGCAAGTTGGAGGAGTTTTTGCGACAAGTTAGGAAGAACAACACCTGTGGGAGAGATATGGGGAATGATTAAGAGGATGGGAAGAGATAGAAGGGAATGGGAATATCCAGTAATGATATCTGAGGAGGAAACTGCAGTCTCCAGTAGGGATAAGGCTGAGGTCATGGCCAAGTCATTTGTACTGATACACAGTTCAGAAAATTTGTCTGAAGAAGGGAGAAGAAGAAGGGAAAGAATAATGAGCCAACACCCAGGTGTGTTAAACAGGAGGGAAGGAACAGATGATATAATTGATGATCCATTTACATTAGCAGAAATGGTGAGAGCAATAAAGAGATCAAGACCAACCTCCCCAGGGAAAGATCTGATATGCTCTGTGATGCTAAAAAATCTAGGAGAAGGAGCGCTCTTGAAGTTGCTGCATTTTTATAACAGAGTGTGGGAGGAGGGAAGATTACCAAGTCCATGGAAAGAAGCAGTAGTAATTCCAATAAGGAAGCTTGGCAAGGATCTGTCAAAACCCACTAGCTACAGACCAATTGCATTAACATCAAGTATATGTAAGATAATGGAAAGGATGATAACAGAAAGGTTATCATATGAGCTTGAGAAAAGGGGAATGCTGGCAAGTTATCAGAGTGGTTTTAGAAAGGGAAGGAATTCCATGGACTCAGTGATTATGTTAGAGTCTGAAATAAGGAAGGCCCAGGCAAATAGAGAGTCAGTAGTGGCAGTGTTCTTTGACATTGAAAAAGCCTATGATATGATGTGGAAGGAAGGATTATTAATTAAGCTGCACAAGACGGGGGTTGGTGGGAGAGTTTTTAATTGGATTAAAAATTTTTTGTTTGGTAGAAAAATTCAAGTTCAGATTGGATCAGAATTATCAAAACAGTACATGGTGGAAAATGGCACACCTCAAGGTAGTGTAATTAGCCCATTACTTTTCATCATTATGATCAATGATGTCTTCACAAGGGTACCAGTGGATATAGGTAGGTCACTGTTTGCGGATGATGGGGCCTTGTGGAAAAGAGGCAGGAACATGGACCATATAATCAGGAAACTACAAGAAGCAATTGATGAAGTGGTGGAGTGGGGTTATGATTGGGGATGTAGATTTTCAGTAGATAAAACTCAAACTGTATTTTTTACCAGGAAAAGGGTTGAGGTAGGGAAGAAGTTAAGGATGTATGGGGTTGAATTAGAAAGGGTTGCATCATTTAAATTTCTGGGAGTTATATTTGATTCACGATTAACATGGGCAGACCATATCAGGAAAGTTGAGGAGAAATGTAAAAAAGTAATAAATGTGATGAGATGTTTGTCTGGTAGGGAATGGGGAGCAAGTTGTTCAGCTTTGAAGAGAATGTATGTGGTTTTAGTAAGATCTGTATTGGATTATGGAAATATAGTATATGGATCAGCAGCTAGGTCTCTTATAAGGAAACTGGATGTGATTCAGGCTCAGGCCTTGAGAGTGTGCAGTGGGGCTTTTAAAACGTCACCAATGTCAGCCCTACAGGTAGAAATGGGAATAATGCCTTTGGAACTAAGAAGGATGCAACTGATGGCAAACTACTGGGCTAACTTGCAGGGGCACAATGATTCTCACCCTACTAAAGGCGTGTTGCAGGAGTCATGGGAAAATGGGAGGTTTCAGAGGGATACCTTTAGTCGGGTAGGGAATGATATCGCGAAAGAATGTGAAGTATTTGATCTGAGGATAAGTCCTTCAGTAGTTTATCCGGTTGTAGCTCCATGGAAGCTTGTATGGCCTGACATAGACTGGCATTTGTTAGAGGTAAAAAGGAAAGAAAGATATAAAACAGATTTGGTAAATGCATTTAACTGTCATGTGATGGAAAAGTATAGTGATTATACTCACATTTATACGAATGGTGCGAAGGAACCTGAAACAGGAGTGACAGGGTTTGGGGTGGTAATACCAGCAAAAGAAATTGGATTCAGCAGAAGAACATCTAATAAGTTAGGGGTGTTTACAGTGGAGATGCTGGCAGTGTTGGTTGTCAATGGGTGCAGAAAGCCAGACAAGCCAAAGCATTGATATGTTCAGATTCATCCTCAGTTCTAGCAAGTTTAAGGTCTTTTCACACAAACAGTCGGCAAGATGTACTTTATGAAGTCCTTCAGTTAGTTACAAGAATTGCAAATCAGGGAGGTCAGGTAAAATTTCTATGGGTTCCAGCACATGTAGGGGTGAAGGGGAATGAGAGGGTGGATGAGTTGGCAAAGAGGGCGTTAAAGAAAGAAAATGTGGAAATGCACATTAGTATCAGTAAAGCAGAGGTTAAGTGTGTAATCTGGGAAAAAGTCAACCGAATGTGGCAAGAAAGATGGGACAGGGAGAGGAAAGGGAGGCATTTATATCAAATACAAAAGAGTGTTGCAGTTACTAGGGTAGGTAATGGAAACAGAAGAGAGGAAATTGTGTGGACTAGGTTAGGGCTGGGGCATTGTGCATTAAACAAAACATTGAAAATGATACGGAAACACCAGACAGGATTGTGTGAGGAATGTCAGGAAGAGGAGATACAGAGAGAGATGATGAGAAATAAATTAAGGGAGTTGGGGATGCAGGAATTCACATTAAAAGGGTTGCTGGGCATGGGTGAGAGAGCACAAGTCCGGGTATTTTTAGCGTTTTTAAGGGGTACAGGGGTTTTTTATAGAATATGACGAATAAACAGGAATAGGATACTAGGATGGTCAAAGGTGGGAGGGTGAAGTGTAGGTTTGTATATATGTGTGTGTGTGTGAGTGTGTGTGTGTGTGTGTGATTGGGTGAAGGGATTTAGAATGTATGTCTAGTGCACATTCCGGAGCAGAGGGTGGCGGTAATGCACCATTAAGCTGGATGCCAACCGCCATAAAACAAGATACAGACAGACAGGTTCAACTGTTGGCGAGTCAGTATCCCGGCAAAATTTACACCATGAAGACTGAAGAACACTCCAGGCAACTATGTGCACAGGTTATTGAAAAGCAAAAGTCAGTACAGCTAAGTCAATGAGCAAGAAATGTAATTAATATGGCACAGCTGTAAATCTGTCTAGAGCAGGCCATCCTCTGAAACTAACTGACTGTGCAAGGAAGGGATTAGGGAGGGAGGCCACCAAGAAACCTGTGATGTTGTGGCCATTACAGAGACTTGGATGACTCAGGGATAGGAATGGCTTCTGAGTGTGCTGGGCTTTAGATGTTTCAAAAATGATAGGGAGGGAGGCAAAAAAGGAGGGAGAGTGGCACTGCTAAGGGGTAGAATCATGGCTGAAGAAAAAGAGGAAGTCATGCAAGGATTGTCTACTGAGTCATTGTGGGTGGGAGTCAGAAACAGGAAGAGGGTAATAACTCTACTAGATATTTTTATAGAACTCCCCCAAAAGTAACAGAGACATCGAGGAGCAGATAGGGAGACAGATTCTGGAACAGTGCAATAATAATAGGGTTGTTGTGATGGGTGATTTTTTAACTTTCTGAATAATGACTGACATCTCCTTAGAGCAAGGGGTTCAAATGGGGTGGAGTTTGTTAGGTGTGTTCAGGAAGGTTTCCTGATGCAATACTTAGATAAGTCAACCAGAGGAGAGGCTGTACTTGATCTGGTATTGGGAAATGAACCTGCTCAGGTGTCAGATCTCTCGGTGGGTGAGGATTTTGGAGGCAGTGATCACAACTCTATCTGCTTTATCACAGTGCTGTAGAGGAATAGGAGCAGACAATTTTGGAAAACATTTAATTGAGGTATGGAGAAATATGATACTATCAGGCAGGAACTTGGGAACATAAATTAGGAGCAGATGTTTTCAGGGAAATGCATGCAGAAATGTGGCAAATGTTCAGAGAACGTTTGCATGGCGTTTTGCAAAGGTATGTTCCATTGAGTTACGGAAAGGATGGTAGGGTAAAAGAACTGTGGTGTACAAAGGAGATAGAAAATCTAGTTAAGAAGAAAAGAAAAGCTTATGAAAGTTCCAAGAAACTAGGTACTGTTAGAGTTCTAGAAAATTACAAGGATACCAGGAAGGAGCTCAAGAATGAAATTAGGAGAGCTACAAGGCGCCATGAGAAGGCCTTGGCGGACAGGATTAAGGAAAACCCCAAGGCATTCTATAAGTATGTGAAGAGCAAGAGGCTGAGGTGTGCAAGAACAGGACCAATCAGAAGTGAGAGTAGAAACATGTGCATGGAGCTGGAGGAGGTAGCGGAGGTACCTAATGAATACTTTGCTTCAGTATTCACCAGTGAAAGGACCTTGGCAATTGTGAGGATGACTTGCAACTGACTGAAATGCTTCAGTGTATAGACATTAAGAAAGAGGACGTGCTGGAGCTTTCAAAAGGTATTAAGTTAAGTAAGTCACCGGGACTAGGTGAGATATATCCAAGGCTACTGTGGGAAGCGAGGCCTCTGACGATGATCTTTGTATCATCAATAGGAACAGGAGAAGTACCAGAGGATTGTGAGGTGGCAAATGCTGTTCCCTAGTTCAAGAAAGGGAGTAGAGATAACTCAGAAAATTATAGACTAGTGAATTTTACTTCAGTGGTTGGCCAGTTGCTGGAGAAGATCCTGAGTGGCAGGATTTATGAGCATTTGGAGAGACATAATCTCATTAGGGATAGTTGGCGTGGCTTTATCAAGGGCAGGTCATGCCTTATGAGTCTGATTGAATTCTTTGAGGTTGTAACAAAACACGTTGATGAAGGTAGAGTAGTGAATGCGGTATATATGGATTTCAGTAAGGCATTTGATAAGGTTCCCCATGAGAGGCTCATTCAGAAAGTAATGAGGCATGAGATCCAAGGAGACCTTGCTTTGTGGATCCAGAATTGTCTTGCCTACAGAAGGCAAAGAGTGGTTGTGGATGGTTCATTTTCTGCATGGAGGACGGTGACCAGTGATATTTTTCAGGGATCTGTCTGGGACCCCTCCTGTCTGTGATTTTTATAAATGACCTGGATGAGGAAGTAGAAGGGTGGGTTAGTAAGTTTTCTGATGACACAAAAGTTGTGGATAGTCTGGAGGGTTATCGGAGGTTACAGTGTGATATCGATAGGATGCAGAACTGGACTGAGAAATGGCAGATGGAGTTCAACCCAATGAGTGTGAAGTGGTTCATTTCAGTAGGTCAAATTTGAAGACAGAACATAATATTAATGGTAAAACTCTTGGCAGTGTGGAGGATCAGCAAGATCTTGAGGTCCATGTCCTGGAGCACTCAAAGCTGCTGCGTAGGTTGACAGTGTTGTTAAGAATGTGTCTGGTGTGTTGACCTTCATCAACTGTGGGATTGTGTTCAAGAGCTGTGAGGTAATGTTACAGCTATATAAGAACTTAGTTAGACCCCACTTGGAGTACTGTGTTCAGTTCTGGTCCCCTCATTACAGGAATGATGTGGATACTACAGAGAGAATGCAGACGAGACTTACAAGGATGTTGCTTGGATTGGAGAGCAGGTCTTGTGCGAATAGGTTGAGTGAACTTGTCCTTTTCTCCTTGGAGCAAAGGAAGATGAGGGGTGACCTGATAGAGATGTATTAGATGATGAGAGGCATTGATCGCGTGGATAGTCAGAGGCTTTTTTCCCAGGGCTGAAATGGCTAACACGAGGGGCCATAGTTTTAACGTGCTTGGAAGTAGATACAAAGGAGATGTCAGAGGTAAGTTTTTTACAGAGTGGTGTCAGAGAAGGTAGCAGAGATGGATACAATGGGGTCTTTTAAGAGACTTAGATAGGTACATGGAGCTTAGAAAAATAGAGGGCTATGCGGCAGGGAAATTCCAGGCAGTTTCTAGAGTAGCTTACGTGTTTGCACAATATTGTAGGCCAAAGGGCTTGTAATGAGCTGTAGATTTCTATGTTTCTGTGTAACTCTGGAGGAGTCACAAGCTTCATTGGCTGAGATGGGAGAGACTGTGCATACAACAATCGTTTCCGGGTGCTTCACCAGTCACAGCTTCATGGGAGAGTGACAAAGAGAAAGTTACTGTTGGAAAAAAAACTCACGTGAAATCTCAACTAGAGCTTGCTGGAAGGCATGTGGGAGACTCTGAAGTCAGCTGGAAGAACGTTCTATGGTCTGATGAAACTAAAATTGAGCTTTTTGGCCATCAGACTAAATGCTATGTTTCACATTAGCCAAACAACTCACATCATCAAAAACACACCCCCATCCCACCGTGAAGCATGGTAATGGCTGCATCACGCTGTGGGGATGCTTCACTGCAGCAGGCCCTGGAAGGCTAGTGAAGATAGGCAGTAAAATGAATTCTGCAAAATACAGGGAAATCCTGGAGGAAAACCTGCTGCAGTCTGCAAGAGAACTGCAACTTGGGAGAATATTTGTTTTCCAGCAAGACAACAACCTCAAGCATACACGTTTATTTTTCAACATAGTCCCCTCCTACATTTATGCACTTAGCTCAGCGGTCGTGGAGCATACGGATCTTGGAGCTCCACAGCGGGGGTGATTGATAAGTTCGTGGCCTACGGTAGAAGGAGATGAGTTGTACAGCTCTCGTTACATGCACATGCAGGCCAACTCTGAGTGAATATGCAGGAAGTTTGAAGTTAATAACTCATCTCCTTCTACCTTAGGCCACGAGCTTATCAATCACCCCTGATGAGTTATTAACGGATGGGTTATTAACCTCAAACTTCCTGGTGGGCTGCAAGACCAGCCCTACTCAAGGCCGATACACCTGGTGGCACAACCAGGCGCTACGGTGTCTTGCAGCAGTACTGGAAAGTCGGCGGATGAGTGTCAACGCTCTCCTTCCCCCTTCATCCCGCTGGCCATTAGCAGCATTTGCCCGGGAAGGCAAGGGTCAAGCCAGACTCGATACATGAAGACTAGATACCGGGTGGCTAGGCAGGGCACGTGATTGGAAGATGATGGCAGACTTAGGCCAGAGGCTCTGCTTCCCAAATGAAATCGCAGAAACCAACCTCAGAACAGGTCTTGTGCCTCACTCCATCTCGTTTACATCATTGAGCTTACAGTGCCCTGGGAGGATGCGGTGGAGGAGGCCCACGAACGGAAGAAGCTGAGGTACGTTGAGCTTGCTGCCCACGTGCAACAACGTGGCTGGAAAGCAAGGGTCCGACCGGTCGAAGTAGGCTGCAGAGGATTTGTAGCCACATCAGCATCAAGGCTACTCCGGGAGTTGGGAGTGCGAGGGAAGACACACCAACAAGCAGTCAAAGACCTCTCCAGAGCTGCAGAAAAGGGTAGTCAGTGGCTCTGGATGGAGAGAAAGGATTCCATCTGGGGCCCCCAAGTGAGTGAAAGGCATCTAGGGGGTGAGCTCGGGACGCCGGGATTCACTGCTGAACCCTCCGGAGGTGTCGGGGGTCTATCAGTGAAACACTGAGGAAAGAGGGCGCCCACTTGATAACCCAGGAGATGCCACCACTCACTCGGCCACCCCACAGAGTCTAGACAACACATCTCAGGAGTGCAAATAAGGGAATTTAACATCTAGTCCTACATAACATACTTGGGCAATCACAGTAAATACATAAAATCAATGTAAGACCACATCCAACAAGGTGGACAACAATCAATGTGGAAAAAAAAACAACAAATTGCCCAATACAAAAAGAAAGAGAAAAAAAAACAATAATAATAAGTAAATAAACAGTAAATACTGAGAACATGAGGGGAATAGTCCTTGCTAGCAAATCCAGTTTAGTGGCAACAGTTCAGCGATGGGGGCAAATGAAATTGAGTGAAGTTATCCCCTCTGGTTCAAGAGCCTGATAGTTGAGGGGTAATAACTGTTCTTGAACCTGGTGATGCAAGTCCTGAGTACCTTCTTCTTGATGACAGCAGTGAGAAGAGAACTTGGCCTGGGTTGTGGTGGTCCTTCATAATGGATCCTGCTTTCCTGCAACAGCGCTCTGTGTACTTAATAATGAGGAGGGCTTTCCCCATGATAGACTTGGCCATATCCACTACTTGTTGTAGACTTTCTGTCTAAGGGCATTGGTAGTTCCATACCAGGCGGTGATGCAATCAGTCAATAAACTCTCCACCTCGCATCTATAAAAGTTTGTCAAAGTTTTAGATGGCAAGCTGAACCTTCGCAGACGCCTAAGAAAGTAGAGCTGCTGCTGTGCTTCAAACGACATTTGCAGTAGGATGGGAACCAGAGCGATAGGGCTGAGGATGGAGCAGTTGGTATAGAGCTAGATGCAGTGTGCACTGAGGCTGTTAGGAAGGACAGGCAGATGATAGGGCAAAATTGCAGTCAGTGGGATGAGTTGAAGTGTAACATGGGAACAAAATCAAAAACAGAGACGAATACAGGATTGAAGGTGTTACTGTATACTTTAATGCATGCAGTATATGGAATAAAGTAGATGATAGACAATAGACAATAGGTGCATGAGTAGGCCATTTGGCCCTTTGAGCCAGCACCACCATCCACTGTGATCATGGCTGATCACCCACAATCAGTACCCCATTCCTGCCTTCTCCCCATATCCCTTGACTCCTTGATCTTGTAGCACAGTTAGAGGTTGGTAGGTATGATGTGAGCATCACTGAGTCATGGCTGAAAGAAGATGATAGTTGGGAGCTCAACATCCAAGGATACACCATGTATCGAAAGGACAGGCAGGTAGGCAGAGGCTGTGGAGTTGTTCTGTTGGTAAAAAAATGAAATCATATCTTTAGAAAAAGGTGACATAGGATTGGAAGATATCGGATCATTGTGGGTACAGTTTAGAAACTGCAAGGGTGGAACACTGCTGATGGGAGGTTAAGGCAAGGCCTCCAAACAGTAGCAAGGATGTGGGCTACAAATTACAATGGGAAATAGAAAACACGTCAAAAGGGCAATATTACAGCAGTCATTTAGGATTTTAATATGCAAGTAGATTGGGAAAATCAGGTTGGTGCTAAATCCCAAGAGGGGTTATTTGTAGACTGCCTGTGAGATGGCTTTTTAGAACAACTTGTGGTTAAACCCACTAGTGGAAAGGTTGTTATGGATTGGGTGTTGTGTAATGAAATGGATTTGATTAGGAAGCTTAAGTTAAAGGAACCCTTAGGAGGCAGTGATCTTAATATGATAGACTTCATCCTGCAATTTGAGAGGGAGAAGCTAAAGTCAGTTGTATTAGTATGATCTGTACCTGGCTGGTAGCCTGATAAACGTTTTCTTGTAATATCAAAAAGGATACCAGAAGTTGTGTTTAAGATAGATAAAGAGTAAGAGAGGTGAAAGTAGATATCAGACTGCTGGAAAATGACACTGGAGAGATAGTAATGGGGGACAAGGAAATAGCGGATGAACTAAATAAATATTTTGCATTCATCTACACTGAGGCATAAACTAGCAGTATGCCAGAAGTTCAAGAGGGTCAGAGGGCAGAAATGAGTGAAATTGCTATCACTGGGAGAAAGTGGCTGGGAAGCTGAAAGGTCTGAAGGTGGATAAGTCTCAGACCAGATGGACTACACCCCAGGGTTCTGAATGTGGGGGCTGAAGTGATTGTGGAGGCACTAGTAATGATCTTTCAAGAATCAATTGAATCTGGCATGGTTCCGGACGAATGGAAAATTACAAATGCCATTCCACTCGTCAAGAAGGGAGAGAAGCAGAAGAGAGGAAATAATAGCGGAGTTTGTCTGACTTCAGTAGCTGGGAAGATGTTGGAGTCAATTGTTAAGGATAAGCTCTTAGGGTACTTGGAGTCACATGATAAAATAGGCCTGACAAATCTGTTGGAATTTTTGAGGAAATTCCAAGCAGGATAGACAAAGGAGAATTGGTGGATGTTGTGTACTTGGATTTTCAGATGGCCTTTGACAAAGTACCATACATAAGTCTGCTTAACAAGATAAGAGCCCGTGGCATTACAGGAAAGGTACTAGCATGGATGGAGCATTGGCTGATTGACAGGAGGCAAAGAGTGGGAATACAGTGGGAACTGCAGCTTAATGTGAAAAAGACTAAGGAGCTGGTGGCAGACCTGAGGAGTGCTATGGTACCGGTGACCCCTGTTTCCATCCATGGGGTTAGTGTGGACATGGTGGAGGATTACAAATACCTGGGGATATGAATTGACAATAAACTGGACTGGTCAAAGAACACTGAGGCTGTCTACAAGAAGGGTCAGAGCCGTCTCTATTTCCTGAGGAGACTGAGGTCCTTTAACATCTGCCGGATGATGCTAAGGATGTTCTATGAGTCTATGGTGGCCAGTGCTATGTTTGCTGTTGTGCACTGGGGCAACAGGCTGAGGGTAGCAGACACCAACAGAATCAACAAACTCATTCGTAAGGCCAGTGATGTTGTGGGGATGGAACTGGACTCTCTGAATGTGGTGTCTGAAAAGAGGATGCTGTCTAAGTTGCATGCCATCTTGGTCAATCTCTCCCATCCACTACATAATGTACTGGGTGGGCACAGGAGTACATTCAGCCAGAGACTCATTCCACCGAGATGCAAGACAGAGCGTCATAGGAAGTCATTCCTGCCTGTGGCTATCAAACTTTACAACTCCTCCCTTGGAGGGTCAGACACCCTGAGCCAATAGGCTGGTCCTGGACTTATTTCATAATTTATTGGCATAATTTACATATTACTATTTAATTATTTATGGTTCTATTACTATTTATTATTTATGGTGCAACTGTAACAAAAGCCAATTTCCCTGGGGATCAATAAAGTATGGCTATGACTAAAGGGCACCTTTCCTGGTTTGCTGCTGGTGACTAGTGCTGTTTCACAGGGGTCGCTGTGGGACCGCTTCTTTTTACGTTATATGTCATTGATTTAGATAATGGAATTGATGGCTTTGGGGCCATGTTTGTGGACAATATGAAGATAGGTGGAGAGACTGGCAGTGTTGAGGAAACAGGGAGTCTGCAGAAGGACCTAGACAGATTAGGAAAATGGGCAAAGATGTGGCAGATGGAATAATGTGTCGGAATGAATATGGTCATGCACTTTGCTAGAAAGAAAAAAAGACTGTTTTCTAAGCATGCTGAAAATTCAAAACTTGGAGGTGCAAAGTGACTTGAGAGTCCTTTTGCAGGAATCCTTGAAGGTTAACTTGCAGGTTGAGTCAGTGGTAAGGAAGGCAAAAGCAATGTTAGCATTCATATTGAGAGGATTAGAATATAAAAGCAAAGATTTAATACTGAGGCTTTTTAAGGCACTAGTGAGCCCCCAGTTGGAGTATTGTAAGCAGTTATGGGCTCCTTATCTAAGAAAGTATGTGCTGACATTGGAAAAGGTTCAGAGGAAATTCATGACAATTATTCCAGGAATGATAAGAATGTCTCCTATGGAGAGATTGAATGAGCTAGGGCTTTTCTCTTTGCAGCAAGGGAAGGTGAAAGGCAACTTAATAGAGGTGTGCAAGATGATAAGAGGCATAGATTGAGAGGACAGCCAGAGACTTTTTCCTGGGGCGGAAATGGCAAATACATTGGGGCATAAACATGGTACCATAAGTGATCACAGTTGTAGGGGTAGTCTTTGTATATCAGCAGTCTGCTGGGTGTAAATGTGGTACCTGGGAAAGTCCCAGTACAAACACTGGGGTGGTCCAGATAGAGATATGGAACCAAAGTGGACCCAATATAAATAGTGAACGCATGTCCCAATGTACATTCCATCAATAAATAAATGAAACTGAATTGTAATTTTAAGGTGTTCAGAGAGAAGTATGGAGGGGCCACTGGGGGGAGGGGGGAATTACACTGCCAGGGATGGCGGTAGTGGCTGATACATTAGGGAGAAATAGGAAACTTTTAGATATGCACATGGATGGAAAAAAAGTGGAGTGCTGTGTGAGTAGAAGGGTTAGATTGGGTTAAAGGTTTGGCATAACATCGTGGGCCAAGTATCTTTACTGTGCTGTTCTGTTCTATGTTCTATTAAATGTACTGCATATTTGAAAGCTGTTGTCATAGACAGATGAACTAACTTCCAGTGACAAATATTTGGTGAAGTGCAGTCACTGTCTTGGAAATTACACCAGCAGGGGATTCACAGAAGGCTGGGGGGAAAAAAAAATTCCTGGCTGGGAATTCCCTGGATAATGGACTAGGCTAGTGATCGAGAATCCCTGATGATCATGGATATTCCAGAGCTGGGGACATTTTGGGATTTTCTCTGAATCAGATGTGCTGTACATTCTCATGAGATCCACCCTGCCCTGAAGGCACATTCACATGGTATGGCATTGATAGAAACATAGAAACATAGAAAATAGGTGCAGGAGTAGGCCATTCGGCCCGAATGGGCCTGCACCGCCATTTATTATGATCATGGCTGATCATCCAACTCAGAACCCAGCCTTCCCTCCATACCCCCTGACCCCTGTAGCCACAAGGGCCATATCTAACTTCCTTTTAAACATAGCTAATGAACTGGCCTCAACAGTTTGCTGTGGCAGAGAATTCCACAGATTCACCACTCTCTGTGTGAAGAAGTTTTTCCTAACCTCGGTCCTAAAAGGCTTCCCCTCTATCCTCAAACTGTGACCCCTCGTTCTAGACCTCCCCAACATCGGGAACAATCTTCCTGCATCTAGCCTGTCCAATCCCTTTAGGATCTTATACGTTTCAATCAGATCCCCCCTCAATCTTCTAAATTCCAACGAGTACAAGCCCAGTTCATCCAGTCTTTCTTCATATGAAAGACCTGCCATCCCAGGAATCAATCTGGTGAACCTTCTTTGTACTCCCTCTATGGCAAAGATGTCTTTCCTCAGATTAGGGGACCAAAACTGCACACAATACTCCAGGTGTGGTCTCACCAAGGCCTTGTACAACTGCAGTAGTACCTCCCTGCTCCTGTACTCGAATCCTCTCGCTATAAATGCCAGCATACCGTTCGCCTTTTTCACCGCCTGCTGTACCTGCATGCCCACTTTCAATGACTGGTGTATAATGACACCCAGGTCTCGTTGCACCTCCCCTTTTCCTAATCGGCCACCATTCAGATAATAATCTGTTTTCCTATTTTTGCCACCAAAGTGGATAACTTCACATTTATCCACATTAAATTGCATCTGCCATGAGTTTGCCCACTCACCCAACCTATCCAAGTCACCCTGCATCCTCTTAGCATCCTCCTCACTGCTAACACTGCCACCCAGCTTCGTGTCATCCGCAAACTTGGAGATGCCGCATTTAATTCCCTCATCCAAGTCATTAATATATATTGTAAACAACTGGGGTCCCAGCACTGAGCCTTGCGGTACCCCACTAGTCACCGCCTGCCATTCTGAAAAGGTCCCGTTTATTCCCACTCTTTGCTTCCTGTCTGCTAACCAATTCTCCACCCACACCAATACCTTACCCCCAATACCGTGATGCTCTTTATTGATTACAGCTCAGCATTTAATATCATCATTCCCTCAAAGCTATTCGGTGACCTCCAAGACGAGGGCCTCAATACCCGCTTGTGCAATTTGATCCTGCAATTACTCACTTGCAGACTCCAGTCAGTTTGGAATGGCAAAAACATGTCCTCCACAATCTCCATTAGCACAGAAGCACCACGGGGATATGTGTTTAGCCTTCCGCTCTACTCACTTTACACTCTGACTGTGTGGCTAAGTGCAGCTCCAACGCCATGTTCAAGTTCACTGATGACACCACTGTGGTGGGCCATATCAAAGGTGGTGATGAGTCAGCATACAGGAGGGAGATTGAAAATTTGGCTGAGTAGTGTCATAACAACAATGTCTCAATATCAATGAGAGCAAAAAACTGACTGTAGACTTCAGGAAAGGGAAACCAGAGGTCCATGAGCCAGTACTCATCGGAGAATCACAGGTGGAGAGGATCAGTAACTTTAAATTCCTGGGTGTCACTAGATCAGAGGACCTCTCATGGACCCATCATATAAATGGAATTGCAAAGAAAGTACGACAGTGCCTCTACTTCCTCGGAGATTTGGTATAACATCAAAAACTTTGCCAAACAAACTTTGCTAAAGGAGGAAGGAGAAGATGGCAGCACGATGCAGCATGCGTGGCCGTTCCGAATGATATCGTATGTGTTAACTAGGGGGCTGTGCACAATCCGGATTGGAGCCGTGAGAAGCACGGAGGAACATCTGGAGAAACTTCTGAAATGCCCCCTTCGCTGCCGCTGCTACTGTGCGATCAAGAATCTCCGGAGGGACAGGCCCCAAACCCTCGGCTTTGCCTACTGCCTATTGCCGGGTCTGGGGTCAAAGCTCTCGGCAGAGATGGTGCTCGGTGCTCGGTGTCGGAGAGCTGGTCAGAGGCTTGGAGTTTTCGGACGGACTCGGAGTTGTACTGTGGTCGGATGCTTCCAGGATGCTGCATCGGCAAGTTTGCGGCGCTGGAGGTTCACTGTCTGCGTGAGATGATGGGACTTTCGAGAGATCTTGAGACTTTTACCATGCCATGGTCTGTTCTTATCAAGTTATGGTATTGCTTTGCACTATTGTAACTATATGTTATAATTATGTGGTTTGTGTCAGTTTTTAAGTCGGTTTGTCATGTGTTTCTGTGATATCATTCTAGAAAAACATTGTATCATTTCTTAATGCATGTATTACTAAATGACAATAAAAGAGGACTGCGTGTCCTCATAATCTTAAAAAAAAATTCTATAGATATGTAGTGGTAAGTGTATTGACTGGCTGCATTATGGCCTGGTACGGGGAGCACCAATGCCTTTGAATGGAAAATCCTATGATGGGGAGTGGATTTGGCCCAGTAGATCATGGGTAAAGCCCTCCCAAGCACTGAGCGCCTCTACATGAAACATTGTTGTAGGAAAGCAGCATCCACCATCAAAGATCCTCATCACCCAGGCCTTGCTCTTTTTTTGCTGCTGCCATCAGGTGGAAAGTACAGGAGCCTCAGGACTCGCACCACCAGGTTCAGGAACAGTTACTACCCCTCAACCATCAGGCTCTTGAACAAAAGAGGATAACTACACTCGTCCATTGAGATGTTCCCACAACCAATGATCTCATTTTAAGGACTCCATCTTTTTACGGTATTTTATGCTCTCAGTATTTATTGCTATTTATTTATATTTGCACAGTTTGTTGTCTTCTATGCTCTATTTACTCTTTCATTAATCCAGTTTATGGTTACAATTCTACAGATTTGCTGAGTATGTCTACAGGAGAAAAGAACCTCAGGATTGTATGTGATTTTTCTTTTTTTACAGCCGATGAGATTGCAATGTACCCTGGTTGCAACCCTGTTTGATGTATCATTAACATATGCTTATTAAATGATTTCTGAGCCCTAGAGAGGAAGCCATTTGGATGTGAACATTAAAGCTTATGGTGAAGCGAAATTAAAGCTATCTTTAATTTCACTTCACAAACAAAATATTGGAGTTGAAGCCAATATCTATTAGAAACAGAGATTTGATGATTAGGAGGTCACTGCGGAAATATGTTAAAGAGTTTTTGCGAATACTTAAAATAATAAATACAAGAGATTCTGCAGATTCTGGAAATCCGGAGTAACACAGAAAATGCGGAGGAACTCAGCAGGTCAGACAGAAGTTCTGGAAAGGAATAAAGAGTTAATGCTTTGAGCAGAGACCTTTCATCTGGTCCAGAAATGAAGGGGGAAGAAGCTAGAATAAGAAGGTGGAGCGAGGGAGGGGAGTACAACCTGGAAGGTGATCGGTGAGACCAGGTGGGTGGCAGGGGAGTGGGGGGGTTGAAGTGCAAAGCTTGGAGGTTATAGGTGCAAGAAATGAAGTGATGTGAGAGTGGATCATGGGAGAAAGTGAAGGAGGAAGCACTCCAGAGGGCAGTGGAGAGAAAGCCTTAAAGCAATTATGTTTATTTATTGAGATACAGCATGGAATAGGCTCGTGAGGCACTTGGAGCCGTCCCACAGCAACCCACCGATTTAACCCCAGCCTAGTCGTGGGACAGTTCACAATGACCAATGAACCTACCAACTGGTACATCTTTGGACTGTGGGAGGAAACCGGAGCACCCAGAGGAAACCTACGTGATCACGGGGAGAATGTACAAACTCCTTACGGGCAGCATCAGGAATTGAACCTGGATCACGTGCACTGTAAAGCGTTGTGCTAACCATTATTCAAGTTTAAATGCTGGAGGAACTCGGTAGGCTAGGCAATATCTATGGAAAAGAGTAAACAGTCAATGTTTCCGGCTGAACCCTTCTTCAGGACTGAATAAATATTTAAGGTGGTACTGGTGAAACTCAGTGATTCATTGGAAGCAAACAAAACTACTAGCTACTTTATTAATCACACTGTTTTTGGAAAATGATCATTGCAATCAATTGTCTGTAACTTCAGAGTTGAGATTTAAACCGTCTGTATGTCCTGGCATTTTTGCATTGTGAACTGGGGTCTTGAAAGTGCAGGATGGTTGTAGCATGGCATGTATGGCCAAATCAAGACGGCAGGTCTCAGGCCTGAGAGCGGGAAGAAGCCGATGCTCGACTGATTCAAGTGCCCGGTCAGATTGCAAAGGTTGAGTACGGGCAGGATCGAGGTGGCGGGTCCCAAGCACGAGAGCATATCAAAGTGGCAGGGCCCAGATCCAAGAACGAGGAATGACCTGCTGTTTCACTGATTTAAGCACCGGGCCAGATTGAAAAGGTCATAGTATTGGGGCCAGTGTTCAGCTCACTGCTCTCGAGGTTTACTTGTCTCTGCACTGAAATAAGGCTGTGGCCTGCACTTAATGGGCTCCTGGATTGGCTGTGACGGGCTTCATGGCTGTGGACTCATCTGCATTGTCGTCAGTTCTGAATGTTATTTGCTTATTATTATTTGCACGATTTGTTTTCTTTTCTGCACATTGGGTGTTTGACAATCTTTTTTTCTGAATCGGTTCCATTGGGTTTCTTTGTTTTGTGACTGCCTGTACGGAGATGAATATCGAGATTGTATATTGTATGCATTGATAATCAATGTACTTTGTAATCTGTGCAAAGTCTTGTAATTTGTACATTCGTGGTTGATGCATTAAGTAGTGTTAGAATACATTGTAAAACCAGTAGTATTGTTCCCACTCATGTGGACCCCTGGGGTCGTGCGTACTACCCCAGTATAACTTCAATATACTATAACTTCAGGATCAGAATCGTTTAACACCACCAGCATATGCCGTGAAATTTGCTAACTTTGCGGCAGCAGCACAATGATTTTAAGATCTTTATTTGTCACCTGTGCATTGAAACATACAGTGAAATGCTCTATTTGCATCAATGACCAACACAATGTCACCATGTTTCTGGCACTGCTATAGCCCTAATCTATATATCTCTTGAATTCCATGCTTCAAGTCAATGATATCTCCATGAACATTACCTGACCCACTGAAAATTTCCACCATTTTCTGTTTTTATTCCTGATTATACCACCTTTTGAATTATTTATTATTTTTTAGTGAGAGCCACTGCATGGTACCAGGCTCTTCTGGCCCAACAAGTCCACCTCGCTCAATTACTCTTATATGACCATTTAACTTAATAACCGGTATGCCTTTAGAACATGGGAGGAAACTGGGGCACTCAGTGGAACCCCACATGGACACGAGAGAATGTCTTCCAGATAGCAACTGGAAATGAACCGGTATTGCTGGCACTGTGATATCATGCTAACCGACATGCTACTGCGTCATCCCATTAATAGACTGATACAAGACTTGTGTCTCAAGTTCACCACTGATGGTGGCCACGAGGGCCTTTGTGCTGAAACGGCCTCTATCTAGTCTGCTTTTTGGGATGTATTAAGCTGGGTTCTGTCCCGTCAATGGGAAGGTAATTACAATGACATGGGTTTTGCTGCTACAGTACTTCACCAAAGTGCAGAAACCACATGATTATCATCTTGTGATGGTTTCTGGCAATAATATGGAATGAAAAGAATTAGCTACAGACAAGTGAAGCTCAATTCTGGACTTAGTCATTAGCTGAGGGAATTTGGGAACCAAACCCCTTGCTATATTCGTTGACACATCTGAAAGTCTGAAACAGTAAGTCATTAGATCTGCTTAGTCAAACACTTTGCTGCCCAGATAGCAAAGCGATGAGGCTGTGTTTGTCATCGCCTTCAAGCAACACTTGCTTAGCAGGAGCAGCCCCAGGCCTAGCACATTAAGTATCATTACAAAGAAGGCATAACAGCACCCTACTTACATAAAGTTTGTGCAGATTCAGTATGTCATCTAAAACCTTGATAAATCACTATAGGTGCATAGTGGTGAGTATCCTGACTGGTTGTATCATGGTCTGGGATGAAAAAGCTTATAAAATTCAAAGTTCAATGTAAATTTAGTATCAAAATACATGTATAACGCAATATACAACCCTGAGATTTATTTTCTTGCGGGCATTCACATTAAATTAAAAAAATGATGATAGACAAATAAGCAAGAAATATCGAGAACATGAGATGAAGAGTCCTTGAAAGTGAGTCCAAACATTGTGGGAACAGTTCAGTGTTGGGGTGAGTGAGGTTATTTCCTCTGGTTCAAGAGCCTGAATCTGGTGGTGTGGGTCCTGAGGCTCCTGTACCTTCTTCTGGAAGCAGCAAGAAGAGAGCATTGCATGGATAATGGGACCACTTGATGATGGATCTTGCATTCCTGCGACAGCACTCCATGTAGATGTGCTCAATAGTGGGGAGGGCGTTATCCATGATGGACTGTGCTGTATCCACTATTTTTGTAAGCTTTTCTGTATAGGGGCATTGGTGTTTCTATACAAGGTTGTGATGCAACCAGTCAATATACGCTCCACTGCACATCTATAGAAGTTTGCCAACGTTTTAGATGACATGCCGAGTCTTAGCATACTTCTAATAAAGCAGAGGCGCTGCTGTGCTTTCTCTGAAATAACATCAATAAATTTAAAGTTGCTGCCCTTCTCCACTTCTGATCCTTAGATGAGAACTGGCTCATGAACTTCTAGTTTACTCCTCCGGTTGATTATTGACTACAATATTGATCCTTGGTCTTGCTGACATTGAGTGAGAGGTTGTTGTTATGGCACCACTCAGCCAGATTTTCAATCTCCCTCCTATGTGCTGATTCGTCACCACCTTTGATTTGGCCAAGGATAGTGGTGTTGTCAGCAAACTTAATTATGACATTAGGGCCATGCTTAGCCTCATAGTCATAAGTATAAACCGAGCAGAGCAGGGGACTAAGCACAGAGCCTTGTGGTGCACCTGTGCTAATGGTAATTGTGGCAATATTATTGCCAGTCCAAACTGACTGGGGTCTGCAAGTGAGGAAATTGAGGATCTAGTTGCATAAGGAGGTATTGAGGCCTAGGTCTTGTGCCATAAAGAGCTACGGCTGAATATCTCAATAGATATACCTATGAGGTGTAAGTCCTCTGATGTTCCCAGGACATTACTACTGTAGTGGATATAGCCCAGTCTATCAGGAGCAAAGCCCTTCCCACCGTTGAGCACATCTATAAGGAGCACAGCCACAAGAAAGCAGCATCCATCATCAAAGTTACCCACCATCCAGGCCATGCCCTCTTCTCACTGTTGGCATTGGAAGGAGGTGCAGAAGCCTTGTGTCCCACAAGGTTCAGGAACATTTATCAACCATTTAACCATCAGGCTCCTCTACTCACTTGGACAACTTGAATCACCTCAACTCTGAACTGATTCCACAACCAACAGTCTCACTTTGAAGAACTCTACGACTCGTTCTCAGTATTATTTATTTACTTGTTTTTATATTTGCACAGTTTGTCTTCTTTTGCACTTTGTTCTTAGTGCGTAATTCTCCATTGATTCTACAGTATTTCTTTGTTCTACTACGAACGCCTGCAAGTTAATTGCAAGGTATCGTATGCTGACATGCACATACTTTGATAATAAATTTACTTTGAACTATGGAATTTAATTGTTAGATCCCAAGTTTCACCAGGACCACACGTTTATGAGGTGAGGTATGAGTGATACCATTCTGATCAAGGCAGAACTTGACCAAGTGTTGCATCAAGATGCTCTGGTAGACTTGAAGTCAATGGGCATCAGAGGGAAAACACTAAAGTAGTTGGAGTTACAGTTTTCACAAGGATCGTTGGAGCTTCATCAGCCCACCAGGACATCATTGCTGGAGTTCCTCAGGGCAATGCCCTAGCATATGGATGCATAGTAGTTAGCACAGTACTTTACCAGTGACCAGGTTCAATTCCCGCTGTTGCCTGTAAGGAGTTTGTATGTTCTCTTCATAACTGCATTGGTTTTCTCCGGAGCTCCAGTTCCCTCCCACATTGCAAAATACATTTGGATTAGGTTTAGTAAGTTGCAGGCATGCTATGTTTCTACCAGAAGCATGGCGACACTTGTGGGCTGCACCCAGCACATCCTTTTGGACTGTCTTGGTTGTTGATGCAAAGCAAAGCATTTTACTGTATGTTTTGATGTACATGTCACAAATAAAGCTGATCTTTAGCTTCTTCATGAAGAGATGGAATTACATCTTTAGAAAGAGGTGACATCGGGTCAGAGAACGTTGCATCTTTGTGGGTGGAATTAAGAAACTGCAAGGGCGAGAAAACATTATGGGAATCATATATAAGCCTCCAAATAGTAGCCAAGATGTGGGGTTGAGATTGCAAAGGGAGCTGGAAAAAGCATGTAATAAATTGTAATGCGGGACTTCAATATGCAAGGGGATTGGGGAAATCAGGTTGGTGTTGGATCGCAAGAGGGGGCATTTATTGAATGCCTACAAGATGGCTTTTTAGAGCAACTTGTGCTCGAGTCTACTTGGGGAAAGGCTATCTTAGATTGGGTGTTGTGTAGTAACCCAGATCTTATTAGCGAGGTTAATGTAAAGGAAGCCTTAGGAGGCAGTGATGTGATTGAATTCATTTGAGAAGGAGAAGTATAACTCAGACATTCTCAAATGGCAGGGGTAGGCCATCATGTCTGACAAGGGAAGTTGAGAACTGCATAAAAGCCAAGGAAAGTGCATATAAAGTAGCAAAAGTGAGTGGGAAGTTGGATGATTGGGAAGCTTTTAAAATCCAACAAAAGGCATCTAAAAAAGCTATAAGAAGGGAAAATATGAAACAAGAGGGCAAACTAGCCAATAATGTAAAGTGGGATACCAAAAGCTTTTTCAAGAGTAAAAGGAAGGTGAGAGTTAATATTGGACCACTGGAAAATGATGCTGATGAGATAGTAATGGGGGACGAAGAAATGGCAGATGAATGTAATGGGTACTTTCCATCTATCTTCACTGTGGAAGACACTAGCATTATGCTAGAGGTCCATGAGTGTCAGGGAGCAGGAGTGCCACTGCTATTAAAAAGGAAAAAGTGCTAGGCAAACTCAAAGTTCTTAAGGTGGATAAACCACTTGGACCAAATGGACTACATCCCAGAGTGCTGAGAGAGCTTGCTGAAGAGATAACGGATGCATTGATCAAGATCTTTCAAGAATCACTTGATTCTGGCTTGGTCCCAGAGGACTGGAAGATTGCAAATGTCACTCCCAATTTAAGAAGGGAGGAAAGCAAGAGAAAGGAAATTATAAGCCAGTTTGCCTTACCTCAGAGGTTGGAAAATTGTTGTAATCTATTATTATGGTGAGGTTCCGGGGTACTTGAAGATAAATGATAAAATAAGCCAAAGTCAGCATGGTTTCTGTAAAGGGAAATCTTCCCTGACAAATCCATTCTTTGAGGAAGTAACAGGCAGAGTGGACAAAGGAGAGGCAATGGATGTCATTTACTTGGATTTTCAGAAGGCAATTGATAAGGTGCTACACATAAGGCTGCACATTTGACTGTTGAATTATAATGGCCCCGTTTTGTTTTTTCCTTTCTTTTTTTTCCTAAAAGGCATATTCACTGATCTTCAGTAAACTCCTGCACCTTGCTCCATCGAATCGCAATCTCCACCGGATCAAATCCTACGACCGGTTCTCTCCATCGTATTCTCTCTCCATCTCCCACCGAACAAAGACCAAAGCTCCCATTGGTGTCAGGCACAAAAAAAACCCCTGCTCCCCTGGCCTTGTCTCCTGATTGGCTGGCTCACATTCCTCATCACCCATTATCTCTAACAATAACCCAAACACTGCTTCTACAAAAAGACTATTATATGAACTATCTTGCAACTTTTGCAGTGAAAACCTTTACCAGGGCATTACACGAAGCTGAGTCGTTGTGCCTGGAGTAGCATAGCTTTACCGAAGCAGATCACAAAATCATATGGACCACAATAGATGTGTATGGTGTAAAAATGCAAACAGAATTGGACACAGGGTCAGCTTTGCCTATAATTGCAGAGGCCAACTACAACAGGCTCCTTTCTAGGATACCATTAGAGAAGACCTCAGTGATGCGAAATACCTACAGTTGAAAAGAATGTCTCCCAAAGGCAAACTGAAGGTAAATGTGATGTATGGAGGCCAAGCACAGCAGTTAGAGCTTTATGTATTGAAAAGTAGAGGGTCAGCATTTTTTGGATGTGAGTGGCTGAGAAATATGCAACTTGACTGGCACTCAATCTAAACTCTCAGTGTGGCATCAACAGGCAACTGCAACCCAAATGGTAGCACTAACCAGAGGCTATCACAGCTGTTTAATGTTAATCAGAAAGTGTTTGAGAAGGGTACAGATAAACAGATTGAAGGCTTGGCCAAAAGCTGTTCAGGGTGCCAAAAAGTTCAAAATGCACCCCCCACAGGCACCATTAAATCTGTGGGAGTGGCTGTCTTCACCATGGCAAAGAGTACATACTGACTTTGCTGGGCCATTCACGGACTGCATGATTCCGATTGCTGTGGATGCTCATTTGCAGTGGCTGGAGGTTACACCAATGAAGCCAACCACATCAGCAAAGACTGTCTCCGCTGAGCACTAAGTGGCTTACCAGAACAAACTGTGAGTGACAACGGTTCACAATACATGTCAGAAGAATTCCGACTGTTCACAAAGAAAAATGGCTTCGGACATTTCAAGTCAGCTCCTTGCCACCCAGCAATGAATGGGTTAGCTGAAAGGTTTATTCACACCTTCAAGAAGTCCATTTAAAGCGATGGACAAGGAGGACATTTCTCTACAGCACCAAGTGGACAACTTCCTTTTCGTGTATCGGAACTCTGTTCATGTGACGGCAAATCAAACTCCTGCAATGCCGTTCATGAACAGGAATCTGAGATCTCACATAGACCTTCTGAAACCAGACCTATAGAGGGAAATGCAAAATACGCAGTTCAGCCAGTTGCCAAGTGAAGCAGCAGGGAGCTCTGAGGTTGGACAAGAAGTCCTAGCACCTGATGACTGAGAAGACAACTGGACACCTAGTAGGATAGGTACAAGAACTGGACCACTGATGTACACAGTTGGTGTTGGAGACCAGATATGGAGACGTTATTTGGACCAGATACTAGATACTCAAACAGCACACCTGAGTCGACTGCATTCAACAAGATGGATGCATTACAGTCACCAGTGATGATGTTACTGACAGCAACATGACACCGGAAACCGAGGACGTTGTCTTAGACAAGACACCTACCGAGCCTTATGCCACTCCATGGGCCTGGAGTTATACTTTTATACTTTATTGTCGCCAAACAATTGACACTAGAACATACAATCATCACAACGATATCTGATTCTGCGCTTCGCGCTCCCTGGAGTACAAATCGATAGTAAATATTAAAAATTTTGATTATATATCATAAATAGAAAATAGAAAAGGGAAAGTAAGGTAGTGCAAAAAAACCCAGAGGCAGGTCCGGATATTTGGAGGGTACGGCCCAGATACAGGTCAGGATCCGTTCAGCAGTGATGAGAACGTTAGCACTGACAAGACATCTGCCAAACCTGACGCCACTCCACAGGTCCAGAGGCACTATCCTGAAAGAAACAGAGCACCACCCAAAAGACTGAACCTTTAGAACTGTGAAGTTAGTCATGGACTGTTATTGTGAAAGCACGTCTATTGAAATATGGGTTTATGAAAGGGAAATTCAATGTTTTGTACATATTGAGTTTCATAATGCATTAAAGAGGAAGGAAGAGGAAGGTATGGACCTATTTCCTTTAGAGCAATAAACCCCTCCCCCCTTAGCACTACATATTGATGTAGTGCATATGTGTATTGTTCTTTCTCGCTATCTGCAATAAGAATATACCAGTTAAAGCCATCTCCCATGTGTGCAGACACAACACTCATTGTTCCCTTACCTTGCACTGCTCAATTCTACCTCCTACCCAAGATCCACAAACCTGCAAATTCTCTTCTTGATCAAATGTCTTAATTTCCCCATTCTGGCCTCTTAACTCTTCTCCTCACGTGTATATCACCTTCCCCTGGTGCCACTCCTCCTCTCCTTTCTCCCATGATCCTTTCTCCTCTGCAATCAGCTTCCTTCTTCACCAGCCCTTTGCCTTCTCCACTCATCACCTCCCAGCTTCTGACTTCATTCTCCCCTTCCCCACCCACTGAGCTTCACCTATCACCTTCAACTTTGTACTCTTTCCCCTCCTCCACCTTATTCTGGCTTCTTCCCCCTTCCTTCCCAGTCCTGAAGAAGGGTCTCAGTCCAAAACCTTGAATATTTATTCATTTCCATAGATGCTGCCTGACCTGCTGAGGCTGTTTCCCAGGGCTGAAATGGCTAACACGAGGGGGCATAGTTTTAAGGCGCTTAGAAGCAGGTACAGAGGGGATGTCAGGGGTCGGTTTTTCACACACAGAGTGGTGGGTGTGTGAAATGCACTGCCAGCGATGGTGGTGGAGTGGGGTACAATAGGGTCTTTTAAGAGATTCTCAGATAGGTACATGGAGCTTAGAAAAATAGAGGGTTATGCACTAGGGAAATTCTAGGCAGTTTCTGGAGCAGGTTATATGTTTGCACAACTTTGTGGGCCAAAGGGCCTGTAATGTGCTGTAGATTTCTATGTTCTATGTTCCTACAGTATTTTGTGTGTGTTACTCTGGATTCTGCATCTGCAGAATCTTTGTGTTCAATGGTTCCACTTATTATCAGAGAATGTATACAGTATACAACCTGGAATTCTTACTCTTCACAGACATCCACAAAACAGAAGAAAACAAACCCCAAAGAATGAAGCAACACACATCAAAGTGGCTGGTGAACGCAGCAGGCCAGGCAGCATCTCTAGGAAGAGGTACAGTCGACGTTTCGGGCCAAGACCCTTCGTCAGGACGAACTGAAAGAAGAGCTAGTAAGAGATTTGAAAGTGGGAGGTGGAGAGGGACTGTCCCTCTGACTATACCCCTTGCCCATCCTCTGGGTTTTTTCACCCCTCCCCCTTTTCTTTCTCCCTGGGCCTCCTGTCCCATGATCCTCTTGTATCCCTTTTGCCAATCACCTGTTCAGCTCTCGGCTCCATCCCTCCCCCTCCTGTCTTCTCCTATCATTTTGGATCTCCCCTTCCCCCTCCAACTTTCAAATCCCTTACTCACTAACCTTCAGTTAGTCCTGACGAAGGGTCTGGGCCTGAAACGTCGACTGCACCTCTTCCTACAGATGCTGCCTGGCCTGCTGCGTTCACCAGCAACTTTTATGTGTGTTGCTTGAATTTCCAGCAACTGCAGAATTCCTCGTGTTCCCAAAGAATGAATCCCAGAATAAAAACACAAGAACCTCTCCCACTCCCAAGCACAAGCGGCAGCAAACAGCATCAACCCTCTCCCCGCCCCCCCACACTTATTCTGGCAAAAAGCATCAGCCTTCCGACCACCCACCATGGAAGGAACAGCAAAGGCCCCAAAGAGAGATTGTGGTCGACAATACATCAGAAACTAACTGTTCACTCCAACAATTCGACATCCCACAGACTCCCTGTCGCACTGACACGAGACAGACAAATATTGCTCCTTGCACAGCCAGACGGGAGATAACAGTCGCTAACTCGATGTTACAGTCAGTCTGAAGCATTGCGTTTTTTAAAAAAAAAATTGAGTTCCCCAACTCGGGAATCGGCAGCGAGCTCTCCCTCACAATGGAGAGAGAGCCCGCGATCGATCACCGAGTGCAGAGCCCTCTGACAGCCGCTCCCGCTGTCACCAGTGTCCGTCCGGTTTCCGCGACGCAGGTGAGAGAACCCGTGTCCAGAGCCACGCAAAGCGCAAAGCCGCGTCCGACTGCAAGCCGAACTTCAACGTATTGAGATCCGGCCGCCTGGCGATCTCCATGGGAACACGCCACCGAGCAGAACCGCAGTCTGACTGCCGCTGTAACCCAAAGACCCTAGCCACACTGCGAAGGGAAATAGAAACATTAGAACAGGAAGCAGTTAATTGCTTCGCTGATGATGTGGAAGAAGTCGCCCTCTGGCGCCATCTTTAGCACTTGAGATGTTCAGTCGTAATTTTCTCCGCTTCCCCTGTGATCCAACACGCAGCTTCAACAAAGATAATGAATGAATCCCCTCCCCTGATTTTTGTCATTATGAGGTGTGAACCCTCTAAGAGATAAACTGAATCCTCCCAAACCAGCTCCCACATCTGCACACCCATCATCTCAAAGGACAAGAGAATTTGGGAATTTGCCACCTCCAGCCTCTGCTGAAATCACGCACATTATCCCGCCTTGGAGGTTTGCCACTGATTCTTTGCAGTTCTGGAAAGCTCCAGGCTGCTAGAATGCAACATATCAACAGCTGCAGAGCAAGAATATGGAATAGCACCAGCGAGTCATAGGCAATTTGTGATAGAAAATACTCATCTGCATTCAATTTGCAACATCTGCGGCACTTTGATTTAAAAGAAAGGCATGTTTGAACAAACTGTCAGCGTGAAGGCAGAGTAACAGTGGGAGTGGCTTCAACTAGACTGCCTGCTCTGAAATAAACAGGGGCCAAAGCCGAGGAAAGATTTGACGCAGTTTTGATTGCCTCAGCGTCAAGAGGTTTGAACTGTACTGAGAGTAAAGCCAAACTCTTTGAACACCTCTAGATCGGTTTGAAAAGTTAAAGCCCATTCACTCTTTTGTGAGGAAATCAGGCATACTGGTGTCAATTATTCAGCGGTGGGTGAGAAATGGAACGCTACAGGCCAACATGACCAAACATGGCCCAGGAAAATACCATCATTTCTGAAAAAAATCTGAAATTTAGCTTTACCAGAACCATAGAAAAGCTCCCCCTGGTGGCAGCACAAAGCAAAGAATTTTCTACTTCGGCTCAACTGTAGAGGGTTTTAATTCCTACTGCTAAGTTTTATAGTTATCACAAAGTCAACAACACGTTAAACTTCAGGTGATTGCACTTGTATCTAGCCCTGCCTACCTTACACACCCTCGTTACTGCTCTTCATGCTAACTTGGCAAGATCTATTCCAGGCTAAGCATATTGATGTGATCAAGAAGGAGGCATGTCAGAGGTTATACTTCAACAGGAGTTCGAGGAGGTTTGGTATGCATGCACAGATGTACTATAGAGAGCATTCTGACTGGTTGCATCACCGCACAGTATCAAAAAGATCTGCAAAAGATTGTGGACCCTGCTAGCCTCCCCACCATCGAGCACATTTTCAAAAGGCAAAGCTTCAAGAAGGCTTCAAGCATTCTGAAGGATGCTCACCAGCCAGGACATGTCCTTTTCTCATTACTGCCATCAGGGAGGAGGTACAGGAGCCTGAAGGTGCACACTCAACATTTTAGGAACAACTTCTTCCCCTCCGTCATCAGATTTCTGAACAGTCAATGAATGTCACTCTCTTTTGACACTGTTTATTCTTGATACATTTCTTATTGTATCCTATAGTTTTTTTTTACGTGTTGCTCTGTATCGCTGCTGCAAAACAATGAATTCCACAACATATGTCAGTGATAATAAACCTGTTTCGGATCCTGACATCAGTTCTATTACAGCGGCAGTATCAGTGACCCAGGTTCAATTCCCGCCACTAGCTGGAATGAGCTTGTAGATCCTTCCCATGGTCATGTGGGTTTCCTCCCACATTCTAAAGACGTAAGGGTTAGGAATAGTAACTTGTACGGAGGCTGTTCTGGTGCCGAGATAGCTTGATGTCATACGCCCTCAGCACATTTAAGGATATGTTGCTTGTTGACATAAATGACGCATTTTATTGTATGTTTTGATGTTTCAATATACATTTTGCTCCTATGTCTTATTGACTTATGGTCCCTGATGACAAATAAAGCTAATCTTTATATCTTTTAAATTAGCATGCATTTATTGGACACAATTTATTTCTGACTACTGGTATCGCAGGTTCTCGTATCATGACATTGGTTGAAAAGAGAATCTTCCAACTTGTCTTTAAAATCAGAGATAAAGGACATTGCAGCACAGAAAAACTGTTGGCCCTTCAGCCACAATGTCCATAAGACCATAAGACCCTAAAAAATAGGAGTAGAATTAGGCCGTTTGGCCCATTATGCCTGCTCCATCATTCCATTATTGGTTAATTTTTATCCCTCTTAACCCTATTCTTCTGCCTTCTTCCCACAATCCTTGATGCCTTTACTAATCAAGATCCTAGCCATTGCATCTTGCTTTAAATATACCCAATTAATTGGCCTCCACAGCTGCCTGTGACAATGAATTCCACAGGTTAACCACCCCCTGACTAAGGAAATTCCTCCTCATCTCTGTTCTAAATGAATGTTCCTCTCTACTGAGGTTGTGCCCTCTGGTCCTAGACCTCCCCCTATTATAGGAAAAATCCTCTCCAGGCCGTTGAGTATTCAACATGTTTCAATGCGATCTCCCTTCATTCTTCTGAACTCCAGCCGTCAAACGCTCCTCATATGATAAACCTTTAGTCCCAGAATCATTCTTGTGAACATCATCTGGACTCTGTCCAAAGCCAGCACATCCTTTCCTTGATGTCCAATGACAAACTAAACCACAGAGCATCAAACGGACTAAAGAATATGTGATTGAATGTTAGATGCTCTCTGCTATCATCATATCTGTAGAGCAAAAATATTTTTTATTTTATTTTATATACATATTTTACTTATATTGGACATCTGCTACACTCAACGAGCACAGGCATTACATTGTCATATTTGCTTCAACCATAAAGATAAGAGATCAAATATAATAATCTCTAATAGTTATACCTGAGAATTGGTTTATTGTTCTGAGGTAATTCATAATTGGTAATTACACTTATTTCTGACAGCTTGTTCCAAAGCTATGTCACCGGTTTTAAACTCCCCAACCCTATTGGTTGTAACAGCACCAGAGATCTGGGTTCGATTCCACTGCTGAGAGTTTGTACTCTCTCTCCGTGACCATGTGAGTTTCCTCCGGATGCTCTGGTTTCCTCCCACATTCCAGAAGCATAATAGGTAAGGAGGTCAGCTGGTCACATAGGTGTAAGTGGACAGTGTGGGCTCATTGGGCCAGAAAACCCTGTCACAGTCACAACCTCAGGACGTTAATCATTGCTTCTGAGGGTGCATGGTTTTTAAATCTAGGTTTATTGCTCTCATTTCTTGATTAGAGAATTAATGATTGTTTTGCTTCCGGCAGTGGCTGTTTTGCTTTCCAGGAACACTTGGCAATTCCTTGCAGGAATAAAATTTAATAGCTTTTTTTTTCTGTTGGATCGTTCTAATGTTTTTGTTTAACTTGCATTTAGTCAAGAGGATGTTAGCCTGACATTGAGCCACCATTAACCTGTACTCTTGTCTACCTTCTTGTTTTATTTTCTTATCTGACTTTTGGGGGTAGTTAGTGGGGCACAAATTCTTTCATACCCTGAGTGTATTTAAAGGGGTAATATTATCCACTATGTGGTTGGTTGATGTTGATCCTAGCTTGGAGTGTTTCTGACTGAGGTTTTCCGTACTCTGTTTCCTTATGTTATTCAAGATTTGATTTAGTTTATTGTTCAATTAAACTCTTAGCTTATCTCTATGGTACAAGGTTTTACTGCACCTGGATCCAAATGATAAATGCGTTATGGTGCTGTATTTCTAAATAAAATGAGATAACCAAATAAACTCCACCAAGGAAAACATCCTTCCAGTACTTATCCTGTCAATCCCTGCCCAAGTTTTATGGGTCAATCGTATCTCACTCCTTTCTGTGTGCTCCGATGATCTTAGGTACAAATTGCACAGCCTTTTTTCATACTTCGGGTCCTTTCATCCCAGGATCATCCGAGTCTGAAATCATCTGGATGAAGATCATCTCCGGTAGAAGGATCTTCTCCATAGTCCCCCCAAGGCAAGTATATCCTTCCTTAAATATAAAGACCAAACCTGTGTAGAACATAGAATAGAACAGCACAGTACAGGTCCTTCAGCCCACAATGTTGTGCCGACCCTCAAACCCTGCCTCCCATATAACCCTCCCACCTTAAATTCCTCCATATACCTGTCTAGTAGTCTCTTACTAGAGACTTCATCAGGACTCCTCAGAAATGTATCAAATCCTACCTACTTCTACCTTTCATACCCATTGCAATAAAAGCCAACATTTCAAAAGTTTCCAATTCCAGAATGCTGCCAGGAGTCAAAGGAGAGGATAGGCCAGCTATGACTTTATTCCTTGGAGCATAGGAGACCGATGGATGTCTATAATGAGGTGAATAAAATTATGAGAGGCTTAGATAGGGTGAATACACTGTCTTTTTTCTGGAAAAGAGACCAAAAACTTGAGTTGACACATGGGTTTAAGGTGAGATGGGAAATATTTTAAAGGGGCCTGGGAGGCAATTGCTTCCTGCAGAGGATGGCTAGATTTGGAACAAGCTGTCAGAAGTAGTGTTATAAGCAGGTACTATAGCAACATTTAAAAGAGCTTTAGCTAAGTATGTGGACAGGAAGGTTTCAGATGGATATGGGCCAAATGCAGGCAAATGGGACGAGCTTAGGTAGGCACCAAGGTCTTCTTCTTCTTCTTCTTCCTTGAGTGTTTACAGCAGTTGGCATCCACATTGTTGCATTACTGCCATCTTCAGGATTTATTGTCCCCCATTGCCCATTCACTTTAAAGCCGTCTTTCCAGTCCCGTCGCCCTTAAAAAAACTAAACAACCATATCCTCCCCTGATCACTCTCCCCACATTCCAATAAACCTTTAACACTGTTCTCTCCCAGTCCTATTTCGTGTAATTGTTGTAACATTTGTTGTCTTTCCTGTGCAAATTTCCTGCCTGAAATAAGGATATGCTCTACTGTTTCAGTCTCCTGACATAGATCACAAAAACCTGTTGGATGTTTATTTATGATGGCCAGAGTGCCATTAAGGTTGCTGTGTCCAGTTCTCAGTCTACTTATAATTACTTGCTCCTTCCGCTTTACTCCCCTACTTCTCCCCATATCTACTCTATTCTGAATTGAATGTAAATGTCTTCCTTTTATTGGTCTATCCCAATGCTGCTGCTACTGTTGATTTATCCTTCTCCACACTATGCTCTTCCCCTCTGATTTTGATAGTTTAATATTGACCTCTATAGATCCTTTTTTGACTGCTGTTTTTGCCAGCTTATTTGCTGTCTCATTTCCCTTAATACCCAAATGTGCTGGAACCCACATGAATGTGATATTTTTATCTTGTCTAGCCAGTCATGAATTTGCAAACAGGATTTCATAAAGCAGATCCTGGTGACCACTAGCTGTACCCACCTTATTGCTTGCAAGGGCCGATACAGAATCGTTACATATCACAATATTATTACAATCAACCTGCTCACTCCATTCTAGTGCTAACAATATGGCAAACATTTGAACTGCATATACACTCAAGCAATCAGGTGTTCTCTTGCTAATTTCCACTCGATAACTTGGCACAACAATTGCAGACCCTGTTGCACCTGTTTCTGGATCCTTTGATCCATCAGTAAAAATCTGTATGTCTTTATATTTACATTCCCTATAACTATGATATTCACTGAGTATATCAGCTGTCTTATTACTGTGTTTAATCTCAAGCAATTCCAAATCTACAGAGGGATTTTTTAAATACCCAGAAAGGTCTGACAGGCCACACCACACTTGGACAAAACTCTTTATCGTATACACCCATATCTTTTGCTGTTTGCTCTCCCGTCCAGCCAAAACTTTCTTTTTGTGTCCTCTCCTTCTCCCAGCATGTCTGCAACACCCTTTTTGTAGGATGGCTGTCACCATGCCGCCTTAAATTAATCCAGTAATTGGCCTCCAGCTGTTTACGCCGCAGCCCCAATGGCATTTCATTTGCTTCAACTTGGAGTGCACACACTGGGGAAGTTCTAACCGCTCCCAAGCACACCCTTAGAGCCCGAGCTTGCACCATATCCAGTTCTGCCAGCACGGATTTTGCTGCTGACAGATATACAATACTTCCATAGTCTAATCTTGATCTTATTAACGCTACATAAATATACTTCAGTGATGCAAAATCAGCACCCCATTCCAATCCAGCAGGACACCTCATGACATTTATCACATTTTTACATTTACTAACTACATATCTAACATGTTCTCTCCATGTTAATCTCAGGTCAAAGTGCACTCCCAAAAACCGAAAACTTTCAACTCTCTCCAGGTTACTTCCATACAGATTCAAATTAAGTCCCCTGAGCTTTTTCCTTGTAAAGAACATGGCTTTGGTCTTCTCCACTGAAAATTCAACACCCACTTTGTCCCCAACTCTTCAGCTTGATTAATTCCATCTTACATTTTCGTAACTATATGTTCAATATTTCTCCCTCTTTTCCACAAACCCCGTGATCTGCAAACAATAACCTCCCCACTTCCGTTGGAATATTTACGAATATATCATTTATCAAAATGGAGAATAAAGTTGGACTCACTACACTCCCCTGAGGCCTCCCGTTTCCTACAACATACTGGCTTGATAACTCTGATCCTATCTTCATCTGAATAGTTCTCCCGTTTAAAAAGTCCTTAACCCAATTGAACATCGCCCCCCCCGATTCCCATTAAAAGTAGCTTGATTAGGAACCCCTCTTTCCATGACATACCATAAGCTTTCTCAACATCAAATAAACTGCAACCACTGTCTCTTTATTTACTTGAGCTCTTCTTATTTCATCCTCTAGACACAACACTGGATCCATAGTATTCCTTCCTTTCCTGAACCCGCCTTGATACGTAGCCACCATACCTCTACTTTCCAAGAAGTACACTAACCTCTCATTTATCATACGTTCCATAAGTTTACATACATGTGACGTCAAGGCAATTGGCCTGTAGTTTCCTGGCCTGCTGGCATCTTTCCCAGGTTTCCTTGTTGGAATAATTATTGCCTTTTTCCAGCTCCCTGGTATTCTCCCTTCATCCCAGACTTTGTTATACAGAAGCAGTAGTTTCTCCAGACTTCCTTCACTCAAGTGTTTCATCATACTATAATATATTTCATCTTTACCTTGTGCAGTCTTTCCTGTTTTATCTAGTACCTTTCTTAATTCTCCCATGCTGAAAGGGACATCTTGCACACCGTCAAGGTTAGGCTTCCTACATAAAGCCTCCATATTTTCAGCTTTTGTTCTCTCTCTACCTCTTCTTCCCTTCTCAGACAAATTATCAGAACTATGTACAGTACCATAACAAAGGTGTTTGCCAACAACTCTGCCTTTTCCTTATTTGTTACTGCAGTCACATTTCCATCAACCAGAACTGGTTTCCTCCACTCTCTCCTGTGCCCTCCCATCCTTTTTATCATTCCCCACACCTCTCCTACTTGAGTTGTGTTTCCGATTGAATCACAATACTTTCTCCAGTGCGTCCTTTTAGCATGTCTTATTGTCCTCCTTACTACTGCCTGAGCTTGTTTGTACTGAATCATATGTTGGAAGTTATGAGTTCTTTTAACCAGTTTAATTGCCTTATTTCTATTTCTCTCTGCTTCCTTACAATTATCATCCCACCATGGTATTACTCTCTTCTTTGTTGTTCCTTTACTTTTAGGAATGGATTCTAATGCAGCTGATATTATACCTTGTTTTAATATGCTGTCAAGTGATTCTATGTCCATTCCATCACTGATCTGACTTAGATATCTATCACTTTTTTCCAGAAATTTCTCCCAATTGGCTTTCTCAAGGATCCATTTCCCACCTGTATTCTCTGTGACCAATGAGGCAGAAATATTTATCTTGCACCAGATTGGGTAATGATCATTCCCTACAGTTCCTTCTTGGTACACTAACCAATCACACACTGATGCAATGGAGTTTGATACTAATGTAAGATCAAGCACAGACTCTTTACCTGCATTAACATCAATTCTAGTACTACTGCCATCATTTAGGCACATAAATACTTCTCATCTAGCAACTCCTCTATTACCCGACCATTGATGTCTGTTCTGTCACTCCCCCATAATACATTATGTACATTAAAATCACCACACCAAACAACGTTACTACTATTCTGCCCTTCTATCTCCTCAAGCTTGTTTATCTCTAGTCTTTTGCATGGATTATAATAATTCACAATCACCAACTCTTTCCTTTCAGCCCATACTTTTACTACCACATACTCTTGTTCACTTCCTATACCTAGTATTCCATAAGGAATACCTTGCTTTACATAAGTTGCACATCCTCCTCCTCCCCCACCACCACCCCCCCCCCATCTCACCTTACTGCCACATAACCATATAAAACAAAATCCAGATTAGGTTTTAACCAGGTCTCCTGGATACACACAATATCTGGCTTTTCTCTCTTGCTAGCTATAAACTGCTTGAAATCTTGTCCATTAGCAATCAGGCTTCTTGCAGTCCATTGAAGAAGTAAAATTATTAGTAATATCAACCCACACATACTGCCTCTTGACTTGACTGTACCCTGAGTTCATCATTTGCTTCTTCCATTTTAATCCTATCAAACCCAAATGGTGCTCTGCAGCTTTCACAATAATCTGAATCCTTTCAGTTTTAGACTTGATCTCATAAGTTGCGTTTACCACTCCTGCTGTACAGGTCACCAATTTCTTCTTCTCTATCCATGCATTCTTCTTATCTTGCCTTTCTTTAGCTGACGCTTGCTCTTTGCTACATCCTCCCTCACTCATTTTCTTCTGTCTTGCCAACTTGACTGCCTCTGCGTATGAGACTTTTTCCTTCACCCTTATCTGCTGCACCTCCACCTCTTTTCTCAACACTTCACATCCCCAGTCCACTACACTCTGGTTACCTCCACAATTACGGCACTTTGGTCTCACTCCCTCTCCACTTTTTCTGTATTCATGTTTCCCACCACACCTTGCACATCTTCTCTTTCCTTTGCACACTTTACCCAAATGCCCAAACTCCTGGCAATTGAAACACCTCATAGGTTTTGATATATATTCTCTTACACTGTATCTTAGAAATCCAAAATATAACTCCTTTGAAGGCACCTTATCCTCAAATTCTACCAGAACGGTTTCAGTCTCCCTTTTCTCTGCTCCCCTTGTCATTCTTTTCACACTCTTCACTGAACTATTCCTCACCCTCAAGTTCTTCACTAGCTCCTTCATATTAACACTGAGGGGAACCCTGGAGATCTCCCCCTTGCAACCATTGACCCTTTGTGCTCCAACTCTTACAACCCTGCACACTTTGACTTTCCCAACAGTAGTCACCTTCATCGCCTTCTCCATCTGCTCTTCAGTTTTACATCCTATCAGCAGGTTTCCATCTCCTAAAATTCCCGCATGGTTCACTTCCCCTACTTGCCATCTGATGATATTTGTTAGCTTAAGTGGATCAATTTTCTTTACTCCCCCTTCCCCCTCAAATCTTACCACTACATTTAGCAATTTTGCCCTCAGGCCCTTCTCCTCAACTTCTCTTCCCTCACTTTCCGATCCACCTACACTAGACCCACCTCCTTTCTTTCTCTTCCGACCCTTCACCTTCATGTTCTTAGTCCCTCTCCCTACCTCTTCCCACTCAAACTCCATGCTATTGCTGTCACCATCAGTCTCCCTCCCTGCCATCCTATTTGAGTTTGCAAGGAACCGTGTATGAATATCGTTCCAGACCTATACAGGTCGTTGGTCAATATTCCCACAGAATGTCCCCCACAACACCCCAGCAGCTCCAGTGCCTCAGTCTCTCCGCTGTTACTCACTCACTCCTCCCAGCCAGCCCTCGGCTCAGCCAAAACCGCCACCAGCCAGTAGTCCAGCCCCACTCAGCCCTTGCACGTTCTCATTCAATCTTTGCCTGGGCACCAAGGTCAACCTGGATGAGCTGTTTTACACCAACACCAATTATATTAACACACAATATCAAATCTGTGCTGTGATGTGGAATTAGCACCTCTTATCAGCAGTTCCCTCCTTTGTTTTCCTTAATTCACGATCATAAATACTCCTCACTGTCAACACCTATAATTCCTCAAGGATAACTTGATACCATCATTATCCTTCACAAGTATTTAGCCACAATGATAATCACCAATTAAGCCTTATTCATAGGCCCTGTGTGAAATTTGATATAATTAACTCAATTGGCAAGAAAATTTTCAATGCTTGCTATAAAGAAGTGGGGCCTTGGCTAATTTTAACACTTAGTCAAGATGGCTGGAAATGAATTAATGAGTGATTGACTCACTCATACTGAAGTCTTTAATTGGGTGTATTTGTGGACCTGAAATATCTTTCATTAATAACCACACCCAAGCCATATTTATCAACATGACTCCATTTCTTATATCAAAGTAAACTTTATTTATCATAAAAAATAATTACAAGAATAAACCGTGCAATGCCTTTTCTGTTTACCTTCACAGTCAAAGTGTAATTTAGCATTCTATGCAATTCTTTAAAACCAAAAGGACTTCTGCCACTCTTGAGGTGATTCTTGTTGTTGTTCATTCGAGTCTGACTCTTCATGACCTCATGGACCATAGCGTCCATAGGGTTTTCATGGCAAGATACGGAAGTAGATTCCCAGGCTTTTCTTCTGCCCAGATGCTGCTGCTGCCCAGGTTGAGACCTGGCTGGGTTTGAACTCAGGACCATCTGCCTTGAAGTCCAGTGCTGATGCCACTACACCACCAGCTCCGTTAGTCTTGCGAGTCCATGGATCTGCGCCTAGAAAGTCTTCATTCTCCAGAGCGCAGGCCTGGGCAAGGTTGTATGGAAGACCAGCAGTTGCCCATGCTACAAGTCTCCCCTCTCCACGAGACCAATGTTGTCCAAGGGAAGGGCATTAGGACCCATACAGCTTGGCACCGGTGTCGTCGCAGAGCAATGTGTGATTAAGTGCCTTGCTCAAGGACACAACACGCTGCCTCAGCTGGGGCTCGAACTCACGACCTTCAGGTAGCTAGTCCAATGCCTCAACCACTTAATTGAGGGGCTTCCTCACCCACTATCTCTAGTAGTGGGCGAAACCCATGCCGCGTTCCATTGCCTTCTGACGGCTGTGCACGCAACTTCAGCACGTACTCCTGCAGCCTGGTTTGTATCCGCTGGCATCCTTGCTCTAAAGACGTCCCACTGCATTGGCTGACCGTTAACTCTCTCATTACTCCCACTGGTACGAAGAACACAGGAGAGTGGAATCCGGTGCACAGGAAGAGAACGAACTGGATGACCTCGATGGGCGAGGCGGTATCTGCAGAGGGAGCTGGGCAGTCACTGTTTTCATCACAATCCTTCACCTGGGTTGCTGAGGAACGATGTGTGGTCGAGTCTGGATGAGAGTATGATCAAGTATTGAGGGGAGCAATAGAAACAGCCGAAAGGGTTTCATGGGACTCTGTACAAAGTCACTCTGAAGATACTTTGCAGTGGAGCAGTAAAAGGAGGACAAGAGACTGCAAATACTAGAATCTGAATTACAAAACTGGAAATAGATACAGGTTTATGTAGTTCATTCATAAGTTCATTATTTGAGTTCTTCCCTGCTGGTAACTTTCATTGCCATTAATAATTTTTAATAAATCTCACTGATGTTGGACAGATATTACTTAGATAATGAATTATTAACCATGATAAGTGAATTGATCGATTCATTGTTGATTCTAATCTTCTCATTATTCAGTACTGTGTAAAAGTCTTAGGCACCCCAGCTATATGTAACTTTATGTATTGCACTGTACTGCTGCTGCAAATAAAAACACATTTCATGACATACATGAGTGGTAATAAACCTGATTCTGATATGGGTCTCTATTGTGGACTGAGAGTTGGGGGGGCGGAGAGAGGGTGCAGAATGAGGGGAATTATGATTGGAAAAAGGGGCAGGGAGAGGGTAGGAGTAGGAGAGCACTGGAAAGATACTCTGTAATGATCAATAAACCAATTGTTTAGAATCAAGTTACCCTGCCTGCACCCATGCCACCCCCCACCCCTGGCACTCCGTTTCTGCTGCCTGTCCCACACCCCCCCCCATGACGCTCCACCGCCATTCCCAACATCCTTTGCTCCTGTTAGATTTACAGTCTCGCTCTCCACCGCACATTGACAAACACAGTGCAAAAATATTAGCTATACATAGCACCCTGGCTCTGTAATACCTTTTAAAATCTTTTTATTAATTTTCAAGTTCATAAACATAATAACAGTACTAATACAAAAAGATTGGGATTACATTATTGGTAATTGACATATGCAAGTAAAAACTACAGATAATACAAGTATAATAGATCTCCCAAACACTTGATATACTTAACCATGATAAAAAGAAAAATGAAAAAAAAATCATGAGCAAAAAAAATCCCAAAGTAAAAGAAAACTAAGAAAAAAGAACTAAACTAAACTAAACCAAACCAAATACTGATCTAATCAATCTGAATGGTGAACGTCTATAAATGGGAACCTGCATATTTAATAGGAAGAGTTCACCCTTACTATGGTTCAATTTGTAGCCAGAAAAGTTACTAAACTGAACAAGCAGGGATATTACTGCTGGAATGGATTTCTCAGGTTTAGAGATATATGTAATAAATCATCTGCATATAGTGATAACCTGTGTGTCTCATTCCCACGGGTAATGCCAAGTATATTTGGTGAGTCATGAATAGCAATAGCTAAAGGTTCCCAGGCGATATTGAATAATAATGGACTAAGAGGGCAACCCTGCCTAGTACCACGAAATAACTGAAAAAAGGGAGGTCTCTGATTATTAGTAAATACTGAGGCCGAAGGGGTAAGGTATATCAATTTAATCCAAGATATAAATATCGGACTAAAATTGATTTTCTTAAGCATATTAAATAAATATATCCATTCGACTCTGTCGAAAGCTTTCTCAGCGTCCAGTGAAATGACGCATTCTGGAGTTCTAGGTGAAGAAGTATAGACAATATTCATTAATCTCCTAATATTAAAGAAGGAATAGTGATTTTTAATAAATCCAGTCTGGTTGTAATATCTATATCTATATATGCCTAAGACTTTTGCACAGTGCACTCCATCTTCCAACTATTTTCCTCGGTGGTGACCTTATACTATATTCACTAATATCACCAGTTCAAGTGATCTAAGTTTGATTCTGACCTCCAGTGCTGCCTGTATAGAGTCTGTATGTTCTCACTGTGGCTGTGTGGGTCTCCACTGACTGCTCTTCTCCCCCAACCCCCTCCTTCAACATCTCAAAGACTGACTGGTTGGTAGGTTCATTGCCTCCTGTACACGAATCCTGGTGTCAGTGGGGCGGGGGGGGGGGGCAGGAGAATGGGGAGAAGGGAGCTGATGACCATGTGGAAGGGGGTGGTGTTGGAAATAATAAGACAATCACGTTTCAGGAATAATAACCTTCGGTACATGCCCCCATCCTTTTGCCCTCGATCAATATTTAAACCTATCCCATGCCCAACATCTTGATGAATGATCTCAGCCCAAATATCAGCTGCCTGTTTCCTTCAACAGATGTTTTTCAATCCGTTCAGCTCCTCCAACATCTTGTTTCCAGATCTTGTCTTGTGTTCCTACATCCAACGCCATTGATATTCCTGTGTTATCATTCACTGAATTTTTGTTTGTATCTAAAGTTGGTGTCACAGCTAAAGCCAATGTTTATTGCACTTGTTAAGTGACAGGCCACACTTAACTCCTGATGATTATTCAGAGGTGATGTCAGTATTTTTGTCTGAAACAGTGGTTCCCAAAGTGGCCAATATCACCTTCCAGGGGTTGATGGCTGGAGGAGGGGGCACTTGGTAGCAAAGGGGTTATCTGAGGGATTACATGGTTAATTTAAAAAATTATTTACTTACTATAAGCATTTGATCCTCAGTGCTTCATAACTGATTACAATGATCACATAATCACCTCATCTCTTGCTATCCCACCGTTCTCTTAGACTTTGCTCGAAACACATTATAGTCGTTGAAAAGCAATGTGACACTTCTGCATTTGACGTATCATGTGAAATCTGGACTGAAGAAATTGTGTGATTTTGCACCCGGCCCAGGCATTATCACCATTCACTACTGTAGTACAGTGTTAGCTAGTATGATACCTATACTCTAGATATGCAGTTACTCAAATCCTGTGAATTAGGGTATGCTGTTCAATGGAGTGAAGTTCAGAATCTGCCCTTTCAAATGATCTTCATTATATTTCTCTAGCCCACTGCTCAATTTCTCACTGTCCCACTTTATGTACCTTCAGGTCAAAAGTTAGGTTTGCCTGAGCAATGATGACATCATAACTTTCCCCTTTATTGATCGCAGTGCTTGAAGTTGAACTTAAACAATAGACAATTGACTATGGTCATTTTAATCCATAATGAAAATAGCAAAAGCAGACCAAACGAAGAATAAATTGGAAAAATACAATAGGAAAGGAACTGATTCTGCCAGCAGTAATGGAGGTTCTGCGTGTGGTTTTGCATAAGTTAATAGACCAAATAATTAAAGCAATTCCACTCAGCAAAAGCTCTGTTCAAAGGTGAATAGATGAAATGTTTGGGAATATGGAAGACATTGTGCATACTTAGGACAACAAAATTTGCTCTGCCGTTAGGTCAGTCAACTTTGCCAGGAAACAAATCTTCGCTTCTTGGTTATGTGTGCTTAAAATAATGAAAGCATGGATCAAGAGTTGTTATTTGCAAAGGAACTAGAAACAGATAAAACGGGGAGTTGTTCAGCAAATTTTCAAAGAGAAGGACATTCTGATCATCAACGTTCTTGCTTGTGCGACAGATAGGGCACCATCAATGACAGGACGCCACCGTGGGGTTATCACTTTCATGAAAAATGCTGTACTTAACATATTTACCATTCGCTGTGTAATTCACAGACAACATCTTGTTGCAAAAATCCGAAAGTGATCAGTTGCACAAGTCATTAAGCACTGCTATCACAGCGGTAAATGAAATCAAGTCCCATGCTCTCAATTCTTGACTATTTCGAGAGCTTTGTATTGAGAATGATGAACAGTTTGAATGCTTGCTGGCGCAGACAGAAGTCCGATAGCTCTGAAAAGGAAACTGTCTGAGACCCTTTGTGCATTTTTTGAAACTGTGATAAAATTCTTTGAAGACTCAAATGCTTAATTCAGTTATCGACTGGCGGTTGCTTTGACATGACATTTCTATTTCTCAGAATTTTTCTCAAAGTTTAGTGAAATCAATCTTCAGTTGCAAGGAAACAATGTGAATCTTTCCAAAGGCATATCAGTCCAAGTTAAGCCTACTTATATGCAATATTAGCCATCCTGACTTTTTGAAGTTGCTGAGCCTCTGAGCTGGAAAAGAAAGTAAACCAGATGGTGGTCTTCAATTATACTGTGCTCACCTGGGTGAGCTGCATAAAGACATGTTGGAGAGCTTCCAAGATTTTCTCTCAATCTAAATTCTAAATTTGCTAATAAATCCATTCCTGAACACTTATAATGAGGAATTAACAGGAAGGATGGCGGGAGAACTGATCTTGCTACAAAATTACTTTGAGCGAAAGTCAAGGTTCAAAATATCATATGAAGACTTTTGGTTGCAGTTAAAAATCTCTGAACACTATCCAGCACTGTGGAAATTGGTCAAGATGTTCTTTATTGCATTACCAACACATAATTAGTGGGGTGTGGTTTTAGTGCAGTCACCCAATTTCTTTCAAAGCAACAAAACAGACTGCAAATTACTGAATATGGAGAACTGAGGCTCCTTCTGAGTGATATTCCACCTGGCGTTGAGAGGCTGACATCACAGTACCAAGCCCTTCCATCTCACTGAAAGGTGAAAAAGCAATGAAGTAGTGAAAAGTTGGACTACTAATGTACACTCTAAAATTGTTGGCGAGAATTGTTTTTACTGAAATTAAATAAAGAAATAATTTTACTTTTAGCTTTAAATAGATTTGAATAGTTTTTGCAATTATTTGTCACCGCTTTGAAAATGCAATTTCTATTTTCGTTCACTGCGCATCATAAATCAAAATTCTTTATGTAACGGCTGGAAGTGGGAGGTGGCTGGGGGATGTGGTCTGGGAGCCAAGGGGGAGATAGCTCAAAAACATTTGGAACCACTGGTCTAAAGCATGTGAGTTAGAACAAATTTCACCATTTATTTTCACCAAGGATGTCCAGCCCTTATATACTTCCATCCCCCATCAGGAAGGTCTCAAAGCTCTACGCTTCTTTTTGGATTCCAGACCTAATCAGTTCCCCTCTACCACCACTCTGCTCCATCTAGCGGAATTAGTCCTTACTCTTAATAATTTCTCCTTTGGCTCCTTCCACTTCCTCCAAACTAAAGGTGTAGCTATGGGCACCCGTATGGGTCCTAGCTATGCCTGCCTTTTTGTTGGCTTTGTGGAACAATCTATGTTCCGTGCCTATTCTGGTATCTGTCCCCCACTTTTCCTTCGCTACATCGACGACTGCATTGGCGCTGCTTCCTGCACGCATGCAGAACTCGTTGACTTTATTAACTTTGCCTCCAACTTTCACCCTGCCCTCAAGTTTGCCTGGTCCATTTCCGACACCTCCCTCCCCTTTCTAGATCTTTCTGTCTCTGTCTCTGGAGACAGCTTATCCACTGATGTCTACTATAAGCCTACTGACTCTCACAGCTATCTGGACTATTCCTCTTCTCACCCTGTCTCTTGCAAAAATGCCATCCCCTTCTTGCAATTCCTCCGTCTCCGCCGCATCTGCTCTCAGGATGAGGCTTTTCATTCTAGGACGAGGGAGATGTCTTCCTTTTTTAAAGAAAGGGGCTCCCCTTCCTCCACTATCAACTCTTCTCTTAAACGCATCTCCCCCATTTCACGTACATCTGCTCTCACTCCATCCTCCCGCCACCCCACTAGGAATAGGGTTCCCCTGGTCCTCACCTACCACCCCACCAACCTCCGGGTCCAACATATTATTCTCCGTATCTTCCGCCACCTCCAACGGGATCCCACCACTAAGCACATCTTTCCCTCCCCCACCGCCCTGCATTCCGCAGGGATCGCTCCCTACGCAACTCCCTTGTCCATTGGTCCCCCCCATCCCTCCCCACTGATCTCCCTCCTGGCACTTATCCGTGTAAGCGGAACAAGTGCTACACATGCCCTTACACTTCCTCCCTTACCACCATTCAGGGCCCCAAACAGTCCTTCCAGGTGAGGCACCACTTCACCTGTGAGTCGACTGGGGTGATATACTGCGTCCGGTGTTCCCGATGTGGCCTTTTATATATTGGCGAGACCCGACGCAGACTGGGAGACTGCTTTGCTGAACATCTACGCTCTGTCCGCCAGAGAAAGCAGGATCTCCCAGTGGCCACACATTTTAATTCCACATCCCATTCCCATTCTGACATGTCTATCCACGGCCTCCTCTACTGTAAAGATGAAGCCACACTCAGGTTGGAGGAACAACACCTTATATTCCGTCTGGGTAGCCTCCAACCTGATGGCATGAACATCGACCTCTAACTTCCGCTAATGCCCCACCTCCCCCTCGTACCCCATCTGTTACTTATTTTTATACACACATTCTTTCACTCTCCTTTTTCTCCCTCTGTCCATCTGAATATACCTCTTGCCCATCCGCTGGGTCTCCCCCCCCCTTGTCTTTCTTCCCGGACCTCCTGTCCCATGATCCTCTCGTATCCCTTTTGCCTATCACCTGTCCAGCTCTTGGCTCCATCCCTCCCCCTCATGTCTTCTCCTGTCATTTTGGATCTCCCCCTCCCCGTCCAACTTTCAAATCCCTTACTCACTCTTCCTTCAGTTAGTCCTGACAAAGGGTCTCGGCCTGAAACGTCGACTGCACCTCTTCCTAGAGATGCTGCCTGGCCTGCTGCGTTCACCAGCAACTTTTATGTGAGTTAGAACAAATGCAAGGCTTATTGAGAAAGTAAGGAGGCATGGGATCCAAGGGGACACTGCTTTGTGGATCCAGAACTGGCTTGCCACAGAAGGCAAAGAGTGGTTGTAGACAGGTCATATTTTGCATGGAGGTCGGTGACCAGTGGTGTGCCTCAGGGATCTGTTCTTGGACCCCTACTCTTCATAATTTTTATAAATGACCTGGATGAGGAAGTGGAGGGATGTGTTAGTAAGTTTGCTGATGACACAAAGGTTGGAGGTGTTGTGGATAGTGTGGAAACCATAGAAAGGGTGCAGAGGAGATTTACAAGGATGTTGCCTGGATTGGGGAGCATGCCTTATGAGAATAGATTGAGTGAACTCGGCCTTTTCTCCTTGGGGCAACGGAGGATGACAGGTGAACTGATAGAGGTGTACAAGATAATGAGAGGCATTGATCGTGTGGATAGTCAGAGGCTTTTCCCCAGGGCTGAAATGGCTAGCACGAGAGGACATAGTTTTAAGGTGCTTGGAAGAAGGTACAGAGGAGATGTCAGGGGTAAGTTTTTTACGCAGAGAGTGGTGAGTGCGTGGAATGGGCTGCCGGTGGCGATGGTGGAGGCGGAAACGATAGGGTCTTTTAAGAGACTCCTGGACGGCTACATGGAGCCTAGAAAAATAGAGGGCTATGGGTAAAGCCCAGGTGGTTCTGAGGTAGGGACAAGTTCGGCACAGCTTTGTGGGCTGAAGGGCCCGTATTGTGCTGTAGGTTTTCTATGTTTCTAAATGAACTGCTATATTCATCCACAGCTGTAGGGGGAGACAAAGACCATTTGTTGGAGACACGAGTGCCAACAGAAGCTGGACTTTCCAGCAATGCATAAGATGCTGGAGGAGCTTAGTGGGTTAGACGGCAACTGTGGACCAGTTCTTGTTCAAAATGAGAAATTATTTTGTTACCTTTCCTTTGAATGGGAGTTAACAGGAAAGTTTATGTGAATTGTACGCAAATCAGCATGTGTGGTACTGTTTTCTAATTGAGATAAACAAGGGCTTTCTTTAAATGACCAACACTTTATTTATTGATTGATTGATTGATTGATTGATTGATTGAGATATAGTGCAGATTAGGCCCTTCTGGCCCATCGAACTGCCCTGCCCAGCAACCCCAATTTAACCCTAACCTAACTGCGGGATAATTTACAGTGACCAATTAACCTACCAAGCATTACATCTTTGGACTGGGGGAGGAAACCGGAGCACCTGGGGGAAATCCATGTCACAGGGAGAACGTACAAACTCCTTACAGGCAGTGGCGGGAATTGAACCCGTGTCACTAATACTGTAAGGTGTTGTGCTAACCGCTGTGCCACCCTGCCACCCCTGCTGCATATTTCTTAAGGATTACTGCTAGTTATTTCCTAAAGATTTAGTAGGAATGATTCACACAAGGAATCTGTTAGGAACTAGAGTCTAACAGGAAGCTTTTTTGAAGAAGATGGCGAGTTTATGGACTGAGCTGTCAGAGGAAGTGGTTGAAAGAGGTACAATAGTAGCACTTAAGAAGCACTTAAAGAGGTACATGGAGGGTTGGAGCTTAGACAGATGTAGGCCTAACTATATGGATTTGGTTGCCATGCACTGGTTAGGCTGAAGGGACTGGAGGGAGCAGCATTGCTTGATGGCTCTTTCACTCTAAGAGAGTGGGGCTTGTGGTTTAATGAGGCAATGCAGTGATCAATCTGTTGCCGTGGTTATTGCTGTGACACAGGTTCAATTCTGAGCTCCGGTCAGAATCTGTATGGAGTCTACACGTTCTCACTGTGCCTGTCTGGGTGTCCCCCACCCCCACCCCCACCTCACCCCAGGGTGCTCTGCTTTGCCTCCTCCCCAACATCCTAAAGCCCTGGTTGGTAGGTCAACTGTTTCCTGATGTAGACTGGGGAGGAGTTAGGTGATGAACATGGCAGGCAGAACAGCAAACCGAAATATATGCAGTGGCTACTTTATTAGGTACAGGAGTGGAACCGGTGTGATGATCTGCTGCTGTAGCCCATCTACTTCAAGCTTTGATGGGCTGTGCATTCAGAGATGCTCTTCTGCACATCACTGTTGTAACGGGTGGTTACTTGAGTTACTGTCAGCTTGAACCAGTCTGGCCGTTCTCCCCCGACCTCTCTCACTAATGAGGCGTTTTCACCCACAGAAACGCCATTCACTGGATATTTTTTGTTTTCCGCACAATTCTCCATAAGCTCTAGAGATTATTGTGCATGAAAATCCCAGGAGGTCATCAGTGTCTGTGATACTCAAAACACCCCATCTGGCACCAACAATCATTCCAAGGTCACAGTCACTTTGATCACATTTCTTCCCCATTCTGATGTTTGGTCAAAATAACAACTGAACCCCCTGAACCCATTAATCATGTCTGCATGCTTTTATGCATTGAGCTGCTACCACCTGATTAGTTGATTAGATATTTGAATTGATGAGTGGGTGTACAGGTCTACGTAATGAAGAATAGAAATGATTAGGACAGCTGCCATAGTCTCGATGGGTCAAATAGTTTCCTTTCATATTGTGAGGAAATATGTCATGCTGTTATCTGGAAGCCTTCGTACTGAAGATAGAACAAGGCAGGGCTAAATGGCCTCTTTCTATGCTGGAAGGTTCAATAATTCAGTAACAGGCAGATGACCAATACTGTGAACAGCCACAAGATAAAGTCTCTTCTTTCTTGGCCCCACCATTTCAACATTCGGTTCCTCATGTGGCCTTGAGTCCTTCCACCATCTGTAGCCAGACTGCATTAATTGTCCATCCAGAGTCCCTTTGAGAAGGGCATCATTAGGAAGTCTCATCACCCAGGACATGCTCTCTTCTCACTGCTATCATCAGGGAGGAGGTACAGGAGCCTCAAGGCATGCACACAATGATTCAGGAACAGCTTCTTCCTCTCCGCCAACAGATTTCACTAATTTTTTACTATTGCTCTGCAGTACTTATTTAAAGAAATTTGTTTTTTTAAATACATTTCTTATTGTAATTTAAAAGTTGCTGGCGAACACAGCAGGCCAGGCAGCATCTCTAGGAAGAGGTACAGTTGACGTTTCGGTCTGGGACCCTTCGTCAGGTCTCGGCCCGAAGCGTCGACTGTACCTCTTCCTAGCGATGCTGCCTGGCCTGCTGCCTTCACCAACAACTTTTATGTGTGTTGCTTGAAATTCCAGCATCTGCAGATTTCCTCGTGTTATTGTAATTTATAGCTTTTTATGTATTGCACTGTACCGCTGCTGCAAATCAACAAATTTCACGACATATATCAATGATATTAAACCCGATTTTGAAGGTTACATCCTGTTATGAAGGCACATCCTGCTCAGAGCCCAATGTAACCTTAAGAATCAGGTTTATTATCGCTGATATTTGTTGTGAAATTTCCTACTCTAGCTCCCCTCTTACCTCTGCTCTTCCTGCCTGCTCATCAACTCCCTGAGGTGTCCTTCCCCTTCCCTTTCTCCCATGGTCCATTCTCCTCTCCTCTCATATTCCTTCATCTTCAGCCGTCACCTTCTCCATCTATCACCTCCCAGCTTCTCACTTCATCCCCGTTCTCCCACCCACCCACCTGCTGCCCCTCTCACCTGGTCTCACCTATCACTTGTAAGCTTGTACTCCTTCCCCCTCCTGCTACCTTCTTATTCTGTCTTCTTTCCACTTCCTTGCCAGTCCCGATGAAGGCCCTCCACCTGTCCCTCTTGCCCTTCAGTGAGGACATTTACGGCAGCAGGTGCGTAAAGAAAGCCTGGAAGATTTTCGGGGACACCAGACACCCCGACCATAAACTGTTTCAGCTGCTTCCATCTGGCAAACGGTACCGCAGCATTAAAGCCAGGACTACCAGGCTATGGGACAGCTTCTTTCTACAAGCCATTAGACTTATAAATTCACATGTCATACTGCAAGGACTTTTATTCCCTCATGTTGTGGGATGGAATTAAGATTTAAATAAATTCAATTTTGAAACATCGACTGTTTATTCCCCTCCACAGATGCTGCCTGACCTGCTGAGTTCCTCCAGCATTTTTTGTGTGTTGCTCTGAATTTCCAGCACCTACGTAATCTCTTGCATTCCCATGTTTTGATGTACTTTACACAAGTTTTTAATTATCTAGTGGAGTAGAATAAATGGCATATGCTCATTTAGCAGTGACTTGGTTATAAAATGTAAAGGAGGTTTCTGGTCTAACAATATCAAAGGGCAGTGGAGTGTGTAGTGGTTTCAGTAAAACAACTTGCACCAGAGCCTTAGCCGCAAAATAGCTTCACTCTTCCTTTCTCAGCTTGTGTTGACTTTCACCCATGTGCCTATTTCTGTGCTTTCCCCTGTCTGTGGTACTTTAAACCACAAATGTTCAGCAACAACGTTAATGGGATGTTTTAAACAGAATGAAAATGTCTGAAGTCTTCTGACAGGATATCAATTGAAGTTCAACTCAAAGCCACATAAGGTATAGTATGTCATGTGGTAAAAATGTTGGTCAGAGTGGTTGTGACCCAAAGCCACAGAGAGGAAAGGAGATCAATGTGGTTAACTTGGTTTTTTTTTTATTTGCTTTGTCAAAGAACTCTAAACAGGAAGGTTCATGTGAGTCCTTTGTAAACCAATGTCTGAGAGAACGTGGGACAGATTCAAGGACAGAATAAACATAAGGGATTCTTCAGGTGCTGGAAATCCAGAGGAGCACACAGAAAATGCTGGAGAAACTCCTGGGGTTCTTGATGAATGGTTGCAGCCCAAAATGTCGACTGTTTATTCCTCGCCACAGGATCTACCTGGACCCGCTGAGTTTGTCCAGCATTTTGTGTGTGTGCTTTTCCAGAAGGAGTGTCAGCTTTGGATTGGTGATGGGAGAGGTGGGGAAGTTGGTGTGGATGTTGAAGAGGGAAGGGGATACACATGAATCCAGAACAAAGGAATGCTTAGACAGATGTGGGGGTTGAAAAAGGTTGATAAGAAAAGGGAGATCACTTCATCAAAACTTTATTTTTATCTGACTCTTGGTCCATCAACAACTTTGAACCAACTTCTTTGTCCGTCTACATTTTAAAAAGAAAATTACTGAGGCCAGGCTGTAATTCCATTTTGGCACTGGTGGTGGTGCTGTGGTACCACCTGGTTACACATTGCTCATGACCTATCTATACTGCAGTGTAACTCCATGCGGCAGAACTCCAGAATGATGCGATTATGCAATAAGTAAAAGGAATATGTATTGTAGTGCAAATCTTGGTAGAGTTTATGATCTAAAACTAAAAAGTGATGTAGCAGAAGTGTGCTGGGCCTATAACCCACAGGTTGATGGGTGGAAACCATCCTCTGCTATATCTCAAACACGGGATGTATGCAGATGCTGGAAAGCCAATGCAACACACACAAAATGCTGGAGGAACTCAGAATGCCAGGCAGCATCTATGGAACAGAGTAAGCAATCGATGTTTCGGGCCGAGACCCTTCTTCGGGACTGTGAAGGAAGGGGGAGGATGGCAGAATAAAAAAGTCCTATGGGCCACTCACCTCTCCTATCAGATTCTTTCTTCTCCAGCCCTTGATCTTTCCCACTCACCTGGCTTCATCTATCACCTTCCAGCGAGCTTCTCTCCCCTCCCACCACCTTTTTATTCTGTCATCTTCCGCTTTCCTTCTCATTCCCGAAGAAGGGTCACGGGCCGAAATGCCAGCTGTTTACTCATTTCCACAGGTGCTGCCTGACCTGCTGAGTTCCTCCAGTGATTTTTGTGCGTTACTCTGTAATATCGCTCTTTTGCACACTGGTTAAATGCCAAGTTGGTGCACTTTTTCATTGATTCTTATAGATAGGCATCCGTTAGTCTCGTGGGGCCATGAATTTGCACCTTGGAAGGTTTCCAGGGTGCAGGCCTGGGCAAGGTTGTATGGAAGACCAGCAGTTGCCCATGCTACAAGTCTTCCCTCTCCACACCACCGATGTTGTCCAAGGGAAGGGCACTAGGGCCGATACAGCTTGGCACCAGTGTCGTCGCAGCGCAATGTGTGGTTAAGTGCCTTGCTCAAGGACACACGCTGCCTCAGCCAAGGCTCAAACTAGCGACCTTCAGATCACTAGACTGACACCTTAACCACTTGGCCACGCACCAACACTTCATTGATTCTATTAAGGTTATTATTATTTTATTATGGATTCATTGAGTATGCCTGCAAGAAAATTAACCTCAGGGTTGTATGTGGTGCCATATATGTACTTTGATAAAAAATTTACTTTAAACTTTGAACAAGAAGCAAGAGTAGGCGATAAACTCCCTTAGTCTCCTTGGTTTTCAAAGAAGGTGCTAGAAACCCAAAAGTAAAACAACAGCACACACAAAACACGAGGAATTCTCCAGATGCTGGAAATTCAAGCAACACACATCAAAGTTGCTGGTGAACGCAGCAGACCAGGCAGCATCTCTAGGAAGAGGTACAGTCGACATTTCGGGCCGAGACCCTTCGTCAGGACACTTCGTCACACCTTCCTCACACACAAAATGCTGGTGGAATGCAGCAAGCCAGGCAGCATCTATAGAAGAGATACTATCCCTTCTTTCAGTTAGTCCTGATGAAGGGTCTCAGCCCGAAACGTCGACTGTACTTCTTCCTATAGTTGCTGCCTGGCCTGCTGCATTCCACCGGCATTTTGTGTGTGTTGTGTGTGTTGCTTGAATTTCCAGCATCTGCAGATTTCCTCGTGTTTGCGAGTAAAACAACAGGCTGGAATCACTCAATAGGTAGTATTCCTCCACTCGAGGCATATGCCCTTCTCTATAATGACGTCATCTATTGATGAGATACATGGGAGCAACTTGATACAACAGGGTTGTGTGCTATTTTTCCTCTTCTACTCAGTTATTTGATCTTCAACTAGATATTCTAAACAAGTAAGTAAAACCATGTCACACGATTGAAATGTTTTTACTTCTCCTTAATGGCATTAGATTTCCAAATCTGTTCTACCTTGTCATCTCTGGTTAGGACTAAATTCCAATGTGCACCACACCAGTTTCAACAAAGACTGCTTTTGTAATTGACTGCCATAAAATACGTGCGAGCCTAAGGGAAGAAGAAAACCCTCCTCCTTCCCTTTCTTCTATGATCCACTTTCCTCTCCTATCAGATTCTTTGTTCTCCAACCCTTGACATCTCCCACCCACCTGGTTTCACCCATCATCTTTTAGCTGGCCTCCTTCTCCTCCCCCAACCCAACCACCTTTTTGTCATCTTTCCTTCTCGGTCTAGAAGAAGGGTCTTGGCTTGAAACGTCAACTATTTACTCTTTTCCATAGATGCTACCTACCCTGCTGAGCTCCCCCAGCATTTTGTATGTGTTTCCTTTTGAGATCATCAGACGTCTGACTGAAATCGACAAAATTGAGGTTTTCCTTTCCAATCATAGTTTTACCTCAGCCTCACAGCTAGGTGGCGATGTGGCTCCATGTTGAGGAAGCTTGAACGTTACTGCCAACGAAAAGTGAAATTGTTGGTTCGGAGTGTTTGATGTGTGCTTGTTGGTGTAATTGAAGTGACTCATTCAGAGCAGTGTGGTTTCCGATAGGTTTCACGCATTGATAATAAGCAGGAAGATTGCTTGCTTAACCGCAGCAGTTTAGCTCTTGAAGCAAGTGCTTCGCCCTTCTCAGGAAGCTCTTGTGGTTCATTTCATCTCTGTGTATTTAGCCTTTTATATTGAAGTCATAGTCATAGTCATAGTCATACTTTATTGATCCCGGGGGAAATTGGTTTTCGTTACAGTTGCACCATAAATAATTAAATAGTAATAAAACCATAAATAGTTAAATAGTAATATGTAAATTATGCCAGGAAATAAGTCCAGGACCAGCCTATTGGCTCAGGGTGTCTGACCATCCAAGGGAGGAGTTGTAAAGTTTAATGGTCATAGGCAGGAATGATTTCCTATGATGCTCTGTGTTGCATCTCGGAGGAATGAGTCTCTGGCTGAATGTACTCCTGTGCCCAACCAGTCCATTATGTAGTGGATGGGAGACATTGTCCAAAATGGCATGCAACTTGGACAGCATCCTCTTTTCAGACACAACCGTCAGAGAGTCCAGTTCCATCCCCACAACATCACTGGCCTTACGAATGAGTTTGTTGATTCTGTTGGTGTCTGCTACCCTCAGCCTGCTGCCCCAGCACACAACAGCAAACATGACAGCACTGGCCACCACAGACTCGTAGAACATCCTCAGCATCATCCGGCAGATGTTAAAGGTTCTCAGTCTTCTCAGGAAATAAAGATGGCTCTGACCTTCTTGTAGACAGCCTCAGTGTTCTTTGACCAGTCCAGTTTATTGTCAATTCGTATTCCCAAGTATTTGTAATCCTCCACCATGTCCACACTGACCCCCTGGATGGGAACAGGGATCACCGGTACCTTAGCTCTCCTCAGGTCTACCACCAGCTCCTTAGTCTTTTTCACATTAAGCTGCAGATAATTTTGCTCACACCATGTGACAAAGTTTCCTACCGTGGCCCTGTACTCAGTCTCATCTCCCTTGCTGATGCATCCAACTATGGCAGAGTCATCCGAAAACTTCTGAAGATGACAAGACTCTGTGCAGTAATTGAAGTCCAAGGTGTAAATGGGGTGAAGAGAAAGGGAGACAAGACAGTCCCCTGTGGAGCCCCAGTGCTGCTGATCACTCTGTCGGACACACAGTGTTGCAAGCACACGTACTGTGGTCTGCCAGTCAGGTAATCAAGAACCCATGACACCAGAAAAGCATCCATCTGCATCACTGTCAGCTTCTTCCCCAGCAGAGCAGGCCAGATGGTGTTAAATGCACTGGAGAAGTCAAAAACCATGACCCTCACAGTGCTTGCTGGCTTGTCCAGGTGGGCGTAGACACGGTTCAGCAGGTAGACGATGGCATTCTCAACTCCTAGTCGGGGCTGGTCGGCGAACTGGAGGGGATCTAAGTGTGGCCTGGCCATAGGCCGGAGCAACTCCAGAACAAGTCTCTCCAGGGTCTTCATGATGTGGGAGATCAATGCCACCAGTCTGTATTCATTGAGGCCGCTAGGGCACGGCGTCTTTGGCACAGGGACGAGGCAGGACATCTTCCACAGTACAGGAACCCTCCGGAGCCTCAGGCTCAGGTTGAATACATGGCGAAGTACTCCACATAGCTGAGGGGCACAGGCTTTGAGCACCCTGGTGCTGACACCATCCGGTCCTGAAGCCTTGCTTGGGTTGAGACGTTTCAGCTGTCTTCTCACCTGTTCAGCTGTGAAGCCCACCGTGGTGGTTTTGTGTGGGGAGAGGGTATAGTCATGAGAGCATGGTGGGGGACTGTGAGGAGGGGTAGGAGGGGAGAGTAGAAAATGTGTTGGAATAAGTAAACCCACGAGGGTCTGCAAGACACAAAAGGCAGAGATTATGCAAACAATTGAACTGGAAGCTTTATAGAAATCTCTTCATGTGGTTGCCAGTTTGAGGTGACATGTATATCGACGTTTACAGGTAGAGCTCCACCCTTTGTCTCACAATCTACCCTGTCACGGTCCTTGCACCTTATTTTCGATGTGCTCTGCACTTTCCCTGTAAATGTAAATGTGTACTCTGCTTTTTGGAGACCTGGTGCTGTTCTGTGTGTCTGAATAACTGCCAATAAATCAAGATATAAATGTAAATTTTCAGTTCATTTTTCTGAGAAACGTGTTATGAATGAAGAAAATGTTGATGCAGTGTAAGAACGTTTTAATTGATTCCTTGCTCAGCACCACAGTGTTTGCCTGACATTTACTCCTGGTGAATCAGATCTCCACATGAAGGGCTCATATTTCATAGGATTTATCCGGTTGTAAATTCATCATAAATCTGCCCTCATCAGTGGGAGCTACGTACATTCAGGGATGACTAATGCAATGCTGTGTAGTCGAAGGAGGAATCAGATGATGCACAGGTTATGGCATTGCTGAATCTGTGAGTGACTACACGGCAGGTGGGAAGTTTGCCTCTGGTCTCATTCCTCTGCTCCCTCTGATCTGAAAGATCGAGTCCTCAGCACGATAGATGGGCACTTACCAGTAGCCCCACTTCTTTCCGGTTGTGATACCAGAAACCAATTATTCCACATGGAATATGCCATATTTACAAACTCCAAATGACCCATCGACTTTGTCACAGCTTGTAGAGCTGTTTCCACACTGCACGGTAGCCAGCCCGGTAGTGTAGCGGTTTGCCAAACGCTACTACAGCACCAGAGACGGGAGTTCAATCCCACCGCAACCTGTAGCGAGTTTGTACGTTCTCCCTACGTGGGTTTACTCCCACGTTCCAAAGACCTATGAGTTAGGGTTGGCGGGCTATTGCTCAACTCCATCCATATTCCAGTCTTTACCGATGCGTATGTGTCTTTGTGATGTGGCGGGAAACTAGTGTGCTGAAAGAAAACTCATGTTGTTTGCAAGGAAAATGTACAAATTCTGAAAAACAAAGCAGCAGACTGAACCTGGGTTGTGAAGCACACCACTCAGCTCCCCCATCCTCGACTATAACTAAACTGTGAGGACCTGCTTTGACCAGCCTCGCAGACAGCCCATTCGAGATTTCTGCCATCCTATTCAATTCCCTTTGGTAAGTAAATTCAGTACATCACATGCATGGTATAAATGTTATTAATATTAACGTTGATGCAGCAATATAATTTACATATATTAACATAAATTATGAAAGACTTTGATTGTGTGTCCACCATCTCTCCAGACAATGAATCTCAGATCATGTCTGCTCTCTGAATAAAAGTCTTCTGTTTGCTGTTTGCTCAGAGAAGGGTGGCAGGGTCGTGTTGCATTGGGTGTAATGCCATCACAATGCCAGTGTCCCGTGTTCAATTCTCATCTGTAAGGAGTTTGTACGTTCTCCCCATGACTGTATGTGGGTTTTTTCACAGGTGATTTGGTTTCCCTCCAGCTTGCAGAGATGTATGGGTCAGTAGGGTAATTGGTCACATGGGTGTAATTGGACAGCACGGGCTGTTGGGCCAGAATGGCCTGATCACATGCTGTATCTCTAAATTAAAATCTAAAGATAGTTCAAATTGCATTCCCTCTCTGTAAACTAGTCAATAACACCAACAACTTCTCTGTCATAACTCTATTTAAACCAGTCATGGCCTGGTACATATTTGCCTGGAAATTAGATTTTGCATATATTTGTTGTGTCAGATTTATAGTCATAGTCATACTTTATTGATCCCGGGAGAAATTGGTTTTCATTACAGTTGCACCATAAATAATTAAATAGTAATAAAACCATAAATAATTAATAGTAATATGTAAATTATGCCAGTAAATTATGAAATAAGTCCAGGACCAGCCTATTGGCTCAGGATGTCTGACCCTCCAAGGGAGGAGTTGTAAAGTTTGATGGCCACAGGCAGGAATGACTTCCTATGACGCTCTGTGTTGCATCTCGGTGGAATGAGTCTCAGGCTGAATGTACCCCTGTGCCCAACCAGTCCATTATGTAGTGGATGGGAGACATTGTCCAAGATGACATGCAACTTGGACAGCATCCTCTTTTCAGACACAACCGTGAGAGAGTCCAGTTCCATCCCCACAACATCACTGGCCTTACGAATGAGTTTGTTGATTCTGTTGGTGTCTGCTACCCTCAGCCTGCTGCCCCAGCACACAACAGCAAACATGATCACACTGGCCACCACAGACTCGTAGAACATCCTCAGCATCATCCGGCAGATGTTAAAGGTTCTCAGTCTTCTCAGGAAATAGAGACGGCTCTGACCCTTCTTGTAGACAGCTTCAGTGTTCTTTGACCAGTCCAGTTTATTGTCAATTCATATCCCCAGGTATTTATAATCCTCCACCATGTCCTCACTGACCCCCTGGATGGAAACAGGGGTTACCGGTACCTTAGCCCTCCTCAGGTCTGCCACCAGCTCCTTAGTCTTTTTCACATGAAGCTGCAGATAATTCTGCTCACACCATGTGACAAAGTTTCCTACCGTAGCCCTGTACTCAGCTTCTTCTCCCCTGCTGATGCATCCAACTATGGCAGAGTCATCAGAAAGCTTCTGAAGATGACAAGACTCTGTGCAGTAGTTGAAGTCCGAGGTGTAAATGGTGAAGAGAAAGGGAGACAAGACAGTCAATGGCACATCAGGCCACCATCAAACAACAAAATCAGTTAACAGAACACAACACATTGACCAATGGACAGGATCTGATTGAACTCTCCCAGCTAGCGAACTTCTGTCGAGCGGACTTCTGATTCAGGCTTTAAAGGATTTCTCCCCAAGTCCGTTCCAGAGCAGTAGCATGAAAACCCTGACATGGAGGGGTGAGGGGAAAAAGCTGAGGGGTGGGGTGGGAATGGTGTAATTCTGTGTACGTGTGTGTGTGCACTCCTATCTGGCCTGTTAGTCGTATAAGATTAAATACCCGCAGTCATTTATAGTGCAAGCAACAGTTCACAAGCATTTTCAGCACTGCAAAAGTAAGGCTTCCAGGCACTAGGTATAAACATTAAAGTCAGAAATAGTTAGAAAATGGTGGCACACCTAGTCATCCCGGTTTCTCCAGATCCAACAAATGGTGCAAATATTTGTCCTGCACGTTTTTCTTATAGTTGCAAGAGACTGTGGGACATCAGTGATACAAAATACTGGCAGTCCGGTTCATTAGCAAGACCGGCAGCAGAAGGGCTGTATAGCCTACAGAAATGTACGTCGCACTTTGTGCCAATTTGTCAGACTTCAGTCTATGAAAGTCAGGAACTTGTGCTAATATTATTCTGTGACTATATGTGTTGGATCATAACTCTTTGTGCTGTGTATGACTAGATGTGCTGTGTTTTGCCCTGAGGCTTCAGAGAATGCTTCAGCAGTGAGCTGAAGACCAGTTTGTCCATCACCCTCGGCGTTTAGGCCTTGATCTTTTAATCTGGCTCAGTACTTAAATCAGATAAACATTGGTTCATTTTCAGCTGTCCGGCCTGGGTCCGCCACATCAATCTGATCCAAAATTTCTATTTGCCTCAAGTCTGCTCCAGCAATGGCCGCCACAGCCAAGGCTGCGTTCTCGAGAACGCATTTTGCTGAATCCATCAGGATACTGCAAACATGGCAGGTCATGCAGACAGTTCAAAAGCACAGCTTCCAAAGGGAAATTACAGGGTGCGGATTGCAGTGATCATAGTCCAGAAAATGTGTATTTCATAGAATCACCTTGTGTTTCTTCCACCTCTTCCCCCTTCTTACTCTGACACCTCATCTTATTTTTCCAGTCCTGATGAAGGGTCTTGGCCCGAAATGTCGACTGTACTCTTTTCCATAGATGCTGCCTGGCCTGCTGAGTTCCTCCAGCATTTTGTACGTGTTGCTTCTGAGGTCCGAAGAAGTCTGATTGAAATCTACAACATACCGGTTCTTTGTTCCAGTTGTAGTTTTGTCTCAGCCTCACAGCTAGGTGGTGACGTGGTTCCATGTTGAGGGAACTTGAACGTTACTGACAACGAGATGTGAAATTGTTGGTTCGGAGTGTTTGATGTGTGCTTGTTGGTGTAATTGAAGTGACTCATTCAGAGCAGTGTGGTTTCCTATAGGTTTCACGCTTTGATAGTAATCAGGAAGATTGCTTGCTTAACCACAGTCGGCAGTTTGGTTCTTGAAGCAAGTGTTTCAGCCTCCTCAGGAAGCTCTTGTGGTTCATTTCATCTCTGTATATTTAACCTTTTGTATTGAAGTAAATCCACGAGGGTCTGCAAGACACAAAAGGCAGAGATTATGCAAACAACTGAACTGGAAGCTTTATAGAAATCTCTTCATGTGGTTGCCAGTTTGAGGTGACATGTATATCGACGTTTACAGGTAGAGCTCCACCCTTTCTCTCACAATCTACCCTGTCACGGCCCTTGCACCTTATTTTCAATGTGCTCTGCACTTTCCCTGTAAATGTAAATGTGTACTCTGCTTTTTAGAGACCTGGTGCTGTTCTGTGTGTCTGAATAAATGCCAATAAATCAAGATATAAATGTAGATTTTCAGCTCATTATTCTGAGAAACGTGTTATGAATGAAGAAAATGTTGATGCAGTCTGAGAATGTTCTAATTGATTCGTTGCCCAGCACCACAGTGTCTGTGGTTTTACTCCTGGTGAAACAGATCTCCATACAAAGAGCTCATATTTCATAGGATTTATCCCATTGTAAATTCATCATAAATCTGCCCTCATCAGTGGGAGCTATGTACATTCAGGGATGACTAATGCAATGCTGTGCAGTCGAAGGAGGAATCAGATGATGCACAGGTTATGGCATTGCTGAATCTGTGAGTGACTACACGGCAGGTGGGAAGTTTGCCTCTGGTCTCATTCCTCTGCTCCCTCTGATCTGAAAGATCGAGTCCTCAGCACGATAGATGGGCAATTACCAGTGGCCCCACTTCTTTCCAGCTGAGATACCAGAAATCAATTATTCCACATGGAATATGCCATATTTACAAACTCCAAATGACCCATCGACTTTGTCACAGCTTGTCGAGCTGCTTCCACACTGCACGGTAGCCAGCCCGGTAGTGTAACGGTTTGCCAAACGCTACTACAGCACCAGAGACGGGAGTTCAATCCCACCGCAACCTGTAGCGAGTTTGTACGTTCTCCCTACGTGGGTTTACTTCCACGTTCCAAAGACATATGAGTTAGGGTTGGCGGGCTATTGCTCAACTCCATCCATATTCCAGTCTTTACCGATGCGTATGTGTCTTTGTGATGTGGCGGGAAACCAGCGCGCTGAAAGAAAACTCATGTTGGTTGCAAGGAAAATGTACAAATTCTGCAGACAAAGCACCAGATTGAACCTGGGTTGTGAAGCACACCACTCAGCTCCCCCATCCTCGACTATAACTAAACTGTGAGGACCTGCTTTGACCAGCCTCACAGACAGCCCAATCGAGATTTCTGCCATCTTATTCAATTCCCTTTGGTAAGTAAGTTCAATACATCACATGCATGGTATAAATGTCATGAATATTAGCTTGTTGATGCAGCAGTATAATTTAAATATATTAACATAAATTATGAAAGACTTTGATTCTGTGTCCACCATCTCTCCAGACAATGAATCTCAGATCATGTCTGCTCTCTGAGTAAAGGTCTTCTGTTTGCTGTTTGCTCAGACAAGGGCGCATGGTCATGTAGCAGTTGGTGTAATGCCATCACAATGCCAGTGCCCCAGGTTCAATTCCCGTCGTTGTCTGTAAGGAGTTCGTACGTTTTCCCCATGACCGTATGGAGGTTTTCTCCCAGGTGCTTCGGTTTCCCTCCAGCCTGCAGAGATGTATGGGTCAGTAGGGTAATTGGTCACATGGATGTAATTGGACAGCACAGGCTGTTGGGCCAGAATGGCCTGATCACATGCTGTATCTCTAAATTTAAATCTAAATATGGGGTGTATGGGGTGTCAGGGAGGGGTAGCACCTCTGGTGGGGGAACATGTCGCGTCCTTTTCAAGGCGGTTAGTCCACCTTTGGTCCCCACCTGGCACTCAGCTCTCACCTGTGGCTCCCTGTAGCTGTTTGCATGCGACAGCGGCCACACCCCGGGCAACGGCTTCAACAAGCCAGCTAAACCAGGTGAGGGTAGCAGACGGGTCTCAAACCCTCGGTGAGATAGGCAGTTGTCTATCCCAGCATGTGAAGACAGACTCCGGCGGATTGAGCGGACGAGACCAATGGAAGGTCCAACGGACAAGAAGGCGGTCTCTGCAAGCGTCGTGGAACGTGTAGAGCAGGACAAGACACAGAAGACGTCCTGGTCATCCACTGCGCCTAGTCCCATCTCCAGCCGTCTCGACTCTGTCTTGCCACTGGATCCAGATGGGAATTGGGAAGAGAGAATGAGGTTGACGCTGCGCAACTCTCCCTCACTTAAATCCAAATCACGCGCTAGTCTCGACACCATCAATAATGCTGTCGAGGTCCTCATCGACGTTGACGATGGACGAACACACACACACACACAAATCTGAATATAGTTCAATTTGCATTCCCTGTCTGTGAACTAGTCAATAACACCAGCAACGTCCCTCTCATAACTCTATTTAAACCAGTCCTGGCATGGTACATATTTGCCTGGAAATTAGATTTTGCATAAATTTGTTGTGTCAGATTTATTATCAGTGGCACATCAGGCCACCATCAAACAACAAAATCAGTTAACAGGACATTTAATGCATTGACTGTCACAATGGCAGGGGCATAGGGAGCAAGGGTGGACCCAAATACAAGACACATCTTGTGAGGTTAATTACATTTAGTTTATTGTTCGATATCAGGAGAGCCAGGCAGGAGCAGGAGTAGCGAACTGTACAAGGACTGAGGACTATGACTAGGCTGGGGCCAAGAGTCTGGGCTAGGACTCGGAATCGGCTCCCAGAACTAGAGGAGACATGAAGAGGCTAGGGTATGGACTCCGAGCCTGAGACTAAGCAAGGACCCAGTACCTGGGTCTTGCCTCAAGCTCGGACCCCAGAACCAGGTATGGACATGCCATGGACTAGGGAGAGAAGGAACATGGGAACACAGAGCCGCGGTCTCGGGGAGCAGGTACATGGAACCATGGACACATACACAGAACACAGAGCCAGGACCCCTCCTTGGGTACAGGACATAGGGCTGGGACTCACACACAGAACAGAGAGCTGGGACCCCTCCTTGAGTACAGGACATAGGGCCGGGACTCATGACCCTCCACAAGACAGCCTGACTTACCCCACGGAGGCGAGGACAAGACAAAGCAGAACATGACCCCCCAAGGGGCAATGGCAAGACTACCTGACCTACCCCACTGAGGCGAGGACAAGACATGACTCTCCGCGGGGCAATGGCAAGACGGCCTGACTTACCCCACGGAGGCGAGGACAAGACAAGACAAGACCAATACGAAAGAACACCAGACAGTACCTATCTAGCTCCGGCGATAGAACTAGACCAAAGTGCATGCAGGGGCTGCAGATGAGGGCTAGAAGCGAGAGGGGCAGAGTAGGGATTCAGACAAGGGGGTAGGACAGGAATCACAGACCACCAGGGCCAGGACTTGACTCAGAACTGGGAAGCCGCCAGGGTCAGGACTGGACTTGGTGCTTGAATGCCACCAGGGTCAGGACTGGACTTGGTGCTTGAATGCCGCCAGGGCCAGGACTCGACTTGGTGCTTGAATGCCGTCGGAGCCAGGACTTGACTTGGAGCCTCCGGGTAGTGGCGAGCTCTCGACTCGGCCCAGGAACAGTAGACAGCAGTTCTTGATTTGCTCCGGCGGGTTAACTGACGGACCCACCTTGATGAGGAAACTTTGCAGGCTCGCTTCGGCGAGGTAACTGGACAGGGTTGCTCCGGTGAGGAGAGGTGAATTACCGGCACTCGCTTCGGCAGAGACTAGGCTTGCTCCGGCCAGATGACATCGGCACACCGTACCTTAGATGACCATGCAGACGCTCCCGCCCTGAACGGCTGAAAGCCGGAGACTATAAACTACTGGTTCAGCCGAGTGTTAATTGCCTCTAATCACCAAAGTCAAGGGACACAGGAAAACAACACAGGAAAACAATACAGGAATCAACGGTCCGGATCGTAACATAAACAAGCTAAATTTAAAGGGACCCCGATCCGGACCATGACATTGACCCAGAAAACAGAAATGGACAGTTCATGACAAGATCTGATTGAACTCTCCCAGCTAGCAAACATCTGTTGACTGGACTACTGATTCAGGCTTTAAAGGATCTCTCCCCAAGTTGGTTCCAGATGGGAAAATGCTTGGGGGGAGGTGTGGTTGGAGGTGGGAACGGTGTAATTCTGTGTACGTGTGTGTCTGCACTCCTATCTGGCCTGTTAGTCATATAAGATTAAATACCCGCAGTCATTTATGGTGCAAGCAACAGTTCACAAGAATTTTCAGCACTGCAAAAATAAGGCTTCCAGGGACTAGGTATATACATTAAAGTCAGAAATACTTAGAAAATGGTGGCACACCTAGTCATCCCGGTTTCTCCAGATCCAACAAATGGTGCAAATATTTGTCCTGCACGTTTTTCTTATAGTTGCAAGAGACTGTTGGACATCAGTGATACAAAATACTGGCAGTCCGGTTCATTAGCAAGACCGACAGCAGAAGGGCTGTATAGCCTACAGAAATGTACGTCGCACTTTGTGCCAATTTGTCAGTCTTCAGTCCATGAAACTCAGGAACTTGTGCTAATATTATTTTGTGACTATATGTGTTGGATCATAACTATTTGTGCTGTGTATGACTAGACCTGCTGTGTTTTACCCTTAGGCGTCAGAGAAACAACGCTTCAGCAGTGAGCTGAAGACCAGTTTGTCCATTACCCTCGGCGTTTAGGCCTTGGTTTTTTTAATCTGACTCAGTACTTAAGCCAGATAAACATTGGTTCATTTTCTGCTTTCCGGCCTGGGTCCGCCACATCAATCTGATCCAAAATTTCTATTTGCCTCAAGTCTGCTCCAGCAATGGCCACCACAACCGTAGCTGTGTTCCCGAGAACGCATTTTGCTGAATCCATCAGGATACTGCAAACATGGCAGGTGGTACAGACAGTTGAAAAGCGCAGCTTCCAAAGGGAAATTACAGGCTGTGGATTGCAGTGATCATAGTCCAGAAAATGTGTATTTCATAGAATCACCTTGTGGTTCTTCCTCCCCTCCCCCCTTCTTACTCTGACTCCTCATCTTATTTTTCCAGTCCTGATGAAGGGTGTCATCCCAAAATGTCGACTGTACTCTTTTCCATAGATGCTGCCTGGCCTGCTGAGGCTGAGTTCCTCCAGCATTTTGTACGTGTTGCATCCGAGGTCTGACGAAGTCTGATTGAAAGCTACAAAATACCGGTTCTTTTTTCCAGTTGTAGTTTTGTCTCAGCCTCACAGCTAGGTGGTGACGTGGTTCCAATGTTGAGGGAGCTTGAACGTTACTGCCAACGAGATGTGAAATTGTTGGTTCGGAGTGTTTGATGTGTGCTTGTTGGTGTAATTGAAGTGACTCATTCAGAGCAATGTGGTTTCCTATAGGTTTCACGCTTTGATAGTAATCAGGAAGTTTGCTTGTTTAACCACAGTCAGCAGTTTGGTTCTTGAAGCAAGTGTTTCAGCCTCCTCAGGAAGTTCGTGTGGTTTATTTCATTTCTGTGTATTTAGCCTTTAACATTGAAGTAAGACACAAGACACAAAAGACAGGGATTATGCAAACAATTGAACTGGAAGCTTTATAGAAATCTCTTCATGTGGTTGCCAGTTTGAGGTGACATGTATATCGACGTTTACAGTTAGAGCTCCACCCTTTCTCTCACAATCTACCCTGTCACGGCCTTGCACCTTATTTTCGATGTTCTCTGCACTTTCCCCGTAAATGTAAATCTGTACTCTGCATTTTAGAGTCCTGTGGTTGTTCTGTGTGTCTGAATAAATGCCAATATATCAAGATATAAATGTAAATTTTAGGCTCATTATTCTGAGAAACGTGTTATGAATGAAGAAAATGTTGATGCAGTCTGAGAATGATTTAATTGATTCCTTGCCCAGCACCACAGTGTTTGCCTGACATTTACTCCTGGTGAATCAGATCTCCACATGAAGGGCTGATATTTCATAGGATTTATCCGGTTGTAAATTCATCATAAATCTGCCCTCATCAGTGGGAGCTACGTACATTCAGGGATGACTAATGCAATGCTGTGTAGTCGAAGGAGGAATCAGATGATGCACAGGTTATGGCATTGCTGAATCTGTGAGTGACTACACGGCAGGTGGGAAGTTTGCCTCTGGTCTCATTCCTCTGCTCCCTCTGATCTGAAAGATCGAGTCCTCAGCACGATAGATGGGCACTTACCAGTGGCCCCACTTCTTTCCAGCTGAGATACCAGAAACCAATTATTCCACATGGAATATGCCATATTTACAAACTCCAAATGATCCAACGACTTCGTCTGTGTATGTGTCTTTGTGATGTGGCAGCAAACCAGTGCGCGGACTGAAAACTTGTGTTGGTTGCGAGGAAAATATACATATTCTGCAAACAAAGCAGCAGATTGAACCTGGGTTGTGAAGTACACCACTCAGCTCCCCCATTCTCGACTGTAACTAAATTTTCAGCACTGCAAAAGTAAAGCTCACAGGCACTAGGTATAAACATTAAAGTCAGAAATACTTAGAAAATGGTGGCACACCTAGTCATCGCGATTTCTCCAGATCCAACTAATGATGCAAGTATTTGTCCCGCACGTTTTTCTTATGGTTGCAAGACTCTGTTGGACATCAGTGATACAAAATACTGGCAGACCGGTTCATTAGCAGGATGGACAGCAGAAGGGCTGTTTGGCCTACAGAAATGTACGTCGCACTTTGTGCCATTTTGTCAGTCTTCAGTCCATGAAAGTCAGGAACTTGTGCTAATATTATTCTGTGACTATATGTGTTGGATCATAACTATTTGTGCGGTGTATGACTAAACGTGCTGTGTTTTGACCTTAGGCTTCAGAGACACAATACTTCAGCAGTGAGCTGAACACCAATTTGTCCATCACCCTCTGCGTTCAGGCCTTGAGCTTTTAATCTGGCTCGAGACTTCAGTCAGATAAACATTGGTTCATTTTCTGCTCTCCAGCCTGGGTCCCGCCACATCAATCCGGTCCAAAATTTCTATTTGCCTCAAGTCTGCTCCAGCAATGGCCGCCACAGCCGTAGCTGCGTTCTCGAGAACGCATTTTGCTGAATCCATCAGGATACTGCAAACATGGCAGGTCGTGCAGACAGTTCAAAAGCACAGCTTCCAAAGGGAAATTACAGGGTGCGGATTGCAGTGATCATAGTCCAGAAAATGTGTACTTCATAGAAACACCTTGTGGTTCTTCCACCCCTCCCCCCTTCTTACTCTGACTCCTCATCTTATTTTTCCAGTCCTGATGAAGGGTGTCGTCCCGAAATGTCGACTGTACTCTTTTCCATAGATGCTGCCTGGCCTGCTGAGGCTGAGTTCCTCCAGCATTTTGTACGTGTTGCATCCGAGGTCTGACGAAGTCTGATTGAAAGCTACAAAATACCGGTTCTTTTTTCCAGTTGTAGTTTTGTCTCAGCCTCACAGCTAGGTGGTGACGTGGTTCCATGTTGAGCGAGCATGAACGTTACTGACAACGAGATGTGAAATTGTTGGTTCGGAGTGTTTGATGTGTGCTTGTTGGTGTAATTGAAGTGACTCATTCAGAGCAATGTGGTTTCCGATAGGTTTCACGCTTTGATAGTAATCAGGAAGTTTGGTTTTTTAACCGCAGTCGGCAGTTTGGTTCTTGAAGCAAGTGTTTCAGCCTCCTCAGGAAGTTCATGTGGTGTATTTCATCTCTGTGTATTTAGCCTTTTATAATGAAGTAAACCCACGAGGGTCTGCAAGACACAAAAGGTAGAGATTATGCAAACAATTGAACTGGAAGCTTTATAGAAATCTCTTCATATGGTTGCCAGTATGAGGTGACATGTGTATAGACCCTTACAGTTAGAGCTCCACCCTTTCTCTCACAATCACCCTGTCACGGCCTTGCACCATATTGTTGATGTGCACCGCACTTTCCCTGTAAGTGTAGCACTGTACTCTGCATTTTAGAGTCCCTGGGGATGACAGTACCTGGGCAGGAACGTTGGGCAGCTGAACCGTATTTAAGAGGCAAATGGAAGACTCTTCCTAGGTTGGCTTCATGGACTTTACATCAGATAGTCAAGCCATAATTCCATCAGATATAGGAGCAGAAATAAGCCATTCAGCCCATCAAGTCTGCTCTGTCATTCAATCACGACTGATTTAGTTCTCCTTCTCAACCCCATTCTCCTGCCTTTTCCCCATAACCTTCTTACTAATGAGGAACCTATCACCCAACCCTTTTTAAAAGTCTGACACGAGACTTGTGGCCCATCAAGCCGGTGCTTATACTGGTTTCTGTGGTGTGAAGCAACTGAGAGTACAAGACTCCCCCCCCCCCCCCCCCGGATAGGATGCCAGTCTATCGCGAGGTTAACCCCCAGCATTTTTGCCGGTACCCATTCTCAGCTGGGTAGACTGGAGCATTGTGTCGTTGAGTGCCTTGCTCAAGGGCACACACGCTGCCCCGTCAAGGCTCGAACCCAAGACCTTCAGATCGCTAGTCCAATGCCCTAACCTCTTGGCCACACGCCGCACACCCAACCCTTTAAGTATACCCAATGACTTGGCCTCCACAGCTGTCTGTGGCAATGAATTCCACTGATTCACCACCATCTAGCTAAAGGAGTTCCTCCACATGCCTGTTGTAAATGCTGTGCACTCCGGTCCTAGACTTTCCTGCTAACTCTAGCATTCTTTTTAACGAACGAGCAGCAGAGTGTAACAGTTACCAGAACACTATTACAACGACACTGACCAGGGTTCAGTCCCGCTGCTATCTGTAAGGAGTTTGTATATTCTCCCTGTGAATGCACGGATTTCCTCCGGGTGCTCTGATTTCCTCCCACATCCCAAATATATACAGGTGGTAACAGGTCAGATGAGTGTAATTGGGTGGTGCAGGCTTACTGGGCCGATAGATCCTATTGCTGTTCTGCATCTCTATATAAATGTCAATAAATAAAAATATAAAGGCAAACTTTCAGCTCATTATTCTGAGAAACGTGTTATGAATGAAGAAAATGTTGATGCAGTCTGAGAATGATTTAATTGATTCCTTGCCCAGCACCACAGTGTTTGCCTGACACTTACCCCTGGTGAATCAGATCCCCACACAAAGGGCTCATATTTCATAGGATTTATCCCATTGCAAATTCATTATAAATCTGCCCTCATCAGTGGGAGCTACGTACATTCAGGGATGACTAATGCAATGCTGTGCAGTCGAAGGAGGAATCAGATGATGCACAGGTTATGGCATTGCTGAATCTGTGAGTGAGTAGATGGCAGGTGGGAAGTTTGCCTCTGGTCTCATTCCTCTGCTCCCTCTGATCTGAAAGATCGAGTCCTCAGCACGATAGATGGGCACTTACCAGTGACCCCACTTCTTTCTAGCTGAGATACCAGAAACTAATTATTACTCATGGAATATGCCATATTTAAGAACTCCAAATGATGTACCAACTTTGTCGCAGTGTTTTGAGTGTGTGCTAGGATTTCCAGCATCTGCAGATTTTCCTTTGTTTGTAATTAATAGAATAGTTAATCATTTTGTTTGTTGGCTGTAACCATATCTCACCTGCGCCATCTTAACCGGTTGGTTAAAAAAATTGTGTTAGTCAATCCAATTTCTAAACTCAAAAAGGCAATTGTACTTTAATGCAGTTTAAACTTACTGAGACATGACCTAGCATGAATGCCGAAATTGCATTGATTCCTTTAAGATGTTATGACTTACTTTTATGACAAATAGCTTGGCTGAGTTAAAATCCTTCTGTGGTTCTCTGCAGCTGCTGGTCTATGATTAATACTAATCCAAGTTACCACATTGTTGTTGGGTCAAGTATGGCCCCATTCTAAGTTGGGACAGACAGATAATATTGCATGGGCAGACTAAATTATATTTTTGGTCCTCGTTTACAGGATTTGGGCTTTCCAGGGGAGCCCAGCACCTATTTCCCCAGTCCATAGGATTCTGCAATTGTCTGGGTGCAGGAGTCAATAACTGTTGCCTGCAATTAAACATAAGGCAGACTAATTTAAAGCTCACTTTGTTCATTAAATTATGGTAACAAACTGCATTCTGTTGAAAGAATTAACAATTTGGTAATTCCATGGTCTGATTCACCAACTGTTTGTTAAGCTGCTGCCATTTGGGGCGGGAACGAATGCAAGTCCCGGGTGGAGACTAAGGTATACCATCACACTCAGATGTAGAATGATTCTTCATTGCTGTTTCTGTACCAATTTTGTTTAACCAGTTAGGGTTGAGATTATGCAGGAAGTGGGAAAATCTTGTGCTTCTTGATCTCATCACTTGAGATTCTGTGTCGCGCAAACCTGCCATTTTGATCTGGCCCACGCCAGGTCATTAACCAGGTGCAAAACTTGCCTTAATTGGATCTTCCTCCTTCTTACACAAGTCAGCTGGTTTGAGGGGTGTGGCTAAGGTTAGTCGGGGTGCAGTTAGGGTTACTTGGGGTGTGTGGGCCCTTGGACTTTAGGATTAGGATTAAGGGTAGGGTCGGGGAGATGTATATATGGGGCTGGGAGAGATGGGGTTGTGGAGTTTCGTGTCATGACGTACGTGGGCCTCTGGTGGATAGGGTTGTGGAGCATTTTAATTTGGTCCCTGTCTTTCATTAACCTGGTCCGACACCGCTTGGCTGAATTAACCAGGTGTGCACTGGGACACTTCATCAGTAATGTAACCTGGGGTCTTCAGCTGTTTCAGGTCTTTAATCATTAGACACCCTCATCCAGGTGACCCAGCCAGGGCTGATCAGTCCTGGCTTATGGTTATCCCGTGGACCAAGGTAATAAAGTGCAAGTAACTTTGAGGGTGAGAGTATTTTAGATCTCGTTATTTGGTTTTATTTTGGAGTAGAATGTCTTGAGGCCTAGTTATGAGGCTTCATCTCAAAGATTCAACTTCCCTATTTGAAATTTACACTGGTCTTTATTTTGCATCCGTGTGTGTGGGATCACGTGGGTTAGGTTAACAGGGTTTACTGGAGATCCAGTGTCACTCCACCCTGTCCCGCCGAGCTTAGTGGTGACTTTTATTTTGTGGTCCCAACTTGGGTTTAACTTGGGTTCTCCCTCGCCTTCTTGGTAGCTCGGTTTTTTCATTGTCGTTTTGTGGACTGGGAAAATGAAAAGTATATCACTGTTTGGTTAGGTTCAGGTTATGTGGGCAATGGGAAAATCATCCCTCTTGTGCTCCTTGGTCTCATCATTTGAGATTTAGTGTCGTGAACCCTGCCTTTTTGATCTGGCCCATGCCTTCATTAACTAGGTCCAACACTTGCCTTTATTGGATCTTTCTCCCCCTTACTCAAGTCAGCTGGTTTTTGGGGGTGTGGCCAGGGTTGGTTGGGGTGCGGTTAGGGCTAGTTGGGGTGTGTGAGCCCTTGGATTTAGGATTAGGGTTAAGGGAAGGATTGGGGGAAGTATATGTGGGGCTGGGTTCTTCAATGCTGTTTCCATAACAGATTTGTTTTACCAGTCAGGGTTGTTAGCCCTGAGCTGAACCCCTGAACCTGGAGGAGTGGAGGGCCATTTTTATTCTATCATCTATCCTTTGACCTGTTTGTCATGTATGACGCTACCTAGAGACAAAGCATAAAGCCCTGACTCCTGCCAACATTTACCTCCTGGTCACTGAGGCACGCAAGCCTCCAAACCATGACAAGGTTGATGGTCTCAAATGCTATCTTAATTCCAGATTTATCTAAATAATTTACTTGTGGGACATGAATTCACATCTCCACATAAATTAATCTATCTTCTGATTAATGCAAATGCTCCCTTTTGGGCAATTCCAACACTGACCCGATTCCACAATCTATGGGTTCACTTATAAGGGTCTCTAGAACTTGCGTTCTTGATACTTAAAGCTAATTTATTATTACTAATTTTCTCTTCTTTTTGTATTTGCACAGTTTGTTGCCTTTTGCACATTGGTTGGTTGTCCACATCTGTCAGAGTTTCAAAGTACATTCAATAGAGTATGTATACAGTATGCAACCTGAAATTTGCCCTCTTCACAGAGATCCACAAAACAAAGAAACCTGATAGAACGACAGAAACATCGAGCCCCATAGCAACCCCTCCCCAGTTGTGTGCAGTCCTTCATTGATCTATTGTGTTTCTTTGTATTTACTGTGAATGTCCACACAAAAATAAATCTCAGGGTAGTATCTGGTGACATACATGTACTTTCATAATAAATCTAAATAAATAAATGATGTTGAAAGTTTAAGCAAATCCGCTGATAGAAAGGTTGTGAGTGGTGGTAAAAATCTTCTGAGGTGTATATATTTCAATGCTAGGAGTATTGCGGGGAAGGCGGATGAGTTGAGGGCGTGGATTGACACGTGGAATTATGATGTTGTAGCAATTAGTGAAACTTGGCTACAGGAGGGGCAGGACTGGCAGCTTAATATTCCAGGGTTCCGATGTTTCAGAAATGATCGAGGCAGAGGAATGAAAGGTTGGGGAGTAGCATTGCTTGTTAGGGAAAATATTACAGCAGTGCTCAGGCAGGACAGATTAGAGGGCTTGTCTACTGAGTCCTTATGGGTGGAGCTGAGAAATAGGAAAGGTATGACCACATTAGTGGGATTGTATTACAGACCACCCAATAGTCAACAAGACTTGGAAGAGCAAATCTGCAGAGAGATAGCAGGCAACTGCAGGAAACATAAAGTTGTGGTGGTAGGGGATTTTAATTTTCCATACATTGATTGGGACTCCCATACTGTTAGGGGTCTAGATGGTTTAGAGTTTGTAAAATGTGTTCAGGAAAGTTTTCTAAATCAATATATAGAGGGACCAACTAGAGGGGATGCAATATTGGATCTCCTGTAAGGAAACGAATTAGGGCAAGTGACAGAAGTCTGTGTAGGGGAGCACTTTGGTTCCAGTGATCATAACACCATTAGTTTCAATTTGATCATGGACAAGGATAGATCTGGTCCTAGGGTTGAGGTTCTGAACTGGAAGAAGGCCAAATTTGAAGAAATGAGAAAGGATCTAAAAGGCGTGGATTGGGACAGGTTGTTCTCTGGCAAAGATGTGATTGGTAGGTGGGAAGCCTTCAAAGGGGAAATTTTGAGAGTGCAGTGTTTGTATGTTCCTGTCAGGATTAAAGGCAAATTGAATAGGAATAAGGAACTTTGGTTCTCAAGGGATATTGCAACTCTGATAAAGAAGAAGAGGGAGTTGTATGAAATGTATAGGAAACAGGGGGTAAATCAGGTGCTTGAGGAGTATAAGAAGTGCAAGAAAATACTTAAGAAAGAAATCAGGAGGGCTAAAAGAAGACATGAGGTTACCTTGGCAGTCAAAGTGAAGGATAATCCAAAGAGCTTTTACAAGTATATTAAGAGCAAAAGGATTGTAAGGGATAAAATTGGTCCTCTTGAAGACCAGAGTGGTCGGCTTTGTGCGGAACCAAAGGAAATGGGGGAGATCTTAAATAGGTTTTTTGCGTCTGTATTTACTAAGGAAGCTGGCATGAAATCTATGGAATTGAGGGAATCAAGTAGTGAGACCATGGAGACTGTACAGATTGAAAAGGAGGAGGTGCTTGCTGTCTTGAGGAAAATTAAAGTGGATAAATCCCCGGGACCTGACAGAGTGTACCCTCAAACCTTGAAGGAGACTAGTGTTGAAATTGCGGGGGCCCTGGCAGAAATATTTAAAATGTCACTGTCTACGGGTGAAGTGCCGGAGGATTGGAGAGTGGCTCATGCTGTTCCGTTGTTTAAAAAAGGATCGAAAAGTAATCCGGGAAATTATAGGCCGGTGAGTTTAACGTCAGTAGTAGGTAAGTTATTAGAGGGAGTACTAAGAGACAGAATCTACAAGCATTTGGATAGACAGGGGCTTATTAGGGAGAGTCAACATGGCTTTGTGCGTGGTAGGTCATGTTTGACCAATCTGTTGGAGTTTTTCGAGGAGGTTACCAGGAAAGTGGATGAAGGGAAGGCAGTGGATATTGTCTACATGGACTTCAGTAAGGCCTTTGACAAAGTCCCGCATGGGAGGTTAGTTAGGAAAATTCAGTTGCTAGGTATACATGGAGAGGTGGTAAATTGGATCAGACATTGGCTCGATGGAAGAAGCCAGAGAGTGGTGGTAGAGAATTGCTTCTCTGAGTGGAGGCCTGTGACTAGTGGTGTGCCACAGGGATCAGTGCTGGGTCCATTGTTATTTGTCATCTATATCAATGATCTGGATGATAATGTGGTAAATTGGATCAGCAAGTTTGCTGATGATACAAAGATTGGAGGTGTAGTAGACAGTGAGGAAGGTTTTCAGAGCCTGCAGAGGGACTTGGACCAACTGGAAAAATGGGCTGAAAAATGGCAGATGGAGTTTAATACTGACAAGTGTGAGGTATTGCACATTGGAAGGACAAACCAGCGTAGAACATACAGGGTTAATGGTAAGGCACTGAGGAGTGCAGTGGAACAGAGGGATCTGGGAATACAGATACAAAATTCCCTAAAAGTGTCGTCGCAGGTAGATAGAGTCGTAAAGAAAGCTTTTGGTACATTGGCCTTTATTAATCAAAGTATTGAGTATAAGAGCTGGAATGTTATGATGAGGTTGTATAAGGCATTGGTGAGGCCGAATCTGGAGTATTGTGTTCAGTTTTGGTCACCAAATTACAGGAAGGATATAAATAAGGTTGAAAGAGTGCAGAGAAGGTTTACAAGGATGTTGCCGGGACTTGAGAAACTCAGTTACAGAGAAAGGTTGAATAGGTTAGGACTTTATTCCCTGGAGTGTAGAAGAATGAGGGGAGATTTGATAGAGGTATATAAAATTATGATGGGTATAGATAGAGTGAATGCAAGCAGGCTTTTTCCACTGAGGCAAGGGGAGAAAAAAACCAGAGGACATGGGTTAAGGGTGAGGGGGGAAAAGTTTAAAGGCAACATTAGTGGGGGCTTGTTCACACAGAGGGTGGTGGGAGTATGGAATGAGCTGCCAGAAGAGGTGGTAAATGCGGGTTCTTTTTTAACATTTAAGAATAAATTGGACAGATACATGGATGGGAGGTGTATGGAGGGATATGGTCCATGTGCAGGTCAGTGGGACTAGGCAGAAAATGGTTCGGCACAGCCAAGAAGGGCCAAAGGGCCTGTTTCTGTGCTGTAGTTTTTATGGTTCTATGGTTCTGTGAATGAAATTGATTGGAATATCTATAAAGATATTAGAGTAGGCTGAATGGACGTTGTTATTTGGGACATGTTTATGCTCCCATTAAACTGAATAATTTCCATCTCTTTAAGCTATTTACAGACAATTACCCTAATAGAAAGTTTAATTTAACACCAGGGTGTGGGGAAACAACAGCTTAAAAACTGAAGCATTGATACCTTAGAGATATTGATATACTTAAGACTGATTTGCATAGACAGTGAAGATGGCTATCAGGAATTACAGAGGGGTCTTGGTCAATGGGGTAAATGGAATGAGAAACAGCAGATCGAGCTTAATTTGAATAAGTGCAAGATGTTGCACTTTGGGAAGACAAGTCAGAGCGAGACTTTCAAAGCAAATGGATGGGCCTTTTGAAGTATTGCGGAATAAATGGACCTTGGAGCACAAGTACATAGTTACCTGATCCCTGAAAGTGGCGTCACTTGTAGAAAGGGGTGTGAAAGATGGTTTTGATATGCTGCTTGCATTGGTTAGGACATTGAATATAGAAGATGGGACGTTAATTTGTAGTTGTAAAGATGTTCGTAAGGTCAGACTTCATTTGGACTAGTCTGTTCAGTTTTGACTCCAACCATAGGAAAGATGCCATTAAGCTGGAAAAAAGTGTGGAAGAATTTTACGAGAATATTGCCAAGACGTGGAAAAGCTCATGGCCTGGAGCCAGGCAAATAACCTCTTCCTCAATGTCAACAAGACAAAGAAGATAGTTATCAACTTCAGGAGAACTCATACCACTCACACCCCTCTTTACATTGGTGGCACAGTAGCGGTAACTGCGAGCAGTTTCAAGCTCCTGGGAGCGTACATCTCGCACAATCTCTCATGCTCCCAGAACATGAGAAGGCTCACCAACAAGGAGGCTGAAGAGGGCTGGACTCTGCACATCTATACTCACGTCATTCTACAGATGCGCAGTAGGGGGCATCCTAACAAGCTGCATCTCGGCTTGGTCCGGAAACTGCACAGCAGTGGACAGGAAGGCTTTACAACAGGGGGTCGAAATTGCCCAACACATCACTGGCACCAGTCTACCTGCCATCAAGGGTATACTGGAAAGGTGCCAGAAATGGGCCAGTAACATCATGAAGGATCACACCCACCCTGCTGATGGACTGTTGGTCACACCCCCATCAGGGAGGAGGCTATGTAGCATCTATGCCAGGACTACCAGGCTCAAAAACAGTCTCTTTCCCAAAGCAGTAAGGCTGACCAACACCTTCACCCATTTACCCCTCCGACCACACCCCAACTACCACCACTACTTTATCATTTCCTGTCAGTCACCTTATGTGCAGACACTCCTGTGCCTAGTGTCAATTTGTGGACATACAATCAATCTACGTATATAAGCGATCTTACATATTTATATTTATTGTGTTTTATTTTTGTGTTCCATCAGATCCAGAATAACAATTATCTTGTTTTCCTTTACACTTGTGTACTGGAAATGACGTTAAACAATCCTGAATCTTGAATCTTATGGAGAAAGCTTTAGAAGGTTGGGACTTTATTCATTGGAACATAGGGAGATGAGGGGTATATGAGAGATTTCTAAAATTATGAGGGGTATAGATACAATGAAAGTGCTCAGTCTTTTTCCCAGGGTTGGAGAATCGAGAAATAGAGGTCATAGTTTCAGGGCGAGAGCGGGGGGCGGTTTATTAGAAACCAGAGGGACGACCTTTTGTATGTGGAGTGAGCTGCCAGAGGACAGGTTTGAGGCACGTATGTTAACAACATTTAAAAGGTATTTGGACAGGTTTTGAGGGGTTTGGAGCAAATGGGACCAGCTGACATGGGAATCTTGCTCAGTATAGAGCAGTTGGGCTAAAGGGCATGTTTCCATGATATAAGATTCTATCCTAAACAGGTTTGAAAATTTCAGGATCCATGTGCCTCCTTCAACCCCTTTCTCATAATTGTTCATTTGTTATGTGCCAATAGACAATAGACAATAGGTGCAGGAGTAGGCCATTCAGCCCTTCAAGCCAGCACCGCCATTCATTGTGATCATGGCTAATCATCCACAATCAGTACCTCGTTCCTGCCTTCTCCCCTTATCCATTGACTCCGCTATCTTTAAGAGCTCTATCTAACTCTTTCTTGAAAGCAATCCAGAGAATTGGCCACCACTGCCCTCTGAGGCAGAGCATTCCACAGATCCACAACTCTCTGTGTGAAAAAGTTTTTCCTCAACTCCATTCTAAATGGCCTACCCCTTATTCTTAAACTGTGGCCTCTGGTCCTGGACTCATAGGCAATCATGGTCTTTCCGTGGCTATGATTGTTCTGGGCAAGTTTTTCTACAGAAGTGGTTTGCTATTGCCTTCTTCTGGGTGGGGTCTTTACAAGATGGGAGACGCCAGCCATTACCAATACTCTTCAGAGATTGTCTGCCTGATGTCAATGACCACATATCCAGGATCTGTGATATGCATCAGCTGCTCATAATAATCCTCCCTAAGCTCTAATCTCCCATCAGGCAGAAGGCATTCAATGCACCAGAGACATTCTTTGCAAAAATATATGCATCTTAAATCATTAAGTTACGGTCTCTGTATTTGCTTTAACTTGGCATTGCTTCACCAAGTCATTATCTGGCACCTGCACAATGCCTGTCCTGATCTAGTCGAATCATAGATAAGTGCAGCACAGAAACAGACCCTTCAGCCCATCTAGTCCATGCCAAACTATGTAAACTGCCTATTGCCATCGACCTGCAGTGGGACGAGCTCCTCCATACCCCTACCACCTATGTACCTATCCAAACTTCGCTTAAACATCGAAATCAAGCTCGTGTACATCACTTGTGCTGGCAGCTCATTCCACACTCTCACAACCCTCTGCGTGAAATAGTTTCCCCTCATGTTCCCCTTAAACTTTTCACCTTTCACCCTTAACCCATGACCTCTGGTTGTGGTCCCACCCAACCTCAGTGGAAAAAGCTTGCTTGCATTTACCTTTTTTATACCCTTCATAATTTTGTATACCACTGTTAAATCTCCTCTTAGTCTTCTACATTTCAAGGCATAAAGCCCTAATTTATTCAACATTTACTTATAACTCATTTGTAGGAGACTATGTTTATTCCAACTATATACATATGATCAATAGGATATTGAAGCAGAGCCCCAGGAACACAAAGTTCCAGCCTGTCCAATCAGGCAATCAACTGAAGGGAACATCAGGAACACCGTCTAATTGTACATTTCTTCAATTTTACACCATGTACTCTGGTACAAATTGCAACTCCAATTACACCCAGCTAAGATTTGATTGTAAGATGTATCACAATGCCTTCCAACAGAAAAACAGGAAGAGTTCCCCAAGATACCTTCTTAAACATTGGTCATGCGCCTACAGGAAAGTTATCAATTAGATTGAGAGAATGCAGATAGACTTAACAAGCATGTTGAAAGGACTTGAGGAACTTTATGACATAGGGTGTATAGAGTGTACTTATGAGTTATAGAGAAAGGCTGAATCAGGACTTTATCCCTTGGAGTGTAAGAGAGTGAGGGGAGATTTGATAGAGGTATACAAAATTATGAGGGATAAATGCAGACAGTCTTTTTTCACTGGGGTTGGGTGAGATTAGAGGTGATAGGTTAATGTTGAAAGGTGAAATATTTAAGGGGAACCTGGGTGAAACTTCTTCACTCAGAGGGTGGTAGGTTGGTATAATAAGCTGCCAGAGGAAGTGGTGGAAGTGCATGCCCAGCACCCAGGACATAGAAACATAGAAACATAGAAAATAGGTGCAGGAGTAGGCCATTCGGCCCTTCGAGCCTGCACCGCCATTTATTATGATCATGGCTGATCATCCAACTCAGAACCCCGCCCCAGCCTTCCCTCCATACCCCCTGACCCCCGTAGCCACAAGGGCCATATCTAACTCCCTCTTAAATATAGCCAATGAACTGGCCTCAACTGTTTCCTGTGGCAGAGAATTCCACAGATTCACCACTCTCTGTGTGAAGAAGTTTTTCCTAATCTCGGTCCTAAAAGGCTTCCCCTCTATCCTCAAACTGTGGCCAAATTCTGGACTTCCCCAACATTGGGAACAATCTTCCTGCATCTAGCCTGTCCAATCCCTTTAGGATCTTATACGTTTCAATCAGATCCCCCCTCAATCTTCTAAATGCCAACGAGTACAAGCCCAGTTCATCCAGTCTTTCTTCATATGAAAGTCCTGCCATCCCAGGAATCAATCTGGTGAACCTTCTTTGTACTCCCTCTAAGGCAAGGATGTCTTTCCTCAGATTAGGGGACCAAAACTGCACACAATACTCCAGGTGTGGTCTCACCAAGGCCTTGTACAACTGCAGTAGTACCTCCCTGCTCCTGTACTCGAATCCTCTCGCTATAAATGCCAGCATACCATTCGCCTTTTTCACCGCCTGCTGTACCTGCATGCCCACTTTCAATGACTGGTGTACAATGACACCCAGGTCTCGTTGCACCTCCCCTTTTCCTAATCGGCCACCATTCAGATAATAATCTGTTTTCCTATTTTTGCCACCAAAGTGGATAACTTCACATTTATCCACATTAAATTAAATGCCCTCTTCTCATTGTTACCATTGGGAAGGAGGTACAGGAGCCTGAAGGCACAGACCCAACGATTCAGGAACAGCTTCTTCCCATCTGCCATCCAATTTCTGAATGGACATTGAACCCATGAACACTACCTCACAACTTTTTATTTCCTATTTTTGCACTATTTATTTAATTTGACTACTTTCTGTATATACTTACTGTAATTCACAGTTTTTTTTCTATATTATCATGTATTGCATTGTACTGCTGCCAAAAAGTTAACAAATTTCACAACGTACAGTATGCTGGCGATATTAAACGTGATTCTGATTTAAGAGGACTGTACATGGATGGGAGAAATGTGGAGGGCGATGGTCCGGTACAGGCTGTTGGGACTTGGCAGAATAACAGTTCAGCATAAACTAGAAGGGCTGAAGGGCCTGTTTGTGTGCTGTACTGCTCTATGTCTCAATTTTTTTTACATGAGTATTTTTTAATTAAGTAAGACAGAGTGACCCAGAACTGGTTGCTTCTTCTGCTCAACTGCATGTACAAGATGATGCAGTTACCTGATGAACCTACAGAAAGCAGGGCTCTGCATGGAAAGCAATAGGTTTACTTTACGCACTGACTTGTCAATGTGATATGAAGCACCTTGAACAATGGGAATCTAAGAAGCTACAATTAAATGCAGACTATCTGGTGAGCTGGAATGCAAGGGCTGCTCTCTAAAAGGCAACAGGTTTCATTCCTGAGTGTTTGAGCAGTTATTGGCACACTGTAGACGCAAGTCAGAACTGGTAACAATGTGTATCTTCTTTCCTTCTTGTCTTTTGCTGAAATCATGGTTCCTGGATGTTGGTAGGGGTGTCATTGCAGCTACTTTTAATTTTAGAGATACTGCACGATAACAGCCCTTCAAGCCCAACGAATCCCTGCCGCCCAGTCAGACCAACATGACCAATTAAAGTACTAACTTGTTTGCCTTTCAGATGAGAGAGGACACTGGAGCACCTAGAGGAAGCCCAGGTGGTCAGGGGAAGAACAAAAAAGCTCCTTACAGACAGCGGTGAGAATTGAACCTGAGTTGCTGTCGCTATTTGACAGCCACATTTTCAACATCTTGCCTTTAGAATACCTTCTTCTTTTGATGTATTTATCATGTGCCTTCCTAATTTCTCCCATAAACTCCAGCCATTGCTGCACTGCCGTCATCCCTGCCAGGGTCCCCTTCCAATCAACTTTGGCCAGTTCCTTTCATGCCTCTGTAATTCCCTTTACTCAACTTTAATACTGATACGTTGACTTTAGCTTCTCTCACGCAAATTGGAGGGTGAATTCTATCATATTACGATCACCGGCCCCTAAGGTTTCTTTTAGCTTATGCTCTGTAATCAATTTCAGTTCATTGCTTAACACCCAACCTAGAATAGCTGATCCCTTAGTGGGCTCAATCTCAAGCAGCTCTAAAAAGCAATCTTGTAGGCAATCTACATATTCTCCCTCTTGGGATTCAGCACCAACCTGATTTTCCCCACCTACCTGCACATTGAAATCCCCTTGACTGTCATAACATTGCCCTTTAGACATGCATTTTCTATCTCCCATTGTAATTTGTAGACTACACCTTTACTACTGTTTGGGGGTCTGTATATAACTCCCAAGGGTCTTTTTACCCTTGCAGTTCCTTAGCTTTACCTACAACGATTAAAAACTTTCCTAGAAATCCTTTCAAAGGATTTGATTTCATGTTTTACCAAAAGAGCCACCCACCTCCTCTGCCTACCTATCTGTCCTTCCGATAACTCCTCCACTGCTTACCTACCTGTAGTTCCAATACCCCCTCCTCTGCCTACCTACCTGTTTTTCCAATACCCCTTCCTCTGCCTACCTACCTGTCTTTCCAATACAATGTGTATCCTTGGACATTAAGCTCCCAGCTATAATCTTCTTTCAGCCATGATTCAGTGATGCACACAGCTTCATTCATGCCAATCTGCAACTGTGCTACAATTTCATCTCCCTTATTCCGTATACTGCGAGCATTCAAATATAACGCCTTCCATCCTGTACTCATCCTTTGTGATTTTGTCTCTCCTTTACATTGCAACTCATCCCATTGACTGCAATTTTGCCCTATCATCAGCCTCTCCTCGCTATCAGTCTCACTATGCACTGCCTCTGTTTGGAAACAAACTAGCCCATCATCAGCTCTATCACTCTTGTTCACATCCCCCTGCCAAGTTAGCTTAAACCCTCCTGAACAGCTGTAGTAAACCTGCCCCCAAGGATATTGGTCCTCCTTGGTGTAACACGTCCCTTTTCCAGAGGTGATCCCAATGATACAGAAATCTGAACCCCTGCCCCCTGCACCAGTTCCTCAGCCATGCATTTATCTCACTGGCGCATGACACAAGCAGCGATCCAGAGATTACTACCTTGGTGGTCCTGCTTTTCAGCTTTCTACCTATCTCCCTAAAATCTCTTTTCAGGACTTCCTCATCTTTCCTACCTATGTCACTGGTTCCAAACTATACCAAGATCTCTAGCTGCTCACTCTCACCTTTAGAATGCCGTGGACCCAATCTGACACATCCCTGACCCTGGCACCTGGGGAGCAATGTATCATCCGAGTGTCTCTATTACATCCACAGAATCTTGTCTCTATTCCTCTAACTATGGAATCTCCTATCGCTACTGCAGTCCTCTTGACCTCTCTTCCCTACTGAGCCACAGCGCCAGACTCAGTTCCAGAGACCTGGTCACTTCAGTTCCCCCTGGTTGGTCATCCCCCTTAACAGTACCCAAGATGGTATATTTATTATTGTGTCACAAAGTGGGTGGAGTCCCATCCTCTGCTAAATCAGAGCCTTGGAGGCAGAAGTGGTGGAAACACTGAGAAATTTGGTGGGGAGATCAAATTGACCTACTGACCCACCGGGATAGCTAGAATTTATCCAGCAGTCTCTGAACTCCAGTCAGAACTCTTGATTAATTCAGATGGAAGTCTTGAAAATGTTTCCCGATGAAGGGTTTCAGCCCAAAACATCAACTCTTTATTCCTTCCTAACCAGTTCCTCCAGCATTTTGTGTGTGTTGCTCAAGATTTTCAGCATCTGCAGAATCTCCTCTGTTTCTCAGAATGTTTCCCCTTGAGACTTAAGTGTCATTAGTCACGTTGCCATGGCAGCACAGGACTATTGGACTGATGGGAGTCATAGTCTTTTGCATTAACCTGCAGCACACACTCTCTCTTAAATGCAGATATAAAGCTTCACAGGACCATGGGGAAGAAAAGCAGAAAAGCTTCTCGTGCCGAAGGACCAATATTTACCCCAGATCATCATAAAATAGATTATCTGATCATGTGGGTTTAAACCATAATCTGAACGAAGTTAAAAGCACCATATGACACAGTACACATTGAGGTAGATCACATATCCTGCCACAGATACTGCCTGACCTGTTAAGTCCTCCAGCGCTTTGTGTGTCATCTCATCACTATCACATTTGTGTTTCTGGAGCCTGATATTTATCCAAACTGCGTGCTGTATCTTTCGATATTTCGGAACAGTAGCTGCACTTAAAAGTTATCAATTCAGTAAAGTACTTTGGGTGTGCCGAGGTTCTGACTGTTGCTATACAAATCTTACACAAGGAATGCATTTACATTTAAGTCTTCTGTCAGTATGCAAGCAATGAGAAAAAAACATTAACTCAGTTCCACTTCCAAAGTTAAATGTCTCATAACCAATTAATTCACATTCAAGGACTCTTTATCTCATGTTCTCAATATTTATTATTTACTTATTTTTTATTATTATTTCTTTCTTTCTGTTGTCTTTTGCACACTGGTTGACATTTATGGTCAGGTCATTCATTGATTCCATTATGGTTATTATTCTATGGATTTATTGAGTATACCCACAAGAAAATGAATCTCAAGTTTGTATATGGTGACAGATAGGTAATTTGATAATCAATTTACTTTGAACTTTGATTAGAATTCAGATTGATTGTATTATGTGAATTTTATTTTGAATTCTTATGGTATTCTAAATTCAAAATTAGAATCAGATTTATCATCACTGACACGTGACCAATGTCCCCTCTAATTTGTAATGACCAGTGTGCACAAAAATCTTGTGCTGTGAAATTTTTTGCCCAGTGTACGCACTGAAAAAATTCTTCAATAAAAACAGTATAAATAAGCCAGTTCTAAAACCTGCAGACAAATCATTGCAGACTCCACATTGTCAACACCATCCGCATCAGAAGCCGGAAAAGGAAATGTGATTGTGTACGATCGTGAAATATACTTAACAAGCCAAAAAGGTAGAGGGTGACATCCTTGAGCGCACTTTAAGTTCCTTTGTGCGCAAGTAGCAAAAGATGAGCACACCCTAGAGGGAACTTTGCACATGATTTAATCTATGAATTATGAAGTTTAATCATGAAGTGGTTGATTTTGGTAGGTCAAGTATGATGGCAGAATATAGTATTAATGGTTAGACTCTTGGCAGTGTGGAGGATAAGAGGGATCTTGGGGTCCAAGTCCATAGGACACTCAAAGCAGCTGCGCAGGTTGACTCTGTGGTTAAGAAGACATACAGTGTGTTGGCCTTCATTAATCGTGGAATTGAATTTAGGAGCCGAGAGGTAATGTTGCAGCTATATAGGACCCTGGTCAGGCCCCACTTGGAGTACTGTGCTCAGTTCTGGTCGTCTCACTACAGGAAGGATGTGGCAGCCATAGAAAGGGTGCAGAGGAGATTTACAAGGATGTTGCCTGGGTTGGGGAGCATGCCTTATGAAAACAGGTTGAGTGAACTCGGCCTTTTCTCCTTGGAGCGACGGAGGATGAGAGGTAACCTGATAGAAGTGTATAAGATGACGAGAGGCATTGATCGTGTGGATAGTCAGAGGCTTTTCCCAGGGCTGAAATGGTTGCCACAAGAGGACACAGGTTTAAGGTGCTGGGGAGTAGGTACAGAGGAGATGTCAGGGGTAAGTTTTTTACGTAGAGAGTGATGAGTGTGTGGAATGGGCTGCCGGCAACGGTGGTGGAGGCAGATATGATAGGGTCTTTTAGGAGACTTTTGGATAGATACATGGAGCTTAGAAATAATAGAGGGCTATGGGTAAGCCTAGTAATTTCTAAGGTAGGGACATATTCAGCACAACATTGTGGGCTGAAGGGCCTGTACTGTGCTGTAGGTTTTCCATGTTTCTATTGTCCAACAAGCAACAGTAGAGTGCAAAGAAATAAAACTTACAAACATAAATAGTGCAAAACCAAAAGGAAACAAACGAGGTAGTGTTCATGGACGGTTCAGAAATCTGATGGTGGAGGGCAAGAAGCTGTTTCTAAAATGTTGAGTGTGGGCCTTCAGGTTCCTGTACCACCTTCTCAAATGATGGTAATGTGAAGAGGACACATCTCGGATGGTGAGGGTTCTGAATGACGTTGCCTCCTTCTTGATGTACTGGCTTCTTGAAGATGTCCTCAGTGGTGGGGAGGGTTGCTGTCATGATGGAGCTAGCTGAGCCTCTAAACCTCTGCAGCCTCTAGCAATCCTGGGCATTGCAGCCTCCATACCAGGTTACGATGAGTCCACTCAGAATGCTCTCCACCGTGCATCTATAGAAATCTGGTGTCAAAACAAGTCTCCCCAAACTCCTAAAGAAGTAGAATCACTGGCATACCCTCATGTTTCTGCATCAAGAAAGGACATAGAACTGATTATGGTCATTAAAGAGGGTGGAGCCTAGTGAAGAGGTTGGAGCTTAGTGATGATGGTGCTAAACGGCCACTCGTTTGCTTGCGAAACAGCTTTATTTCTATCTTTAATATCTTTTTTCCCTCCCTTTCAAGGTTATTTTGAAGACCCTGACCTGGAGTTACACTCTGGTTTTGGTTCTTTGTGAAAATGGGACCTGCTCTCAGGGCCTCACGACTGGCTGCTTTTTGATATCCCAAGGACATGGCCTGGAGGACTAGCATACCTTCAGAGTGCCGGATTTTCGTGGCTCTGGAGGTGGGCTGATTCAAGGCCGGTGTTGCCGACTGATGTGTCGCGGGAGAACAAGGAAGATTGGAAGCAGCAGGCTTCCTGCTGGCTTTGTGCCCAGAGGCACAGAGCTTGGAAAAGAACCACGCAGCAGATTCTTATCCCCATAAATCAGCGAGTTGTTTTGTTATGTCTCCCCTTTTGCTTGAAACAGGGACACCTCTTTTTCCCTTACAAGGGCGAGAGAGAGCCTGTGATATGTTGAATTAGCGGGTGAACGAGTAGTCTTTGGGGTACTGCAAGTCTGTATCTTTATTGATGCTTTGCTGCTCGAGCACTTGAGTGCTCGGTGGGGGGTGCTGATGCTTTATTGTTGGTGGAGGGGGGGTCATTGCTTTGCTGTTGCTTGTGCATTGGAGGGGGGAGATGGGAGGTGCTTTGGGGTTCTAACATTTAAGTGTCATTCATTCTTTGGGGCACTCCTCTGCTTTTGTGGATATTTGTGAAGAATAAGATTGTCAGGATGTATATTGTATACATTTCTCTGACATTAAATATATCTATTGAATCCAATTTTACAGACCCTGCGAGTAGTAAAGACAAATACCAGAGTGTCACCTCAAGCTATTAGCATTACCAAATCAAGCAAAGGTCTTATTACTTTCATAATTTAAAATGAACACTTGACATAAGAGCACATCTTTGGGATGTGGGGGGAAAGCAATGCACCCAGTAGAAGCCCACAGAGACAGAGGAGAATCTGCAAACTTCACACAGACAGCATCGTGGTCTGCGACGAGCTCTGTAAGGCTGCTGCACCATCGTGCCATTCTGCGTATCATCCCCGAACCAGGTCCTACAGGCAAGTATGGACCTGCTTTTCGTTTAGTTCAAATTAGGTTATAAAACCGCAGTTTATTGTTAGACTAAGAAATCTGGATCAAGGGGCAAAGACTTTATTTTTAATTCCTTAATGAAAATTAAATTAACTTTAAAGTTCCAAGTAAATTTATTATCAGAGTACATATGTATCACCATATACAACCCAGAGATTCATTTTCTTGTGGGCATACTCAATAAAACCATAGAATAATAACCATAACGGGATCTACAAAAGACCACCCAACTTGGGCATTTAATTAGTGTGGAGAAAACAATGTGTGAACTGTGCAAATACAAAAAGAAAGAAATAATAATAGTAAATAAATAAGCAATAACTACCAAGAACATGAGATGAAGAGTCCTTGAAAGTCAGCCCAGTAGTTGTGGGAACAATTCAATGACGGGGCACGTGAAGTTATCCGCGTTGGTTCAACAGCCTGATTTTCTTGAATAATATAAATCACTCTTTTTAGTTTTCCAACGATTCTGGGTTATGCAACCAACAACACATTTGTCAATTAAATAATACAACTTAGAAGTACTGTGGTAAAATAGTGTTCTTGTGACATTATAATTGCTTACTTGTGAAATAATACTAGGTTAAAATGCAAACAGACACAAAGCAACTTCACAATGCCCCATGAAATTACCATGTTCTGGGGCTGCAGAGCATCCAGTAATCTGAATTACCAATTGTGGTCCGTTAATTAATAATTGGTTAATAAGACTGGTTTCTCCTTCAGAATCAAAGGCATTGGTTCTTTGCCTTGCTCAACTTATTATTTGTTAGACTCCACTTGTTTTTAGCTAATTCTCTAGTCAGCTAAGTACAGTTCCATGTCTTCCCCCATGGCAGCTACACAGGGGAGGGAGGGAACGCCGACTCAGACCGTGAGAGCATCGGGCATTTTCATGCCTTACAAGGCGCAGATTGGAAGTCTGTGTGGGGCGCCACTCCTTGCACAGACTAGAGCAATGTGTGATTAAGTGCCTTGCTGAAGGGCACAAACATGCTGCCACAGCTGACACTCGAACTAGCAACCTTGAGGTAACTAGACGAACGCCTTAACCACTTGGCCACGTGCCCAACACTACACAAGTAACGTAGAAACATGAAACTCTACAGTACAGTGCAATACAGGCCCTTTGGCCCACGATGTTGTGCTGACTTTTAATCTATTCCAAGATCAATCTAACCTTCTCCTCCTACATAAACCTCCATTTTTTGCATTATCCATGTGCGTATCTAAGATGATCTTAAATCCCCCGAAAGTATCGCCACACTGACAGTGCATTCTACACACCCACCACTCCCTGTGAAAAAAAACTTACAGCTGACATTCACCCCCTCCATACATTCCTCCAATCAACTTAAAATTATTCTCTTCATATTATGTTCCCCATGCCCTCCCTGGGGCGCCACGATAATGTAGCGGATAGTGCTTGAGTTGAGCCATTGGAGTTGGAAAATCAATTCCGACATCATCTGTAAGGAGTCTGTACATCCCTCCCGTGGAATGCCAGAGTTTCCCTTTCCTCCCAGAGTTTAAAAATGTACCGGTTAGTGAGTTAGTCAGTCATTGTAAATTGTTTCGCGATTAGGCGAGTGTTAAATCCAGGGGTTACAGGGCGGTGCAGCTCGAAGGGCTGGAAGGGTCTATTCCACTCCGTATCTCTAAATAAATAAAAAGATACATATTACCCATTCCCAATCTTGGAAAAGCTTTTGGCTGTCTGCTCATCTTATACACCTCTATCAAGTCGCCTGCCATTGTCCGTCGCTCCAAAGAGAAAAACCCTAGCTCATTCAGACCAACCTCATAAGACATTGACAAAAGACATTGGCATAAGACACGGTCTCTAATCAAGGCAGCATTTCTTCTGCACCCCTCTAAAGCTCCCCAGCAAGTATTAGCAAACAGGAAGAATAATGAGTATTAACAAAAAAATGCACAAAATGTTCCTAGCAAGATAATGCAAATATGGGATATCTGAAATAAATTTGACTTATTCTCTCGCTCTTCACAGTGGCTGCCAGACCTGCAGGGTCTCTCCAGTATTTTCTGTTTTTAATAAAGGATCATAGTATAATTTCATTCTGTTGATAAATTAGGGCAAATAGCTAATATGATAGCAGGAGGATATTTGGGGAATAGTAGCTACCACAGCCATATTATTGAAAGAATAGTTTAATGTGACTGGAGCCATTGGAGGTGAACTTGGTGATGCGAAGCTCAAAGGATCAGGTCTAATACTGATTTTGCACCAAGTGCTGTTATTTTCAAACTGGGCAGAACATAGATCTTGCATTACGTTCAATGTTACCCTACAGTCAAGGTAAAATTTCTCTCCCTAACCCATGGGTTCAAATTAATTAAGGAGAATATTTGGCAGTCAGAATAATGAATCACTGCTGGAGAAGCCTTAAATGTGAAATAGCTGGATTGCTAACATAGGAGTGAACGAGAATGGCAACACAGAGTTGGTATTCGAACAACGAGCACACTGGGAGACCAGACAAAGTTGATCAATCCAAACGTGATTTCTAAACAACTTTATACATCTTCAAATGCTGTCAGTATTGAAAATATGGGGAAGGGATAATAGGGGGAGGCAAGTACAAATGATGGTGTGTTATCGATCAAAGTAAACTTATTATTAAATTCTGCATATGTCACCATATACAACCTGAGGATTCATTTTCTTGCAGGCATTCACATTAGATAGCAGCATGCTTGGTTGCAGCAGCCTCTCTGGGGCCAACCAAAAGTGCTTTTGCCTTTTTTTAAAATGTCTTCTTTAATGACCGCAAAGCAATGCTGGACATTAAGAATTTCAAGTACTGCAGATCTACCTTATCAGCAAGTTGCTCATTAGCAGAGGAGCTAGACTTGGTGCGGACCGTGTTGCTGCCTGCTACAGAAAGGTGTCAGAACCGATGCATGAAGGTGGTGTGCAGTCTAAATGCGGGTGACTGCCTTGGACATTTTTCTTGCAATCGCAAGACCCTGTTGGACCCCGTAAAATACTGCAAATCCAGTTCACACTGGTTTATTGGTGAGACCGATGGTGGGGGAGCCATGTGGTCTTAGCTGTAGTGAGGTCTAGGCCTCATGCCTTGGGCTTGCCTGGAGCACGACAGGAGACACTGGAGGCCCTGTGGCATGGTATCCGTGCCGGATTGGGGGCTGACCCATCTCATTGGTGCTGCCGTCCAGTGTTTGCTCAGTTGAAGACAAGCTGGATTGCGTGCATACATGTGTATGCTTGTCTGAAGACCGCTGAGAACTGCTCGTTCTTGTCGACAACACCCATGCACCATCAATGTATATATTTTTGTACAACTGCATGTTCGCTGCAATCTTATACGTGCCTTGTGCTGTGTATGACTGTTAGTATTGTGTCTTACACCTTGGCCCTGGAAGAAGACTGTTTAGTTTGGTTGTATTCATGGGTATTCATGTATGGTTGAATGACAATTAAACAAACTTGAACAAAGAAATACAATAGTATTAGTGAAAAACTACACACAAACAAATGAATCACTGAAAATCAGTCCTGATGGTTGTATCCTTACTGATGACAGATTGGAACAAGGCTTTAACCGCAATCTTTCAATACTTCTTAAATTTGAGTATTGGTTCTGAACCCACAAGGTATAACATTAGACGAGGAAACCTGTTTTGGAGAGCAGCAAGTGCAACATTGTATCATTCAGATTTAGCAAGAAAATGTAAATCATGTATGAACTTATTAGTCTGAAACAAAGAACGTAAAACAACACAGCATTGGAATAGGCCTTTTATCCATTGAGTCTGTATTTATCAAGATTAAATCAATCCCATGTGCCTGCACGTGATCAATTCCTCGAATGTTTGTGTATCTGTTTAAATGCCTCTTAAATTACTTTGTAATGCCTGTTTCCACCGCCACCCCTTGTAGTGCAGTCCAGGGACCTATCACACATCATCAACATCATGTGCCATGTTGTATGACGTGGGCGATCACCGGCTTTCCATCACCATGATTGTTCTTGGCAAATTTTCATACAGAAGTGGTTTGCCATCGCCTTCTTCTGGACAGTGTCTTTACAAGATGGGTGACCAAAGCCTATTATCAATACTCTTCAGAGGCTGTCTGCCTGGTGTCAGTGGTCGCATAACCAGGGTTTATGATGTGCACCAGCTGCTCATATGACCGTCCACCACCTGCTCCCATGGCTTCATGTGACTCTGACTCGGGGGGGGCAAAGCAGGTGCTACACCTTGCCCAAGGGTGACCAGCAGGCTAGCGGAGGGAAGGAGCACCTTACATCTCCTTTGGTAGAGACATATCCCGCCACCCATGACCTACCACTATCTTTATTTAAAAACTTGCCCTGAAAATCTCCCTTAAATTGTACATCTCTCACCTTAAATCTCAAATTAACCCCCTCTCACATTAAATCTACTGTATGTCCTCCAATATTTGACATTTCTACCCTGGAAAAGAGATTCCGACTATACATTCAGTCTATGCCCCTCTTAATGTTAAATACTTCTATGAAATCACCCCACAGACCATGATACTCCAGAGAAAACGAGACCTCACTTTCTGGTTAATACTTTCTAATCCTGGCAATATCCTGGTGAACTTCCGCTGCACCCTCTTCAGAGCCTGCACATCTTTCCTGTTATGAGGTGACCAGAACTGAACACAATATTTCAAATGAGGGCTAAACAAAGTTTACTGTAACCAAACTCTGCAAACTCACACAAACTGAAATACAACAAGATGCCGGAGATCCAAAATAAAAACGAAAATGCGGGAGATGCTCAGAAGATCAGACAGATACAGAATGAGAGGTATCATTAGCATTTGAAATCAATTACTTTTTCTTGCGTCCATAGATAATGTGGCCACATGAACAGATTATGAAGATTTTTTTTAAAAATTATTTTATTTACTAATTGAGATACAGCCAGAATAGGCCCTTTATGCCATGCCTAGCAACCACCCGATTTAATCCTAGCCTAATCATGGACCAATTTATAATGGCCAATTAACCTACTAAAAGGTACATCGTAGGCTGTGGGATCACTGGAGGAAACCGCGGTCATAGGGAGAATGTACAAACTCCATACAAGTAGAGGCGAGAACGGAACTTGGGACGTTGGCACTGTAACGTTTTGTGCTAACCACTATGCTACTGTGCCGCCTCATTGACTTGAAATTTTAATTCCGTTTCTCCCTAATGATAATTTTTGACTTACTAAGTATTTTCACTATTCACTGTATTTCAAAATTCAAAGCAAGTTTATTATCAAAGCACATACATGTCAACATATGCAACTCTAAGATTTCATTGTCTTGTGGGCATACGCAATAAATCCATAGAATAGTAACCATAACTATAAATGAGAGACTGCACCAACTTGATCATTCAACCAGTGTGCAAAAGACAGCAAACTGTGCAAATACAAAAAAAATAAATAATAAGAAATAAATAAGCAATTTATGTCGAGAACATGGGGAGGGAGGGAGGGAATGTTGACTTAGACCATGAGAGGCCTGCGTCGGGCATTTTCATGCCTTGCAAGGCGCAGATGGGAAGGCTGTGTGGGGCGCCACTCCTCACACAGACACTAGAGTAATGTGTGGTTAAGTGCCTTGCTCAAGGGCACAAACCCGCTGCCACAGCTGAGGCTTGAACTAGCGACCTTGAGATAACCAGACAAACACCTTAACCACTTGGCCAGGTGCCCAACACTAATATCGAGAACATGAGATGAAGAATTCTTGAAAGCGAATTGATATATAATCAAAGTACATATATGTCACCATATACAACCCTGAGATTCATTTTCAGATAGATAGATAGATATACTTTATTGAACCCGAGGGAAATTGGGTTTCGTTACAGCCGCACCAACCAAGAATAGAGCATAAATATAACAATACAAAAACCACAAACAATCAAACAACAAAATGCAAACTATGCCAGATGGAAATAAGTCCAGGACCAGTCTATTGGTTCAGGGTGTATGACCTTCCACAGGAGGAGCTGCAAAGTTTGATGGCCACAGGCAGGAACGACCTCCCGTGACGCCCAGTGTTGTATCTCGGTGGAATATGGCCGGAGTCCAACAGCAAAAAGTTCAATATCCGGTCTACAAACACGTTCCTCGATCGTAATCTAACCCGGGTTGCATCATCCGTTGTTAACCAGAACAGCAAGCCCCCAACTCCTTTACGCTTACCACTCTCAGTGCACTTCCAGTCAGCCTGAACGGTCTGGAAGCCATCCATGGAAAAGTTTTGATCGGGTATGTCCTCGTGTAGCCCCGTTCCAGTAAAACACATAACACTGCACTCCCGAAATGTTCTCTGACACCTGGCTAGCGCCGTGAGCTCGTCCATTTTATTACCCACCGAACTCCTCTTCTCCATAAGTCTCTGTTGTCTCCACCCGGTCCTCTTTCTTTGCCTTTGTGATCCTCCTCTGCATCCTCTGTGTGTTTTCCTCCAGATTTCAGCAGGGGTGTCTGCTGCTCTGCTCACTAAACCGGCCGGCATAAGCGCAATCAGCTGGTCCCTGGAATAAACAATGTGACCATACTGCTGCCCCGCTAATGAGACGTGTCCGACTGTAACTATTTCCAGCGCTAAAAACCCAAATAAAACTCTCTCCACCAGCATGTTAAAGACGGTGCAGCTTCAACATGTTACCGTGAAAAAAAATATACAAAAAATAACGTAAGTTAAAAAAGTAAGAAGAAAAAAGTAAGAATGCTGGTCGGAACGGCTGTAACAGGCTGCATGCACAACTGGCGCATGTGCATGCGCAGAGTATTCATGGGTGCATACTCAATAAATCCAATAACCGTAATAGAATCAATGAAAGACCGCACCAACAGGGCGGACAGCCAGTGTGCACATGACAACGAACTGTGCAAATACAAAAAGAAATTAAAAAATAATAATAAATAAATAAGCGATAAATGTCGGGAACATGAGATGATGAGTCCTTGAAAGTGAGTCCACAGGTTGTGGGAAAAGTTTTAGGTGAAGTTATCCCCTCCGGTTCAAGAGCCTGATGCTTGGGGGGTGATAAATGTTCCTGAACCTGGTGGAGTGACTCATGAAGCTCCTGTATCTTCTCCCGGATGGCAGCAGTGAGAAGGGATCCTGTCCTGGGTGTCGGCGGGGGGGAGGTTCTGATGATGGATACTTTTATATTTTCTATATTTCTTTGAATTGAACACTGGGATATTTAGAATAATCAACACTGCTGGCATGCAGTTATAGAATAAAAATAACGCTTTAAAAATTTACTACTTTTAAATGCCAAAAATCTGCCATGGTGGAGACTTTGGTCAAGCGCACTGGCAGATTTTCCAAACTTTTGGGTGTTACTCCAATAGCACATTTTTTATTGACTATTTTTAGACATTCCACCATGGGTTTAATGGATGGCACTAGAATCTCGCTGTATCACAGAGAAATACGGGAAGTAAAATCTCTCTGAGTTTCAGGAGAGCATGGAAAACATCACCCTATCAGTCAGATGTGGACCCACTACAACTCCCAAACAGCCCGATTACAGAGTTTTGCTGTGATCCCTTTGGAAGACATCGTCAGTTTCTAAAATGGATGGTCATGTACGTAGATTTGCAAAGACAACTAACTAAAATCATCTACAGCTTTAAAATTCCAATTTGTTTTTTCAGGATTCCGTACCAAGATTTCTGTAAGACTTTATTGAAGAGACAGTACTTTATCTAAATTAATATGCCTGTAAGGATTAGATATATGATAGCCAATAAGAAATATGAGATATAATGGATTGTATTAGCTGCTTTAATGGAATTGGAATGCATTCAATACTTCGCCAAAAGGCATTAGATCTGAGACAATTATACTGGTTTCCCTGCAAAAAAAATCTCTTGTATAATCCTGTTGCTGTATCAGTTTGTATGGGATAGGATAACATTGTAAAAGAAAATTAATGCTTTAAAAATATACTACTGCCAAACTCCAAAAATCTGCTGTCTTGAATTTAGATGTTACACGAAGAGGTAGGATATCCAGCAAAACAGAATCAGTTTTTGACCATAAAATCATAAGACATAACAGCAGAACAGGCCATTCAGCCGATCGAATCTGCTTCACCATACCGTCACAGCTGAGTTACTATCCCTTTCAACCCAATTCTCCTGCCTTCTCCTTGTAACCTTTGACATCCTTGCTAATGAAGAAGCTATCAATCTCGGTTTTAAATATGCCCAATGATATGGCCCTGTGGCAATGAGTTAAACAGATTCATCACCCTCTAGCTAAAGAAATTACTCCTCATCTCTGTTCTAAATTACAAATGCATCCAGATAATTAAAGTTTCAGAACTAAACAGAGCGCTTCACAAATTTCCATTATCAATCTGCATTGAAGGTTGAATATCTAACCTGGTTGATGTTTTGAGGTTGCATAAGTTGCCCCGAATTCAGGTCAGTGATTAGGCAATGCGCTGACAGATAAACTGACTGAGAACTTACCGCAAAGATCTATCACCCTCTGCGGTGAGAACTTCCCTTCTCTGACCTCAATGGCTGACAAGTGTTAATTGAAGGGGTTTTCCTGGCACCCAACAACTGTTGAATCAGGAAACCAGAAAGTAATACTTGGTTAACAGTTTAGCAGAGTTCAAGGTCTTGTGCCTACACAGAGGACTGAAGTAGAAACTCTGAATGATACATAATCCTTTAGTAAAAAACAAAGAAGGCAGTTGAAATTATTTCATTTATTTTCTCCATAAACTTCAACTGAATGAGTAGATGTAACAAAGAGTTTTATGATTACACGTAACAAAGAACATACAATAAATAGCACAAGAGATTCTACAGATGTTGGAAGTTGGCACAAACAACGGCTCTTTATTCCTCTCTATAGATGCTGCCTGACCTGGTGAGTTCCTCCAGCATTTAGTGTATGTTACAATGAATAACATTAGCTTACCTGACCAGAGAGCCTGCTAAATAAAGTTTTGGTTGAGTACCTCACTTAAAAATTACTTGGACCTTATGAACGAAGTTGAATGGTGTGGTGCAGCAGTGTGTAGTACTCCTGCATAGCTTCAGTGACCTACATTTGAATTTGACCTCAGTTGCTGTCTCTGTGGAGTTTGCACCTTCTTCTACGACTGCATGGTATTCCCATCCATTCTCTGGATTCCTCCCGCAGTCCAAAGTCATGCATATTAACTGGTTAATTGTCTGCTACAGATCAAATATGTGGTCGGAGAAACAGGAGAGAGATGACCAGTATGAGAGAGTGAATTGGTTGCAGAGAGTAAGTGGAGGAATGAAACTGACTCTGACCATCAGCAAAAGTGTTGGGCCAAATGGCCTTCTGTGCCATAAGCAAATATATGAAAAATGTGACAAGATCACATAATTTCTAAATATTGTGAGACATAGAATAATAGAAAAGCACAACACAGAAACAGGGCCTTTGGCCCATCAAGTCTGTGTCGAACCATATAAACTGTCTAGTTCCATTGTCCTGCATCGGCACCATAGTTCTCCATACCCTGCCATCTATGTACCTATCCAAACTCTCTTAAACCTTGAAATATGGGTTTATAAGTACCCAAAGTTCCATCAGTTCTAATGACTGCAATGCACAAGGTTGCAAACAATGCAATCTGAAAATGCTCTAGGTCATCATTCATGCTTTGCTGCATGTGCAGAAACATCTCAACGTTCTGTTATTGGCAGTATGCACAGTTAGCTTCTTTATCTTTAATACCAAAATAGCTGGGGTCAGTCCTTGCCTTTCTCTATGGCACTTAACTTAGCATGTTCTATTCCTACTGCTGTCTGTAAGGACACTGTAAGAACAGGGTCTCCTCCTGGTGCTTCAGTTTCTTCCCACATTCAAAGATGCACAGATTAGTAGGTCAATCGGTCACATGGGTGTAATCAGGTGGCGGGGGCTCGTTGGGCCGGTGGGGATTGTTACTGTGCTTTTTCTCGAAATAATAAAAATCATACTAACCAAGTCCCAAGCACACCGATGATACCATAGATTCCACTGAAATGTATCTGTGCAACTTCAATCCAATTTTTATCAAAGACCCACAAAGTTAAACCACCTTCAATTGTGTACAACAATCCAAGAAAATATACAGGGAATGATTGTGTTCTGTTCTCACAGATGTCCAAAGTCAAATATGTCCAAAAGTCAGAACCTGCACAAAAATAATCTTTATGGTAATCATACCTCCACGGTATTGTTACAAATGATATCACAAGTACATTATACTGATAAGAAAAAATAAGTATTAAAATGGGGGGGGGGGAGAGACTAGATCTGAAGTTCATAGGAGCAAGCATATGCACATACATTTTGAATTAACAGTATTATGGGAGCTTGTTTGTATGTGTGGTGTCCATAAGGTGGACATTCTTAAGCTGAGGACAGGCAGTCATTAGCAGTGCTGGAAACGACTGCACATACAATCCATCTTTCCACCCCCTGAGATTTCTTTTCACCATCCAAGAGGGAAGACTGTTGAGCTCTTGCTCTGACTAATCACTCCAGTTTCGCAAGACTATGACAACTGTGCTCCAAAATTGACTGTTTTTTTCTTCTAATTCTGTTCTTTCTTACAAAAATTTGTTAATAATTTATATTCTTTTTCTTGTGAGTGTTACTTATATGATGTTATATACCTGTGATGCTGTTGCAAGTCAGTTTGTCACTGTACTATGCATAAATGTACTTGTGTATGCTATATGTCAGCACACTTGACTTTGACTCTAATTTGACCATCAGAAGGTCGACCTATTGACACCCAATATTATTCCCATGCATAGGGAGGTACCCAGCAATGTTTCTCCTTTTTGCAGAGAGGATTAGATTCAGAACCTCCTACCATAGTAACTGAGTGAAATAGGATGAATACACTTAACTGGAATTGAGGTAGATGAGATGATATGGAAAAGAATAGAGGGGTGTGCTGTCAGCATAGAATGAAGCAAGGTTCTGTGAAAAATCAGCACTGGCGAAGACAGCTCGTATGAATAGACATTTCTGTGTAATTTAAGCTTTACTTTTATTCATGAGAACCCCCTTACCACTACAATGAATAACTTAGAGATTTTAGTTTGTAATGGTTGGGTGCAATGGTCAGTATGAATTTGATGGGCCAAAGAGCCTTTTCTGTGCTATTCTACTTTGGGACTCAAGCTATGATCCACAGTGACTGCTGTGTGCCCAAGCTAGATAATAACTAGTCCTGATGAAGGTCTCGGCCTGAAATGTTGACTGTTTATTCTTTTCATATTTGCTGCCTGACCTGCTGAGTTCCTCGAGCATTTTGTATGTGTTACTCTGAATTTCCAGCATCTGCAGAGAATGTCTGTGTTTAGTTAATAAGTAATTCTGTCTTCACTCATTGGTTTGAGCCTTTGTCTTTGGACGGAACCCAAGCCGCACCTTTAGTTTAATGTGCTGTTGTTTTGTACATTTATTTTGTGTGCCCACTTCCCCAACCCTCTTTAAGCTCCCCAAGTCAAACTAATCATTCCTCCGCACAGACATTGTACCCATGGGCACAGGATGTGGGTTTTATTTGTCTGATGTACACTAGAGATTAATAAACGTAACTGAAATACAAAAGAAAATTGCCACAGTGACCAATGCTGAAGCTGTTCCTTCAAAAGATGTAAAGGGACACCAAATATTTCAGCGGGACTTCCTGCTTGAACCAGTGCCTTAAGAAGGCAGTAGGTAAATGACGCATTGTGCAGGAGAGAAACATTACCTGCAATCCAGGTGTGCAGGTTTTACCAGAGGATTACATTTCTCCCTAATGATTAGTCAGTGGCTGCTTAGGACAGCTAATATGATGGCTTATTGTATCAAAGGAAAGGTAATTGTCTGAGACTCAATTTTGGAAGCAGGAGTCATTCTGAAATTCATTCTGAAGGAATGTGGGGTTTACCAGCTTTGTTTTCCGTCTGAGCAACTGATTTTGTTTTAAGGTAAACGCTCTCGGATACTGATGCCATAATTTAAAAAGCTTTTCTCAATTGCACATATCATGAGCTAAGATTTATTAGATCCGAACTGGCTTCAAGAAGTCTGTGCTTTAGCTTTAATAAATTATATGATTGCATTTTGTGATGCCAGTATTAGAAACAGGTTTATTAACATTGTCTTAAAGATGAATCTTGTCTCGAAAATTCTTCAGACCTTTGTATCATTATTCTCATTCTACCCGCTGTCCAGCTGTCTGTTTTCCCCTCTCTTTTAGTTTGACAGTTTAAGTTACTCGGTTTCTCTTTCTAATCAATTGTCCTGAACTTTTCTCCCCCATTTCAATTTTATCAGCTTCCATCAATGTCGAACATAAAACTGTTGTACTGAACTAATTAAGGTGACACCTAATCCTTTCTGTGTGTACATAAGATCATACGATATAGGAGCAGAATTAGACAATTTGGCCCATCAGGTCTGTTTCATCATCATCAGGGCTGATCCATTTTCCCTCTCAGCCCTAGTTTCCTGCCTTCTTCCTGTATCCCTTCATGACCTGACTAATCAAGAATCTGCCTTAAATATACCCAATGATTTGGCCTTCACGGCGGCCCATGGCAACAAATTCCACAGATTTATCTGGCTAAAGAAATTCCTCCTTATCTCCATTCTAAGAGGATTCTCTTCTATTCTGAGGCAGTGTCCTCCGGGTTTAGAATCCTCTATCAACAGAAACATCCTCTCCACATCCACTCTAACGAGGCCTTTCAATATTTGATAGGTTTCATTGTGGTCTCCCCTCATTCTTCTGAATTTCAGTGAGTAGAGGCCCAGAGTCATCAAACACTCCCCATATGACAAGCCTTTCAATCCCAGAATCATTTTTGATTCCTTTGAACCTTCTCCAAGGTCAGCACACCCTTTCTTGGATAAGGGGCTCAAAACTGCTCACAACACTCCAAGTAAAACCACACCAGTTCTTTATAAACCCTCAACATTACATCCTTGTTTTTATACTCTAGTCCTCTAGAAATGAATGCTAACATTGCATTTGCCTTCTTCACCGCCTACTCAACCTACAAATTAACCTTTAGGGAATCCTGCACAAAGACTCCCAAATCCCTTTGCACTTCAGAGTTTTGAATTTTCACTTCATTTTGAAAATAGCCTATGCTTTTATTTCTTCTACCAAAGTGCATGACCACTTCCTGACACTGTATTCCATCTGTCACTTCTTTGCCCATTCTCCTATCCTAAGTCCTCTATGCTTCCTCAACACCATCTGCCCCTCCGCCTATCTTTGTATCATCTGCAAACATGGCCACAAATCCATCAATTCCATCATCCAAATCATTCCATCAACACAAAAATCTAAAAATCCAAATACCCGACATTCACCGATTCTTCTTTATCTATCCTGTACTCTGTAACCTCCTTACTTCCCCAAAACTGCCTGCCCCTCCACCTACATGAGGAATTCTGCAGATGCTGGAATTTCAAGCAACACACATAAAAGTTGCTGGTGAACGCAGCGGGCCAGGCAGCATCTCTAGGAAGAGGTACAGTCGACGTTTCGGGCCGAGACCCTTCGTCAGGACTAACTGAAAGAAGAGCTAGTAAGAGATTTGAAAGTGGGAGGGGGAGGGGGGGATCCAAAATGATAGGAGAAGACAGGAGGGGGAGGGATGGAGCCAAGAGTTGGACAGTTGATTGGCAAAAGGGATATGAGAGGATCATGGGACAGGAGGCCCGGGGAGAAAGAAAAGGGGGAGGGGGGGAAAACCCAGAGGATTGTCAGAGGATATAGTGAGAGGGACAGAGGGAGAAAAAGGAGAGAGAGAAAAAGGATGTGTGTATATAAATAAATAACGGATGAGGTACGAGGGGGAGGTGGGGCATTAGCAGAAGTTTGAGAAGTCAATGTTCATGCCATCAGGTTGGCGGCTACCCAGACAGAATATAAGGTGTTGTTCCTCCAACCTGAGTGTGGCTTCATCTTTACAGTAGAGGAGGCCATGGATAGACATATCAGAATGGGAATGGGACGTGGAATTAAAATGTGTGGCCACTGGGAGATCCTGCTTTCTCTGGTGGACAGAGCGTAGGTGTTCAGCGAAATGATCTCCCAGTCTGTGTCGGGTCTCGCCAATATATAGAAGGCCGCACCGGGAGCACCGGACACAGTATATCACCCCAGCTGAATCACAGGTGAAGAGTCGCCTCACCTGGAAGGACTGTCTGGGGCCCTGAATGGTGGTGAGGGAGGAAGTGTAAGGGCATGTGTAACCCTTGTTCCGCTTACCGCCTGGTAAGTGCCAGGAGGGAGATCAGTGGGGAGGGATGCCCCTCCACCTATCTTGGTATCGTCTGCAAACCTGGCCACAAAGCCACCAATTCTGTAATCCAGAAACACCTCTATCATATCTATCTCCACCAGCAGTGCGTTCTGTGCACCCACCACTTCATGTGTAAAAGAAAAAAAACTTGCCCAGTACAGCTCCTGTGAACTTTCCCCCTCTCATATTTAATGTATGCCCTTCTTACTCCCAGTGTGGGCACATGGGCAAACGGTTAGGGCATTGGACTATCGACCTGAAGGTCACGAGTTCGAGCCCCAGCCAAGGCAACATATGTTGTGTCCTTGAGCAAGGCGCTTAATCACACATTGCTCTGCGACGACACTGGTGCCAAGCTGTATGGGTCCTAATACTCTTCCCTTGGACAACATTGGTGTCGTGGAGAGGGGAGACTTGCAGCATGGGCAACTTTGGGTATCTTCAATACAACCTTGCCCAGTCCCACGCCCCGGAGAGTGAAGACTTTCCAGGCACAGATCCATGGTCTCGCAAGACTAACGGATGCCTTTTTTTCTTACTTCTACCAATATAATTATGAGGAGTAACTGTATTCCAGTGAATGTATCCCATAAGGAGCAACAACTTGACATGTTCATGCATCCCCATTGTTGCTGGAGGGAATAGGGAGAATAACTTTGTTGAGCCAACTTTAAAGTCAAATTTATCATCAAAGTACGTACATGTCACCATATACAACCCTGACATTCATTTCCACAGGATATTTACAGGAAAAGAAAGAAATATAATAGAATGTTTGGAAAAACTATACATAAACACAGAGTGACAAACAACCAATGTGCAAAAAAGTTGTGCAAATAGAAAATATAATGTATACATAAATAACACTGAAAACATAAGTTGTAGAGTACTTGAAAGTGAACATTGTGAACATGCTACCCACCGGAGTTTAGAAGAATGAAGGGGTATCTCATTGAGCCTATTGAATACTGAAAGGCCTAGATAGTGTGGATGTGGAAAGGATGTTTCCTATAATTGGGGATCCTAGGACTAGAGGGCACAGGCTATGAATAGAGGGACAACTTTAGAACAACGATGAGGAGGAATTTCTCTAGACAGGATAGTGAGGATGTGGAATTCATTACCACAAATGGCTGTGGAGGCCAAGTAATTAGGTATATTTAAAGTGGAGATTGATAGGTTCTTGATTAGTAAGCTTATGAGGAGAAGGCAGGAGAATGGGCTTCAGAGGGATAGTAAATCTGTCATGATGGAATGGTGGTGCAGACTTGATGGACCAAATGGCCTAAATCATCTGCTACATCTTATGGTCTAACATGAGTTATAGAGTCCTTGAAAGTGAATACTGAGAACATGAGTTGTAGAGACCTTGAACATGAGGCATCCTTGAAAGATTAACAATCTGAGCCATTGGCCTTTGTTTCACTGAGCACAGATGCAGGTGACTTGCAGAATGTTTCCAAAGTTTTCCATTTTTAATTTAGATTTCCAGCTTGAGCAGTATTTTATGTTTGAGACTGAGTTACCTTGTTGACACAGAGTGAAGCAAAATGACAGAAGCATGTTTTAGAAGTAAAACAGAATTATGAGCGATGCGGGCAGGGTAAATAGGAAGCAATCTTTCCCCATTGCAGAGTTAGAGAAAGCCAGTGGGAAAAGTCTTTAAAGTGAGTGTTAGGAGTTGGAGAGGGGATTGGAGTGAGAATGACTTTTCAGCCAGAGGCTGGTTGCCATCTGGAGCACATTGCCCGAGTGAGTGATGGAGACAGTCACTCTGATATTTAAATAATCACTTGGATCGCTGAAGCATACTTTAAAGGGCTAGAGAACAAGTGCTGGGAATTTAGAGGTACAGTGCAAAACAGGTGCTTCCAACCCACTGAGCCGCATTGCCCAGCAACTCACTGATTTAACCCCAGCTTAATCACAAGACAAGTTACAGAAGTCCAACTAACCTACTAATCTTTACATCTGTAGGGTATGGGAGGAAACTGGACCACCAGGAGAAACCCATGCACACACAGGAAGAACCTACAAACTTTTTCACAGAGAATGTTATTGCTATATTTATACCCTATTCTTGGTTGGTGCAACTGCAACGAAAACTAATTTCCCCCGGGATCAGTAAAGTATGACTATGACTATGACTATGACTATGTTAGAATTGAACTCCAAACTCCAATGCACTAACCGATATACCATTGTGGTACCCCCCAACACTCTTCCCTGATTGGGAATCGAACCCGGGCCACGGGAGTGAGAGCACCAAATCCTAACCACAAGACCAGCAGGGAATCTGGATGTTCAAAATTAAAATGAGTACTTGATGTACATTGACTTAATGACTTTGTGCTACATGATTCAATTACTGCACAAGAATAGACTCATTGATATCGGTGCAAGACCCAGGAGTTCCTGGGTTCGAAACCAGTCGGGTCCACTCCCGAGTATGCTTTCCATCCGTGCCGGGTTGAGTGTCAAGATCGCAACTCGACCTCGTAAAATAAAAAAAGGGAAAAATACTGCGAAAATGTCCGTGTGAGGAGTTGCACGCCACACAGTCTCTCTCTGTCGCTCCGCACCTTGTAACAGCCATGAAAAAGACATCATTACGGACACACGCACGCATACGCACATACGCGCAAGCAGATGCACATGTACAGACTTGCATGCACGCAGGCACATGCCAAAAAAAAAAGAATAGAATCATAGAAAGCTTACTTGACTGGAGGGCTTTCAGTCCATCACATCTATTACAATCAGAAAAAGAGTGACCCAGTGTAACCCAACTTTCTAGCATTAGGTCTACACCTTGAAGATCACAAAGTTTCCAGTTCTGTGCTGAGGATTTCTCCCTCCATGACTCTTTCAGATGCTTATCACCTCAGTGGAAAACATTTCATCATCTTCTCTAATTCTGTTATTATTTTCTTTAAATTGTTTCCTGTGAGTTTTTGAACTCTCTTCCGGCCGTTTCTGAGTTAAGAACGTCCAACATATGAACACCTCTACATGTGAATGAACTCTCATAATATTAAATTCATAGATCTAGTATACATAAATACATCCCATGAACAGCAGGACTAGTTTCCTTTCTTTCTCTTCTTTTAATAATTGTTCTTTTTTATCTGTGTTTCTTAACTTTCATATACTTTTGATGTCATTCATTACACTATTGTAGAGATATGGTGATCATATCACATGGGTTCTCAGCATTTTTTATGCCGTGGACCCCAAGTGGTAACTCCTGTCATATCAGGTGATTTTTGTGTATATTCCAAATTCTGGACAAATTTGAGTTAAGTACTCTATAAAAATGGAACTTGTTTGTTACTCAGGTCTGTACAATACCCTTCATATTTCATTCATCCAGGTCCCTTTAAGTTTAAGTGAATTGTATAGACCTTGTTGAGACTGACAGACATTTTGTTGAGTCATTGGGATGAAGAATCTGCAAGACAGACATGCATTTTGCTGAGACAGAAAGAGACATCTTGTTAACTGAGATAAAAATCATCCAGAAATTGAGACATGAATTCCACACAAAAGCAGAAGGAGGGACATTGGGAATGGGACCCAGAAATACCTTGATGAGACAGAGAGTACACACAAGGTACAATTTTTCTCAAATGAAAATAATATCTAGACTGATTTTATCCAAAAATAGATGGCATAATTTGGAGAGTTGTACCAAGTGAGACAGAGACAGGAGAACTGATATAGTCAATATAGTTTTGAGATAATACTGTAAATTCCAAACTATGAAACTGATGGATTTTTGATTTTCTACAGTTAAACAGGAGAGGGATGGCTGGTAGCTCCAAGGATCCAACTTTCACCCAAACCTGTGTAGAGTTTGCACATTCTCTCCCTAACTACGTGGGTTTATGTTGTGTGGTTTAGTCTCCCCCCACATCCCAAAGAGGAGTTGGTAGGTAAATTGACTATTGGAATTACTACTTAGTGTTGGTCAAAGGCAAAGGGACTCAACAGGGAATTGATGGGCACGTGTGAAAGAGAAGTGATGTAGGAGTACAAAGTACAGAGAATAGGACAAGTACTATTAAGACCATAAGACATAGGAGCAGAATTAAGCCATTTGGCCCATTCAGCCTGGTCCACAATTCCATCATGGTTGATTTATTACTCCTCTCAACCCATTCTCCTGCCTTCTCCCTGCCACCTTTGACACCCTTACTAATCAAGAACTTATCAACCTCCAGCTTAAATATACCCAATGACCTCGCCTCCACAGTTGTCTGTGGAAATTAATTCCACAATTCACTGCCCTCTGGCTAAAGGAAGTCCTTCTCATCTATGTTCCAAAGCAGTGGTTTTCAAGCTTTTTTTATGCCATAGACCCCTACCATTAACTGAGGGGTCTGTGGATCCCAGGTTGTGAACCCCCTGTTCCAAAGGGATGTCCTTGTACTCTGGGACTGTGCCCTCTGGTCCCAGACTCAACCACTGCAGGAAAAATCCTCTCTATGTCCTTTCAATATTCGGTAGGTTTCAGTGAAATCCCCCCTCATTCTTCTAATCTCCAGTGAGTACAGTACAGGTGTTGGCACATGGCCAAGTGGATAAGGCGTCAATCTAGTGATCTGAAGGTTGCTAGTTTGAGCCTCAGCTGAGGCAACATGTTGTGTCCTTGAGCAAGGCACTTAACTACACATTGCTCTGCGATGACACTGCTGCCAAGCTATATGGGTCCTAATGCTCTTCCCTTGGACAACATCGATGTCATGGAGAGGGGAGACTTGCAGCATGGGCAACTGCCGGTCTTCCATACAACCCTGTCCAGGCCTGCACCCTGGAATCCTTCCAAGGCACAAATCCATGGTCTCACGAGATTAATGGATGCCTATAAAAAAACAGGTCCAGAGCCATCAAACACTCCTCATAAGTTACCCCTTTCATTCCTAGGATCATTCTTGAGAACCTCCTCTGGGCTCTCTCCAATGCGTGCACATCCTTCCTTAGACTCTATTGATCCCCTGCTAGCTTACATGGACTTAGTGACCCCAAAGCCTCCCTTCTGTATGGTTAAAGTATGAATGGCTCAGTGTCATAGTGTAATGGAGATACAAGACACTGAAGGTGCTGGAATCTGGAGCAACAATCAATCTGCTGGAAGAACTCCCCCTCTGTGGGAGGAAAGAAATTTTCGATGTTTAGGGTGGAAACCCCGCACTGAGTCTTGAGCACATAAAAAGACCCTTCAGCCCAACTCATCGCTGCCAACCAAGTTATCTTTCGGAGCCAGTCCCATTTGCCTGATTGGCCCATACCCTCTAAATATTCCTATCCCTGCACCTGCCAAATATCTTCTAAATGTGGTACTTGCACCTGCCTCTCCAACTTCCTCTGGCAGCTTGTTCCATGCATCCACCATTCCCTCTGGGCGAAAACTTGCCCCCAATGTGCTCTAGTTTTAGAACTTTCTGCTCTGTGGAAAAATGTGACCATTCATATCCATGCCCCTCATAACTTGATAATTCTCTGTAACACTCTCCTTCTCTGTCCCAGCCTATTGGGTCTCTCCTTACAACCTAAGCCTCCAATCCTGCCAATGTACTTCATCCCTGAGTCACAGAGCACTACAGCACAGAAACCAGCCCTTTGGCCCATCTAATCCCTGCTAAACTGTTATTCTGCCCCATCCTATTGACCAGCAGCAACTCTCCATACCCCTCCCATCCATCTACTTATCAAACTTCTTGTTGCAATGGAATCAGCAGGCACCAATTCCACTGGCATATTCACACCACCCTCTGAATGAAGAAGTACCCTTTTAGGTTCCCCTTAAATATTTCACCTTTTGCCATAAACCTGTGAGCTCTACTCTATTTCTACGCTCACCCAAACTCAGGGGAGAGAAAGGCTTGTTTGCATTTACCCTGTGAATCCCTTCTGTAAGTTAACCAAAGCAATTTACTAACAAGTATAAAGTTTGGGGCAGAAAGAATGAATTCAAAACACAGGAGATTTTGCAGATGCTGGAAATCCACAACAACTCACGCCAAGTGTTGGTGGAACTCAGCAGGTTAGGCAGCGTCTATACAGGGGAATAAACTCAATCTGGGGTTCAGTCCATTTAAAGATTTTTGTTAGCCGAAAGGATCCGTGTGGTAAAGTCATAGTTGTATCATACACTTCATTGTTCTAAAGTGATGATAAAACTTCAATGTTCCTGTAGCGTGATCAACAGTAGCTGGAGATTACACGTGGTTCTCAACATCCATTACACACCTACCGCGCCACAAGTTGGTCCGATGCCAAAAGATACACCGTACACAGTGACTCTGGGGTAGCTACCTCCCTCGATCTCCTCGCACTCCGGTCCCGCGTTAACCAGCGAGTCCTGAAGCCGAGTTCTGGGGTCGGGGCATTAATGAAACTATCCCAGCCAGCGAGAGCAGAACCGGCGGCGGAGAAACCAGAGGAAGGGAAGACCCGACACAGTGTAGCAGCAAAGTTTATACCTTTGCGCTCTGAAGGGAGAAAAAAGCGCAATTGGAATTTAACCTTGCATTTACAATCAAGTTTTCATCAAGCTTCCGGCAGTTGGTGGCAAGGGTTTGGAAGATTTGTTTGTAACTGGTGGACGTATTGGCAGTATGCACAAAGCGTTTAGGTGTTGCAACCCCCCGGCGATGCTGAACTGCTCCGAACCGCCGGCTCGCCCCGTCCGCAGGAGCGCTTGGATAGTGAGCGCTCTCTCCCATTACTTCGGCTCGGAGAGCGCCCAGGAGGACAACGAGATCGTGGTTCTAGCCACCGGCACCGACCAGTATCTGCAGGAAATATTCCAGCATTTGAATTACCAGGGAGACGGTCTGGTGTCTGCCGAGGACTTCCGACTGCTTTGCTCCGTGTTGGACTTGGTGCGTGACGAGGAGGGTCAGTCTTTGTTGGCCGGGCTGCCCGAAGCGGTCACTTTCCGGCAATTTCATGCTAGGCTCTGCGGCTATTTCCACCAGAGAGCCGGGCAGAACCCGGGGAGGCTGCCGGTGGGGAAGGAGACGGAACATATCGAGAGGCAAATCAGCCTGAGGTGCCCCCGGCGGCGGAGGAGGAAGAAATGCGTCTCCTTTGACCTCTCCAAGGGTTGGGTGGAGAACCAAGCGCACGGGACGTCCTGTCCTAACCTCCGAAGTGGACCAAGTCCCGCCGGGGACGGGGAGACGAGTCCCACCTCCCTGGAGTTGGAGAACGCCAGCCTGCGAGAGCTGGTGGAGGATCTCCGAGGCGCCCTGCAGGGCAGCGACGCGCGGTGCCTGGCTCTGCAAGTCGCCCTCCAAAAGGTACGGCTTGGAGTATTGTGTGCAATTTTGGTCGCCCCATTACAGGAAGGATGTGTAGGCTTTGGGAAGGGGACACAAGAAATAGGAGGAGCGGCCGTTCGGTCCATCGAGCCTGCTCCGCCATTCAATAAGATCGTGGCAGATCTGGCCATGCACTCAACTTGCTCTTTTCCTCCTTTTCCTCATAATCCTTAATTCCCCTGCTATGCAAACATCTAACTATATTACATATATTTAATGAGGTATGCTCTACTGCCTCCCAGGGCAGCGAGTTCCACAGATTCACCACTCTCTGGGAAAAGCATTTCCTCTTCATCTCGGCCCTAAATCTACTCCCCAAATCTTCAGGCTATGTCCCCTAGTTTTAGTCTTGCCTACCAGTGGAAACAACTTTCTTCCCTCTATCTTATCTATTCCTTTAATAACGTTATATGTTTCCTTAAGATCTCCTCTTCTGAATTCCAGCAAGTGTAATCCCATAGGGAGAGATTCAGTCTTTCCTCATAGGTTAACTTGCTCAACCCTGGAATCAACCTGGTGAACCTCCAGTGTATTGCCTCCAAAGCCAACAGGCCCTTTCTGTCTTCAGTAAACCTGTACAGAAAATGTTTATCATTTGCTGCCTAGATTAGAGGGTATGATCCATAAGGGTTGAGTCTAAGGAGAGATCAGACACACATTTATATAGTATGAGAGGCTTAGATATCTCTTACCCCGGGTAGCACTGTCCAATACCGTACTAGAGGATGTGTATTTGGAGTGGGGAGATGGTCTGTTATTTTTTTTTAATTTATTGAGGTACAGTGTGGAATAGGCCCTTCAAACCTCGCCACCCAGCAACCCCAAATTTAACCCTAACCTAATCACGGGGCAATTTACAATGACTAATTAACCTACCAACCAGTACACCTTTGGACTGTGGGAGGAAACCGGAGCACCCGGAGGAAACCCACGCGGTCACGGGCAGAGCATACAAACTCCTTACAGGCAACGGCAGGAATTGAACCTGGGTCGCTGGTACTGTAGCACGTTGTGCTAACCACTGTGCTACTGTGCCACAATAGAAACCTGATGGACAACCTACTCGCTGAGAGGGTGGCCAGTACATGGAATGAGCTGCCAGAGCAAGTGGCTGAGGCAGGTACATTAAGAACTTTGAGAAGATACGTGTGCAGGTACATAAATTGGAATGCAAGGGTTTCCAACCTTTTTTTATGCCATAGACCGATATCATTAAGGAAGGGGTCTGTAGACTGCAGGTTGGGAACCCTTAGTACAGAGGGATATAGGCTGAACACAGAGAAATGGGACTTCGTTGCATGGGCATCTTGCTTGGCATGGGTGAGTTGGGCTGTAGGACCTGTTTTAGTACTGTATGATTCTATGGGCAAGTTTTTTTACATAGAGAGTGGTGGGGACCTAGAATGGGCAGCCAGGTGTGGCGATGCAAGAAGATACTACAATGGTGTTGAAGAGGCTTTTAGATAACTACATGGATATGCAGGGAATGGAGGGCTATGGAATATGTGTAGGAAGATTAAACTTAGTCTAATCTGGCATTGTGGTTAGCTCAGACATCATGGGCTAAAATGTCTGTTCCTGTGTTGTGCTGTGTTTTATATTTGTTGTTTTATGCCCTAAGGTCTACACTTGGACAGAGCGAGGATCTCCAAGCTGGGCTAAGAGGAGCGAGGCAGTGGAGAGGAGCTGTCCGGGGTTCCGGAGTGCGCTGAGGGAGCTGGAGCTGATCAGGGAATCCAGGGACGGTCAGATCCAGGAAGCCATGCGGTTCAACCAGCAGCTGGAGGAGGAGCTGAGACAGGCGCACTGCCTGCTGGCCCGGTGGGAGCGGTCGGCGGCCGCCCTCACAGCCTGCACGACCCAGATCAGGAGGAAGGCGGAAGAAGCCAGCGCACAGCTGCAGGGTGCCATAGAGAAGGTGAGGGAGCTGGAGGATGGAGCCAAGCAGATCCCCATTCTGCAGAGCAGAGTCCAGGAGCTGGAGCGGGAGCTGGAACAGTACAGGTCAGTGTGAGGGATTACCATCACACAGGATAGAGAAACCAGTCAATGCTGGTATATCTCTGATCTTCTCATAGCATTAGGCCCATCAAGTCTCTACCTACTCTCAGAGTGTCCCCATCAACACCATTATTATTTCCCTGCAACTAACCCCTCATTTTCTTCCTCTCTTCCCCTATCTGACTGTCCCTATTTAACCCCTCCTATGCCTGATCCACCTGCCCTTAAATACTTCATCACCCTGTGCATGGTGAGCTCCATATTGACATCAGCTCCTTGGGGTAGTGAGATCTGCATTTCACCAACTCCCTGTGACAGTGAGTTTCACATTCTCGTTACTCCCTGACAAAGGTTTTTCTTCTGAATTCTTTATCTGAGCCCAGGTAAGGGGTTTCAACCTGAGATGTTGACTGGCCATTTCCCTCCAAAGATGCTGCCTGACCACTGACTTTCTCCAGTTTCTTTGCGTCTTCCTTCTGAACTTCCTCTGGATTGTAGGATTGGGGAGAGTGTCTTACCTTGGAAGCATAATAACATTGACGATGAACTGTAAACAGAGTCAGATTTCTCCTTTGAACTGTTAGGTTCAGGGTGGGGTGCTTGATCAGCTGTAGCGTTAAGTTCATGTGGCACAGATCATTCAGCCAGTTGGGTCAATGCTGAACCCAAGTTGAGTGATCCCATCATTACTTTCTCTTCTGCACTCTTTTAGTCTTGCAAATTATTCTTGCCTAGTCTATCTGCTTCCCGTTATCACAAACACGTCATGAAATTTGTTGTTTTGTAGCGGCAGCACAGTACAATACGTAAAAATACTGTAAGTTACAATAAGAAATATATAAAAAAAACTAGTGTAAAAACAGATCAAAATAATAAGTTATTGTTCATAGGTTCAAGGACCATTGAGATATCTGATGGCAGAAGGGAAGAAGCTTTTCTTGAAATTTTGAGTGTTTGCTTTTAAGCTTCTGTACCTCCTTCCTGATGGTAGTAATGAGAAGAGGGTATCTCGCAAACAATTTTCAGGAGATTAGATCAGAATGCCAGCTCAAAGTGTTTCTCTATTTGGGCAAGGTCTCAGGGAACTTGGTCAATCCTGTGTGGACACTTTGAGGGTTTTTCAATAGCAGTGAGAGTTTTCGACATTGTGTTATCATTCATCTGGAAATCCTAACTAGCTGTTCAAAAATATTCCTCAACTTCCCTGTTTCCTTAGTGCATGTGAGGCTTTTGCTAATTTGTTTATCTGATGTCAAAGTGGAGTTGAAACCTTGGGTGATTTCCCCTGTGGCACTCGTGGAGAAGGCAATTAGAGCTCTATAACCTAGATGAGTTCCCAAGTCCTTGTTTTCACCTGGAGCAGGAATTTGTTGGGGTGGTGTGGAAAAATTCTTCATTATCTCATCAGTGAGTCGTATGTTGCTGGGTGTCTTTCATCCGTGGATGGTCAACTCCTAGCCTGGAATCATCAGGGAAGAGGGAGATGACTGCCAGGCATTTAGAGGAAGGAAACCAGAAGTACAATCATCTCCATTTAGGTTAAATCTTTGAAAGGGGCATTTCATGAGGAAAGATATGGGTAGTATGCTTGGGGTCAGGGAGTGTAGGGAGATACTTCTCAGTGTTCCTTATGGGAACCTGGAGCTGCACTGCAGCTAACCTTGACCTCAAGGAAAAGTACAGAGCTTAGGTGGGACAATTGATGTGTAGTTGAATCTTTGGCATGATAGAATTGTTAAATGATAAGACCGGTGGTTGTGGACCATTGATCCAAAGTTATGAGTTCAAAACCAAAAATGGCAGCTGGGGAATTTAAATTAAATAAATCCAGAATTAAAATCAGGTCTGAGTACTAGTGACTATGTATCTACCTGATTACTGTAAATCCTCATCTGCTGCACTGCTAACTAAGAACACAGAACATTACAGCATAGTACAAGCCATTCAGCCCACCATGGATTGATTTTAACCTATACTAAGATTAATTTAACCCTTCCCTCCTTCATAGCCTCCATTTTTCTTTCACCCATGTGCCTATCTAAGAGTTTCTTAAATGTCCCTAATGTACCTACCTCTACTGCTACCCCGGCAGGGCATCCCATGCACCCACCACTCTGTGTAAAAAAAAACTACTTCTGACATTTTCCCTATACTTTCCTCCAGTCATCTGAAAATTACGACCCTCATATTAGCCATTTTTGCCCCTGGGAAAGAGTTTCTGTTTATCAGCTCACTTTGTGCCTCTCAGCATCTTGTACATCTGCATCATGTCACCTCTCATCCTCTTTCACTCCTTCAGGGATGGAAATCTGCCCTGTTTACTAAATGTGGCCAATGTAGCCAATCCTTACTTATGGAAGGATAGAATTCCTGGAAGATGCTGCATTGGGGGGAATTTTGTAAATTGAAAAGGTGGTGTATAATGCATAAATGGCACCATGTGCATTTACTGTATTATGAGCTAGGGGGCATTTATTGTAGTGAAACTCATGTCTGGAGCCTGAAAACATGAACCCAAAAGAGTTAACCACAATATTGCCTAAATCTATAAACTGAGAGTTGATGAATGCCTGTATGTCGTTGGTGCTAAAACTGCCTGTTCAGTGAGGTGCATTTCGGCAGGCGTGGATAGTAGGTGGAGATATTGACCACTATGTCCACATTCTGAGATTGAATGAAAACAGAGTCAGAATCAGGGTTATGATATATGTCGTGAAATTTGTTATGGGATTAGGAGTTGTTCATTTATCAGTGACATATCACCCAAGCTCAGTTCTACACAACTCGTTCTTGGCTGGAGCTTGGGTGATATGCTTGGGCAAAGCCACCTGCCGATTGGTGAGAGGCTGTGAAAGAAAAAATAGAAAGCCGTGACCCTTGAAACGCGTTGACAGCTGGCTAAGTTGTGTCCTCAGTATTGAGCTGAAAAGCGTCGAAAAGTTTTGAATTTCATAATCAGTCAAAATGAAAACAGTTGGGTGAGATAATGTTGGATCGGACCCGTCACTAGCATTTGGGCCCTGCTTTTATCTTATAGCTGCTTCAAGCCATGACAGCACTACTCTGGAAGATTTCACTGTGATGCCCTTCTACAAGGCAAAGCAGGCTGCAAGTGGTGATTGCGCTTCTGGTGAGGTTCCACCCCTAAGGTTACCTTGATGTCATAGATTCATAGAGCACAGAAATAGATCCTTCAGCCTAATTAGTCAATGTTATACTGCCTAGTTTCAGCAACCTGCTTCTGGACCATAGTGTTCCATACTCCTCCTGTCCTAAAGTCCCATTGACAGTGCGCTGTGGGCAATAGCATGTTTTAAATATTTCTGATGTTTGACAAATCATAAACGTAAGAGATTCAGCAGATGCTGAATTATTCCATAGATACTGCTTGACCTGCGAAGTTCCTCCAGCATTTTGTGTGTGTTACTCTGATAATCGGCTTCACTTAACAAAGTTTAAGTACATTAAGTAAAAAAAAAGTTTTTTAAAAGAATAAATTTAGATAAAACAGTAAATTATTGTCAATTAAAATATTAAATTACTGCATTAATTAAAGTGTGGAGTGAAGTAACGAAAAAGCTATACAACATGTTGAAGCAGAACTTTTCTCGTCGATGAAAGTTGTCACCCTCCTTCAAATGAATGGCTTGCTGCTTGTTGGCTGGCCATAAATCTGGGTGGTCACATGCAAAGTACAACCATCCCTTTGCAATGTACGATCTGGGGCCACTCCTGGACTCAGAAATAAGCCATGTGCTGCAGTGAAAGGTCTGACATGATAAGGTCTAATCTCCAGTGTGTCCCCAAACTCCATGGTACAGGGCACATATGTGGAAGTTACAGGATTACTGAACGTTGGAAGGGAATTTAAAAATACCTATTCTATTAAAAAATTAGTTAAAATAGTCAGTGTTAAAGATTAAATATAAAAAAATTAAAACATGGGAACACACTGAAAAGTATTTATTTGAATTAATTCATGTTAATTAAATAAATAAATACCTTATTGTCGCCAAACAATTGATACTAGAACGTACAATCATCACAGCGATATTTGATTCTGTGCTTCCCGCTCCCTGGATTAAAAATATTAAATATTTAAAATATTTTTAAAATATTAAAAATAGTAAAAATTAGTAAATATTAAAAATTTAAATTATAAGTCATAAATAGAAAATAGAAAAATGGAAAGTAAGGTAGTGCAAAAAAAACCGAGAGGCAGGTCCGGATATTTGGAGGGTACGGCCCAGATCTGGGTCAGGATCCGTTCAGCAGTTTTATCACAGTTAGAAAGAATCTGTTCCCAAATCTGGCTGTACGAGTCTTCAAGCTCCTGAGCCTTCTCCCAGAGGGAAGAGGGACGAAAAGTGTGTTGGCTGGGTGGGTCGTGTCCTTGATTATCCTGGCAGCACTGCTCCAACAGTGTGCGGTGTAAAGTGAGTCCAAGGACGGAAGATTGGTTTGTGTGATGTGCTGCGCCGTGTTCACGATCTTAGTACTTAATTACTAAGTATATTTAAGTAACTCAATGTAAAAATAAATTACTCGAAACTTGCCATTCTCCCTTCCTGTCGGTTCCTCTCCTCTGGACCAGGTCTACCCTGGCTCAGGTCCTGTCAGCAGATTTCCTGGGGACATTGCAGGAAGTTAAAGCTTCACCACTGTAGTCCATGAGGAGCCCAGTGACAAAGCAGAAATGAGAAACAATCAGAAAAGCAAAACAAGCATATCTAAGCGAGTGGTCCTCAGGCTTTGGATTATCAACCTAGACTTCACTGCCTTCCCTGTACTTACAGGATTTGCGGGCAGCTCTTCTCAGGCATTATTCATTCTTGGCGGACTGCAAATCTCTGGTTAATCGGTTTAAGTGGCATTAAATGGAGGGATGATAAAAAATAAATGAGAGTAATTGAGGATTGAAATAGGCAGAGTTTTAAATGAGAGTTGTAAATTTCGTCAGCTCCATCATGGACACTAACCTCCATAGTATCCAGGACACCTTCAAGGAGCGATGCCGCAAATAAGTGGTATCCACATTCGAGACCCCCATCACCCAGGTGATGTCTTGTTCTCGTTGCTGCCATCAGGAAGGAGGTACAGGAGTCTGAGGGCACACACTCAACAATTCAGGAACAGCTTCTTCCCCTCTGCCATCCGATTTCTGAATGGACACTGAACCCATGAACACTACCTCACTACTTTCTCGTTTCTTTTTTTGTCCACTACTTATTTAATTTAACTATTTAATAATTATACTCACTGTAATTCACAGTTTTTCTCTATTATCATGTATTGCATTGTGCTGCTGCCACAAAGTTAACACATTTCACGACAAATGCTGGTGATATTAAACCTGATTCTAATTCTGAGGGAATAACTGAATAGAATAAATTGTGTATAATCAAAAATTAATATAGTGACATTGTAAAGAATTGAATAGAACTAATCCCAAAAGTCAAATTGGATTCTAACATGCACAGAAGCACTGAATTGCAATCAATCTACATTGTAAGATTCATCTTTAAACAAGGCAGCTCAAAGGCTTAGCTATTTGTCATAACCCCATGAACCAGACTGTGTTGATGGTTATCATGTGGATCTTTCACGTGAGTGAAATGGCTTTAACTTGCCTTGTGTTTTCCAACAAGCTTTTTGTGGTCACCAGCTGTCTTATTAAGCTGCTGCTTGCTGCTGTAGAGCTTGTAACACTTCATTAGCAAGCATGAATGAATTGCTAATGTCAGCATACAGAGACAGCTGAGAGATACACAATGCTGATAGAACAAGTAGGTGGCTTACTTGACAAAATCCTGACTAAATCTGTTTTAGTTCTGCTACACTGAGTGAAAATATGGAATGGAGAAGGGGGAAATAATAGAACAAACTGAGTGGAATAAAATGGAACATAGTGAATTTAAAGTAACTGAGTGGAGGTAGTTCATTGTGGTGTTTCAAACTCAGTCGCTAATTTGCGAATGAGTTATAAAATATTCCCAAAGATGCAGAAAGAATATTGCAGCATTTTTATTAAATATTTAGGTTTTATTGCTCAGAAATTATTTTTTCCCGTCAATAATTGTTTATTGGAGTCTTTACCCATGCGTGTGACTTTGGGCTAGACGGACAACATGGAAGAGAGACAGCACAATCGCATTATAGCGGCAGTGGCCACCGATCGGAATTTGATTCCTGTCCATAAGGAGTTTGCATGTCCTCTCCCTGTCTGTGTGGGTTTCCTCTAGGTGCTCTGGTTTCCTCCCACACTCCAATAGCCATACTGGTTAGCGTTAGTGAATTGTGGGCTGTCTGTGTTGGCGTCAGTCACTTACGGGCCCCCAGCACAATCTTTGTTTGTGCTGATCATTGGCGCTGAAGAGTGACGCAGTTCACTGTATGTTTTGAGGTGCATGGGACAAATAAAGCTAATCTTTGTAGTACAGTGGTGAGGTAATGCCTCTCACTGTGGTCCTTAAAGTGTGTATGCATTGAGGATCTGCTGATCTCTCTGTAGACCCTTCTGCTGCTATTCACAGAGTCAAGCCATAGTGATCTAATCAAAAAAGAAACTCAAAACCTAGTTTAGAATTCTAAAAAGGAACTTAAATATAAAATTTGTACAATATATTTAAACAGAAGTGCATTGTTAAAATTATAGATTTTAGATTCCTTTGATAATGCAAAATGAAGATGAGAACATACACTTTGCATTAATATACAGCTAATAAATATTGAAAATCCATAAAAAGACCTTTACAGCTGAGAGGATTACAGCCTACACCATGGAAAAGTGTTTTTTTGGGATCAGGGAGGTTGCCAAGTAGTATTCATTTTGGTTTAGAAGATTAAAAATTTAATGATGCGTTATGTAACAAAACAAAGATCTGTACTGGAGCAGCAGTTTGATGAGAGGACTGGGTGTTTTTGGAGCACAAGTCTTAAAGTACTAAAGCTGGGATGTTGTCTGGTCCTATTGCCTCTTCTGTACCTTGGGGCATCCTGTTCTTTTCTTTTAACTCTAATTATCTACAACCACGAATGGCTGTGGTTGGACTGTCTAATTTGATCCACTGTGGTCAGATTACTTGTGTTTGTCCAGTTCATACTGGTTTTAGAGTACTGACTTGGTCCAACCTAGCAGAGCCCACTGCCAAGAAGTGCCCACCAGTGCCTTTACTTCCTGAGAAAGCTAAAGAAATTTGGCCTGTCCCCTAAAACCATCACTAATTTTTATAGATACACTGTAGAAAGCATTCTTCTAGGGTGCATCACAACCTGGTGTGGAAGTTGTCCTGTCCAAGACCGGAAGAAGCTGCAGAAGATCGTGAACACGGTGCAGCACATCACACAAACCAATCTTCCGTCCTTGGACTCACTTTACACCGCACGCTGTTGGATCAGTGCTGCCAGGATAATCAAGGACACGACCCACCCAGCCAACACACTTTTCGTCCCTTTTCCCTCCGGGAGAAGGCTCAGGAGCTTGAAGACTCGTACGGCCAGATTTGGGAACAGCTTCTTTCCAACTGTGGTAAGACTGCTGAATGGATCCTGACCCGGATCTAGGCCGTACCCTCCAAATATCCAGACCTGCATCTCAGTTTTTTTTGCACTACCTTACTTTCCCTTTTCTACTTTCTATATATGATTTATAATTTAAATTTTTAATATTTACTATCGATTTGTACTCCAGGGAGTGTGAAGCGCAGAATCAAATATCGCTGTGATGATTGTACGCTCTAGTATCAATTGTTTGGCGACTATAAAGTATAAAGTATAAGTGAATCTTTGTAGTGGTTTTACCAAAATGTTGCATTAATTTTAGGTGGGCCTGATGCTGAATCCAGCAAAGCACCTTTTCACACTCATCACTGAGCTCATCATAGGTCATTTGGTCCTCTGACTTGGTAATTACATTAGAACAATTTCCTTCACTCCAAGGGTGATGAACCTCTGGAATTCTCTGTTGTGAATAGTCAAGACGGCTCAGTTACTAATTTCCCTCAAAACTAAGGTCAACAGCTATTGGAGGAATCAAGGGACATGGCGGCGGGGGGAGGGCAGGTAAAATGTGACAAGTTAGGTTGGCAAGGATTTTATTGAATGGCAGAGGGTGAAATGGTTTAATCCTGTTGCTATTTATGTTCTTTTTCCACCACTGCATATGCCCCATTGGTATCTTTTGAATGCCCAGTTCCAAGTAGTTGGAGTTATTCTGAATGAATTCCATTTAGTACCATGGCAAAGTCACATAACATAGTGAAGAGTATCTTTGGGCTGAATATTCGAAGTTCAAAGTACAGTTATCAAAGTGTGTGTACATTATACAACCTTGAGATTCGTCACCTTGCAGGCAGCCACAAGGCAAAGAATCCTCAAAAGAACTCATTAAAATGAAGACTGTCAAACACCCAATGCACAGAGAGAGAGAGAGAGAGAGAGAGAGAGAGAGAGAAAGAAGAAATTCTGCCAACAATAAATGTAAGCAAGTAGCTTTCAGAGCTGGAGTTTTATGAAGCCAGACATCATTGCAGCTGGAGCAGGCAACAGCCACAGTTCATCACTAAGCTGAGTAAATGTTAGAGTCACAGAGTCATATAGCACAGAAGCAGACACTTTGACCCCACTGTGTCTGTGCCAACCAGCAAGCACTTATCTATACTAATCCCATTTATTTGGTCCTTAGTCAACTATTGTTCAGTAATTTAAGCACTCGACTAGATGCTTCTTAAAAGTTGTGAGAAAATCTTTCTCCATGGTGTGTTCTAGACTTTGACCATTCTCTGAGCAAAAATGTTCTTCCTCAGATCCCCTCTAAACATCTTACTTTTCACCTCAGATTTGTCCTCTGCCAATAGACATCTCTGCTGTGGAGCGAGGGTCCTTACTAGATGCTCTGTGTAGACCTGGGTGGTATCATAAAAGGGACTCATATCAAATTAATACTTGCATATTCAATCTCCAAGCCATTACTGACAGCGCCTTTCTTTTTTAATTAAGATCACAAGGAAGTCAGAGCACAGTGGCCTCTGCCCTGCTGAACCGCTCACAGCTCATCCAGAAGCACTGTGCCAGGAGTCCCTGCCAGCAACAAGTGCGGAGATCTCCGACCGGGAAAGCAGAATCAACTCCAGAGGCCGGGAGTTACGGTGGAGAGCAGATGAGGCCTTCTCCCTGTAATGAAGGTAATATCGAGGAGGAAAAGCTGTCTCTGCGACAAACTAATCAAAAACAACTTTGAGTAAATCTTTGGGTACGCAATACGGAAGGAATTAAACCACAGTCACTCTCGAGTTTATAGCAAATGGAATGATCTCGCTCATTGGATTATCAAGTTTAATAGTGGTTCTTACTGACTCCTAACAGAATGTGAAAAATAGTTGTTGTATGTCCCTGCAAATACAATTTTAATTGGAGGAAGTTGCACTTCTGGCAGAACGTGCATCCACTCTAGGGTGATACTGTCAGATTTACACTGGATTGGAGGATGATGCAGATCCAATGCTGTCAATGGCAAATCCTCAGAATTAGATTCAGGTTGATCTCCAACATATGTGGTGAAATGTGGTAACTTTGTGGCAGTGGTACAGTGCAAAGTACAAAAATTAAAATCAATACTCTAAGTTACAATGAGAAATGTAGAATATAAATAAATGGTGCAATAAATGATGCAAAAAGGGAGGAGAATAGTGAGTTAGTGTTCATGGTCCATTCAGAAATCTGATGGCGATGGGGACGAAGTGTTTTCCTAAAACGTTGACGTGTGTGTCTTCGGTCTCCTGTACCTTCTCCTTGATGGTAGTAATGAGAAGAAGGCATGTCCCTGATGATGAGGGTCCTGAGGTGCTTGCTAACTATTTGAGGCATTGTCTTTTGATGATGTCCTTGATGGTGGGGAGGTTAGTGCCCATGATGGGGCTGGCTGAGTTTACAACCTCAGTAGTTATCAGAGACTGTTCAGAGTCATGCAATGTTTGGCAACAAATCTACGCAGGGAGATAGTGCAGCTTATCATTTTGCCATCAGTTCTGAGAATTACTGCAGGGATTTATTTCCATTGAGATAATTCCGGTGTGGGGCCACGTCAGACTGGGTTGCAGGAAAGCCTTCAGCCAATCCTGCTCTTCCTACAGATGAGGAGCGGTTACTGAGGGCGGTGGAGGGCCGGGCAGCTTCTGACGAGGAGGAGGAGGGAGGTTCACCGGACCAGCAAAGCCAGGTGTTGACATTGAATGAAGATGCCTGCAGCAGCGGAGAGTAAGTAAGATTCTCACAGATAAAACCCCAAGGAAAGGACTGTGTCCTGATTTTTCTCCACTATGCCCTACAGACTAAATGGGGACCACAAAACTAGTCCTGATCTACTGGCCTTTCGTGCTTGCAATAACATTGCACCAACACTTTGGGTGCTAATGCTGGATCTGACTTTGTGGTGGGGGCCCCAGCACTTGATCCAGTCCTTGCACCCCAGAGCCCCGCTCTGTCACCTTCTCTGCCTCCAATGTACCTTATCCAATCCTTCGCAGAGTCAGGTTTCAGTCCATGGTTAAGTCAAATCTTGAAACAGATGAATAAACTTTCATGTGATTGCTAGCATTGAAGAACTTTGCATTTTTGTAGTGACTAGGTGTTAGTCAAAGAGCATAGAAATAGGCCCTTCTGCCCCTCTTTCCCCACCTGTACTGGACTGCACAGGAATTTAGTAGGTTTCTGTAGACTGCTTTGAATCCTCTTCATTTTCAGCACATTCCTTCTAAGATAAGGGGCCCAAAGCTGCTCATAATACTTCAAGTGAGGCCTCACTGCCTTGTAAAGCCTTACCATTACATCCTTGCTTTTATATTCTTGCCCTCCTGTCGCAATGTGAATCCATTGTCTGGTCTGCTGTAGATACTTAATTCCCAACATTTATCTCCCGTGGAGATGATGTGAGGCAGGATGACTCCTAAGTGCTGCTGCAGGATAATATTCCATTTAGGTCAAACAGCTCCTCACCTCTCTGCCCAGTGCCACCTGTTAAATTCTTATGCAGACCATGGTCACTGATGTCTCCTGCTTCAGTGGTGTCCCATTTAAAGCTTCAATGTGCGTTTTCTGCTGTAAAATAAGTCAGTCCTCAAATAATCTATCATTAATGTTACTTAATCCCTAAACTCCAAGACCTAAGTCTCGATACCTCCTTGCTATCATTGGGAGCTAGGGCTTTACTCTTTGGAGAGAAGGAGGATGAGAGGAGACATGATAGAGGTGTACAAGATAATAAGAGGAATAGATAGAGTGGATAGCCAGTGCCTCTTCCCTAGGGCACCACTGCTCAGTACAAGAGGACGTGGCTTTAAGGTAAGGGGTGGGAAGTTCAAGGGGGATATTAGAGGAAGGTTTTTTACTCAGAGAGTGGTTGGTGCGTGGAATGCACTGCCTGAGTCAGTGGTGGAGCAGATACACTAGTGAAGTTTAAGAGATTACTAGACAGGTATATGGAGGAATTTAAGGTGGGGGCTTATATGGGAGGCAGGGTCTGAGGGTTGGCACAACATTGTGGGCGGAAGGGCCTGTACTGTGCTGTACTATTCTATGTTCTATGTTCTATGAACCTTAGGTCGCACATCACTAGGTTCAAGAACAGTTATTACCCTACAACCATCAGATTCCTGAACCAGTGTGAATAACTTCATTTATCTTAACTCGGAACTGATTCCACAAAGTATGGACTCACTTTCTAGGATTCTAAAACTCATGTTCTCAGTATTATTTATTTACTTCGTTTACCTTATTTGCACGGTTTGTCTTCTTTTGCATGTTGGTTGTTTGTCAGTCTTTATGTGTAGTTTTTCATTGATTCTATTGTATATTTCTTTATTTCTGCAAGAAAATGAATGCCAGGATAGTATATGATGGCACATATGTACTTAGATAATAAATTTAATTTGAACTTTCCTAACTCTGTCCATCACATCACAATTGTAAGACAGTGCCAATCAATCTGAAGAAGCTCTCAACTCAAAAGTTGAATACGTCAGGCTCATTATAAGAAACATTACAAATGTATACTTGATGGAATGAGTCTGCTCTATTTACTATTGTTTTGTTTGGCAAACTGAATCAAAAGCTGGCTAGAGCTCAGGAAAGAATAAAATTCTTCTGTTGCCAAGTGAAAGTGTATTCTTCAAAGACAGACACAAAGTGCTGGAGGAACTCAGCAGGTCAGGCATAAAGGAATAAAGAGTTGACGTTTTGGGCTGAGATCTTGCCCCAAGGCATCGACTCTTTATTCCTCTGACCTGGTGAGTTCCTCCAGCATTTTGGTGTGTGTTGCTCTGGATTTCCAGCATCTGCAGAATCTCTTGTGTTAAATGATTTGCATTCCTCAAAGAGCAGGGATGTTCTTGGTATGTACACAACAATTACCCGGAAAAAATCAATATCACAGCAAGCAGATTATCTGCTCGTAAAGTTCATTGCTCTTTGCAGAATCTTGCTGTGCTACCTTATTATAATTGTGTTACATTTCAATATAGTTGAGCATTAAAACCCTTTGGGACATCATAATATGATTAAGCTGTCAAAGAAATATAAATTTATTTAAGACTTTATTAGTATCCTATTAATTTCTAACTTCATTTTAATTACATTCCCAAATCCATGCTGCATGGGGATCTGGCAGATTTGAAGGCTATCTCCTTGGGATTAATGTTGCATTCATCTCACTTTCAGTAGGAGTCCCAGTAGCACATTACAGCGATTACTGTCTTACAACTGCAGCTGTCGTCACGCAGGGAGAGGTGCTGAGGTCTCCAGGGAAAGGGAGAAGGAACTCGCGGCAGAGCTAAAAAACAAGGAGAAACAAGTGGCTGATCTCCAGGCTGAGGTAGACCAGGTACGGATGCTGACATCCCGAGGGGTGGGGCATAATTTTACGGTGGTTGGAGGAAAGTATAAGGGGGATGTGTCAGAGATACTTTTTACATAGGGAAAGGTGGCTGCATAGAAAATGCAGCCAGGTGTGGTGGCAAAGGTAGGTACATCAGGGACATTTAAGAGACACTTAGATAGGTATATGGATGATAGACAAATGGAACTTTGGGAGATGGAGTGTGAAAATATAAGAAAAAGAATTGAATACCTTTAAAGTAATGTGTAAATATGTTCTGCCCTCTGATGCAGGTAAACTTGCTTTCATCTGAAAATAATGAGATAATTAATCCGGTCTCTTATTACAAGAGGGATAAATGAAGAGGCGGAGGAGTTGGAGAGAGATTATCAAATTATAGGTCCTTGAAAGATGAAACCCAGCACCAGGAGAGAAGAAATACGAGTCCAAAAAATGTAGAGTTCAGGTTTTAATTGAAATAAAAGAAGAGAATGTTGTAAACATTCAGCAGGTCAGATGCTATTTGTGGAGGCAGAGATAAACTCAAAGATTCAATGCCTGATTCTCCCTCCACAGATGCTGCCTGATCTGCAGAGTCTTTCCAGTGTTTTCTAGTTGTTTTTATTTGCATGCTCAGCATAATAATGTTTTGCTTTGGGTAGATGCTAGACTAGAGAGGTTACAGAAACTTGGTCAGGAGGCCAGGCTGGATTTAATCACAAGAATGAATACTTTAGATGCCGGCATTTTGCAGAATAAAGGACTCTAGTCCATCTAATGCGTCACTTAAATTATCCAAACCTTTTCTGAACCGAACCACTCACGATTTGGATTCTATTGATCGTCAAAAATGTATATCTGAGGCCTCCGTTGGTCAGAGTTGACCACGAATAATGCGTCCTAGCTGTTTGGATATGCAAGCCTGGGCAGTACGATATGGGGAGCAAGCTGTTGCCCATGTAACAAGCTCCCCCTCTCCACGCAACTGATGACCCCAAAGGAATGGCAGAGACCGATACAGTTTGGTACCAGCAGCATTGCAGGAGTTGCCAGTCAGCATTGAACTCAACGTAGGACTGCCTTAGGGACTCCAGATCCGGATTTTTCCCTCAGCGTTTACTTCTGAAGTCTTCCCCATGAGTGGGCATAGCCACAAGGCAGCGGAGGTTTGAGATCAGAGTTTTCCTTCTCCTAGATGAGCTGCCAACCACAGCTGATGAGCCCCATCTGCCCGGAGCGACTGATTTTATAGCATATATAGTGATTGGAATATAAATCAGCATATTGTGCCAGAGAACTTACTGACTTTGGTAATGTGATTAAGTGTGATGTCATGACCTTCTTTGTCTGTCATTGTCAGAGATTATTCATTTACTTCCCTCCCAGACTATTTTTGCATCGTGCTAATGCCCTAAACTGTTGCTTGCCCCCTCTCTAATTCTCCATAGCTCCCTAATGCTCTATTTCCTTCATTTCTCTCTTATTCCCACTGCCCCTATGCCTCTCCCACCTGAAACAAGTGGTAAGTATCAACCAAGCAGGAAATGCATGAAAATTCAAGTTCTACCCATTGTTTTGAGTACAGAATTCTCAGCCAGTGCTTCATTGCCATTCTGAAGGAAAGCTGCACAATCAGAAATTCAGTAGTTGGAGGATGCCTGTCTGTTAGGTGGACCCAAAAGGGGTCCAGTGATAGTACTCTGAATGAGAATACTGGAGTTCTTTGTGGGGTCCTGTCCAATAATTATTCCACAGTCTGTATCACCAATACAGACCATCTAGTTGTAGGCACTTTGTGAGAATGCCCTAAGCAAGTCTTTTTCACTGTAATAGTGGTTACACCATCTTGGCTGTCAGTGTTTTGGAACCTGGTGAAAGATGCTACTTAACTGCACCTTTTTTCCAAACCATTTTCCTGGACCCATCAAACTCCATTGAGCATAAGAACACTTGAGTGTCAATTCTCTGTCTTTTTAATAGTGGATATGGCCCAGTCCATCACAGGTAAACTCCTCCCCTCCATTGAGTGCTGTCACAGGAAAGCAGCATCAGTCGTCAGAGACCCCCACCACCCAGGTCGTGCTCTGCTCTCACTACTGCCATGTGGAAGAAGATACAGGAGCTTCAGGACTTGCACCACCAGGTTCAGGAACAGTTACTACCCCTCAACCATCAGGCTCTCGAACCGGAGGGGATAACTTCACCTAAAACTTTTCCCACAACCTGTGGACTCACTTTCAAGGACTCATCATCTCATGTTCCCGACATTTATTACTTATTTATTTATTATTATTTTTATTTCTTTTTGTATTTGCACAGTTTGTTGTCATTTGCACACTGGCTGTCTGCCCTGTTGGTGCGGGCTTCATTGATTCTATTACGGTTATTGGATTTATTGAGTATGCACCCATGAAAATGAATCTCAGGGTTGTATATGGTGACATATAAGTACTTTGATTATAAATTTACTTTGAACTTATCTCAAAGGACACCTCTCTCCTCTTTAATCTCAGTCTCCTTGTAGTGTTTAAATCTCTCATGATATTACTCTTAACCCAATCTCCTCTACACCCCTGAAGTTTCACCTGCTCTCCTCCACTAAGGAGTCATGTCACCACCATCATCCTAGGCCCTAAGTTAAGGAATTCCACCTGTCAGTCCCTGCACCCTTTCCTCTGGGGAAACAACCCCGGTCATTTGTTGATCAGTCACACTCACAGCTCCACAACCGCTCCCTCATCGGTCTGATGAAATATTCTGTTTTTTTATGTATATTCATTACAAATTGTTTTTTTGTGAAGGAAGATAAGCAGTCTTGTTTGGACAGGATTTGACACACCTCTAGTCAGTACAAGGTTTCGCATGCCTGAATTCCTGTCTTTATTTGTTCAGCTTATGTCAACACCATTAGCTAGTAATTTTGTTAGATTCTGAATTAAGCCTTTGAAATGCTTGCATTTACATTTATCCCCTGGCTATACAGTACTGTGCAAGTCTTAGGCATATATATATATATATATATAAAACCAGGGTGCCCAAGACTTTTGCACAGTATTGTATATTTGTCAATGTGGAGCGGAGCGCGAGTTTGTAAATCTGAAGGATGCTGGGAATGGCAATGATTTAGCGCTGTGGGAGAGGTGTGGGGCAGGTGGCAGAGAAGGAGTGCCATCAGCAGGGTGATTCAGGGCTGGGTGCTGCAGATACACCCAGCCCTGAAACACCAACCAAGGCCATTTGATTCCAAACAATTGGTTTATTGATTATTACAGTATCTCTCTTTAATGCTTCCTGCTCCCTCCCCTCTCCTTTCCCCTTTTTCAAACCTTGATTTCCTCTGCCTGCCCCCATCCCACTCTCGGTCCACAATAGAGATTCATATCAGAATCAGGTTTATCATTTCTCACGTATGTCATGAAATTTGTTTTTTTTTTGGTGGCAGCAGAACAGTGCAATACATAAATTACTACAGTACTGTGCAAAAGTCTTAGGCACCCTAGTTATATATATCCGCCTAAGACTTTTGCACAGTACTGTATTGACACATGTAGTACATCAGCTTTATGGTCCCTTTGGGTACAGCATCCTGGAAACTGTAGACAATGGACTGGAAGTCTGTCAACCACAAGAATACAATAGAAAAAGAGCAGGAGTAAGCCATTTAGCCCATCAAGCCTGTTCTGCCATTCAGTATGATTAAGACGGATCTGCCCCAGACCCTATCTGCTCCTCTCTGCTAGTCAGAATCAGAATAGGGTTTAATATCACCGGTATATGTCATGAAACTTGCTGATTTTGCAGCAGCAGTACAATGCAATACATAATAGAGAAAAAATGTGAATTGCAGTAAGTTTATATAAAATAGTTAAATAAGTAGTGCAAAAATAGAAATAAAAAATTAGAAAGGTAGTGTTCATGGGTTTAACGGCGATTCAGAGATCAGGTGGCAGAGGGGAAGAAGCTGTTCCTGAATTGTTGAGTGTGTGCCTTCAGGCTTCTGTGCCTCCTTCCTGATGGTAACTTTGAGAAGAGTGCATGACCTCGGTGATGGGGGTCCTTAATGATGGAGGTCCTTAATGATGGACGCCACCTTTTTGAGACATCACTCCTTGAAGATACCCTGGATGCTATGCAGGCTATTGCCCATGGTGGAGCTGACTCGGTTTACAACTCTCTGCAGGTTACTTTGATCCTGTGCAGTCGCACTCCCCCCACCCCCCACCCCCATGTCAGATTGTAATGCCGCCAGTTAGAATGCTCTCCATGGTACAGTATATCTGTAGAAATTTTCAAGTGTTCTCAGAGACACCTCAGTTTCCTAATATTTCAAAAACTGTTATCCTTCCGATGATCTGGACTCCCCATCCTTCTAGAAGGTTCCAAGAGTTCATGGATGGAGATACCGTAGAATCCAAACAAAGATCAGAACAAATATAAAAGGTTCTTTTTGTCTTCCCCTGCTTGACTGCTCAATGTTCAGATCTCCTGTCATTGAATATATGAGTACTATGCAGCACTAAGCCAATTGGCTTGGCCAACATAGATACATGGAGTCATACAGCACAGAAGTAGGCTCTTTGGATCAACTTGTCCATGCCAACTGAGATGCCTATCTAGGGTGGTCCTATTTGCCCATGTTTAGCCCACATCCCTGTAAAACTCATGCTGTGCTTAATGGCTTTATAAATGTGTAATGGGCTTCACAGAATGCAGAGACAACATACAACATTGCAAATGTTTTTCTGTCCTCGGGCGTGCCCCACTCTTCCTGCTCTAAATACTTACCGTGTTAATCCTTCAGCACGGTAATCCGTGGGCTCCACAGTAGCATGTAGCATTTAGCGCGATGCTATTGCTGCTCGGGCCATTGGGGAGTTCAATTCCAGCATCCTCTCTGAGAAGCTTTGCACGTCCTTCCCGTGGGGTGCTCCATTTTCCTCCCACAGTCCAAAGACGTACTGGTTATTGAATGAATTGGTTATTGTAAATTGTCCTGTGGTTAGGCTAGGGTTAAATAGGCGAGTTGCTGGATGGTGCAGCTCAGTGGGCTGGAAGGGCCTAGTTGCACAGTATCTCTAACTAGAATAAGTAAGTATCTAGGCCTTCCACTTTCCTACCCAATGCAGGCAAACGGGACTAAAATGGATGGGCGTTTTGGCCAGTGTGGACCAAATGAGGTAAGTGACCTGTTTTTATGCTGTATGACTCTGTGTCTCTAACTCTGGCTCTCAGAACTAGATCATTGGACACTTGGCCATCTGCCAACAGTCTCCCATGGAGAGCACTGTGTGTCTTTCAATTCAGACCCAAAATGTCTGCTCCTGCAGGACACGGCACTATTTTATTGAAGCACTGGAGAGGTCTCTTGTCCATCCAGAAAGCAGCATTAAACAGATCATCTGGACATTCCTTGACTGCTCTTCCTGCATGATTACTGTGCTGAGGATTGCTTCATTATGACTGCACTTCAAAAGGACACAAGTGCTTTGTGATTTCCCCAGTTCATGCAATGTGCTACGTAAATGAAAATCCTACTACCACAGATTGATGTAGAAGGAGCTTATTCATGGAATCAACACAGAAATTTTCCCTTTTGTCCCATTTTATCCATACCTATCCACACTAATCCCATTTGCCTCATAGGCAAACGTCCTTTGACACCTTTTCTATCCCAAGTTCCCATCCAAATGCCTTTTGAATCTGTCGCCACTACCTCCCTCTGGCAGCTCATTCCAGATGGCCTTAACACATAGGAACTGAATTAAGCCATTTAGTCCACCGAGTCTGCTCCATCATTGAATAATGACTGATTTATTATCCCTCTCAACTCTGTTCTCCTGCCTTCTCCCCGTAACCTTTGATGCCCTTACTAACACAAACCTATCAACCTCTGCTTTAAGTATAATCAACAATCTGGCCTCCACAGCAGTCCGTGGCAATGAATTCCACAGATTCACCACAGTTTTACTTTAAATTTCTCCCTTCTTTGCTTAAATGTATGCCCTAGGATAAAGAATCTAGCTTTATCCCTCCCCCCATAATTTTATAAACCTTTATGATGTTGAACCTCAGCCTCTTACATTCCAGAGAGAATAAACCAGCCTGCGTAATCTCTCTTCATAGCTTAGGCCTCCATTCCAGGAAACATCCTGGTGGATCTCTTCTGAAATCTCTCTATTGTCACCACCTTCTTCCTGCAGGGTGGTAAACAAATCACCGCACAACACTTCAAGTGTGGTCTAACCAATGTTTAATTGAACTGGAACATCATGTTTCAACTCATACCTCAGCCAATGAAGGCAAACATGTTCACCTTACTTTATCCGGTTAACCTTAGGAAATACTTAGTAACCTTACTAAATACTCCTTATGAAGTGTTTATCCATTTCTCTTCTGAAAGTTCTATTTCCACTGCTTTGACATGCAGCACATAAACACTGTTTCCTCATTTCCCTCAGAGTCATGAGAGAGTCATGAGTTTTAACCCTCTCCTCTGGTCCTCTATCTTTCTGCCATGGGGGTTGCAGTCTCCTTATTTGCTTTGACCAGAAACCTTCCTGAGTTTGAACCCCCTCTTCCGTCCCTCTCCTATTCCCTGGAGGAATGTGCATGCTCCTCCAGCCGCTGTGAGGAACTTCAAGTGCCTGTAGTCCGGGTCTGAGCTGCACCTCTCTCTTTGCAGTTAGCTTGTTCAACGACAAAGGAGCTTCAGCTGAAGGGGGAGGAGGTGGAGATGCTGCGGATGGAAGTGCAGATGGTTGAAGCCGATCGCGTAAGGCTCTCACTGGTGGAGGAGAAGCTGACCGATGTCCTACAGCTTTTGCAACAGCTGCGACTGCTGGTAATTATCTCTGACCTTCCCAGAAGAATATTTCCTGTTAACTTGATCTAATTCGTGTCTATAGGATTAGATTAAATCCTTCAGGGGGTTCCTCTCCTGAAGGACATTTCATCTCATTTGTGCTGGCAGATTGTGTGTTTTAACCTTCATTAAAGACTGATCATTCCCCTCCCTCTGTCAGACTTGTCGTTCTGTTTCAAGCCCAGGACCGGTTTCAGTTAGCTTACAGTACAGCTGATTGCACACCTTCCAGGTGGGGGAGGGAATGGATACAGAAAAGTGTGGGTGCGTAGCCCATGATTGTAAACAGAGGGAAACCCAGTTAATAACCTACCTCTCGTTCTGCAGCCTTTGGAGAAGGTGCAGAGGACATTTACCAGGATGATGCCTGGATTAGAAAACATGTTTTATGAGGATAGGTTGAGCGAGTTAGGGCTTTTATCTCTGGAGAGAAGGAAGATAAGAGGTGACCTGATAGAGGTATACAAGATGATAAGAAGCCTAGATCAAGTGTACAACCAAATACTTTTACCCAGGGTGGAAATGGTTAATAGAAGGGGGCACAATTTAAAGTGTTGGGAGGGAATGAGAGGTAGGCGCTTCAAATATGCTGCTTGAAGTGATGGTAGCGGCAGGTACATTATGAACATTTACAGAGAGTCCTGGATAGGAAAAAGGATGGAAGAGAAATAGAGGACTGTATGGGAAGGAAGGGCTAGATTGATCTCGGAGTAGTTTAAAAGGTCGGCACAATATCCTGGGCTAAAGGGCCTTTATTGTGCTGTCCTTTCCTGCATTCTATGTAACTCTAGTTGAGAAACAGGACCTATCATCCATTGAGACATGTTATCGCCTTCCAGATTCGGTTCAAGTCCAGAATAATTGCAGATTCAAATAAGAATATTTACAATATTTGCCATTTTTATTACAGGTTTTCAGAATTCACATTGCTTTTGCAATGTTGCATACTGATTTTGCTTCTGCTGGTAACACCTCCGTAAGAATGAAATTAATTGGATTAATTGAATGACTGCAGCAGATAAAATAGGCTGAATATCTTTGCCTTCATAGGACGAGGCTTAGAATAAAGGGATCAAGATCAAGATTCAGGTTTATTTGTCGTGTGTACATCGAAACATACAATGAAATAAGATGTTTGCATTAACAACCAACACAACCAAGAGTGTTCTGGTGGGGGAGACCAGAAGTGTCGCCACACATTCTGATGCCAACGTAACATGCCTACAATGCTCGGCAGAACTATATGGAACACAACAGAAACAAAACAGAACAGAACAAGAAACAAAACAACAACAGCAAAACAAGCCCTTTCCTTCCATCCCACTCACATGCATACACAATACTCTAACCCCAGGAAAGGCCATTTTCTTTGGCCTACAGCCTCCAGCAGACTAGGATTCAGACTCAAATTCGGTGTCACGTTGCAATTTTTCAAAACACTGATTAAGTCACACAAAGTATTATGTACATTTCTGGTCACTACTCTGAGGCAGCAGACCCCAACCTCTGGGCTGCGGACCGATACAATGCTTCGAAGAATGCAGCAGTGGCCGGAACGCACCCAGCACATCTTTAAGAAAAAAGCCGAAATAAACAAGCTAATTAATTAGGTGCCGCCCGGCACGTAAATGTCGGCCCAGATCAGAGGCAATTGTAGAACAGGTGGCAGAGAAGGGGTCACGGCGGGTAATGACGTGGGTGCAGACACACCCAGCCCTGAGACACCAGGCAAGGTCATTTGATTCCAAACAATTTGCTTATTGATCATTACAGAATGTCTCCCGCTCCATCCTCTCTCCCTTCCCTTTGTCCCAACCAGGATTCCCCTGTCCCTGCCCCATTCTCACTCTCAGTCCACAATGGAGACCTATATCAGAATCAGGCTTATCATTATTCATACACATAGTCATGAAATTTGTTTTATTTTGTGTGGCAGCAGTACAGTGCAGTACATGAAGCTACAGCAGTACTGTGCAAAGATCTCAGACGCCCTAGTTATATACTGCAAAGTACTGAAGATATTGCTGTCCATATTTTGGTGCTGGTAGTTCTGTCAAAGTCAATGGATGTAAGTGATGTCAGTACTCTGACTTCCTAATGTTTCCACCCCTCTTTCTTAGCATTGATACTCTACATTCCAAATTGTATTTTCCCTTTATCTTGCCTATAGAATATATCAAGACGAGCACTGGGAAAAATCTTACTGAACACTTTGGACAGTTGTTACAGTGGAGGACAAGGTGAGCAGGTTGCAGCAGTGAGTCAATTTGCAATGCAGAGACGGCTGGTTTAATTTCTACTTTGGTTAACATTTTTTGTTACATCTTGTTTTACAGTAATGATGGCCTCCTTGGACATGTTGAATGTGCTCCACAAGGAGTTGGTGTCCTGTGAATTGCTGGACAAAAATTCATCTCAAAGAGACACTCAACAGGTCATGAAAAACTCACTCGTGATAACGTGTTAAGGTCTAGAAAGAGGTAGACTTTCAACTGTTCATTTGTTGATGCAGATGCTTACAACATTAATAGCAAGAGGCAAATGAAGATATAAGCACTCAGAAGGTGACCTGTTAGCCATCAGAGGCTGGTCAGCTGCTTTGGAGATATCCAAAATCATAAGTAATTTTCACATTACCATGGACATTGCTTAACCCTTTACCCTCCCATGGTAAATGTCTACAGAACTATTCCCTGTCAAAAATGAACAACGGCCGGCTAATGAAGAAGGAAAGGACTTGTAAATCCTTGGGATAGCCGAGAGAATTTTTTTTGCAAGCCATTGAACCTTCCTTGTGGTCAAATAGGACAACAAAAGTTCAACTTCAAAGTAAATTTATTATCAAAGTACGTATATGTCATCGTATACTACCCTGAGATTCATTTTCTTCTGGGCATTCACAGCAGAACAAAGAAATAAAATGGAGTCACAATATTCTGCACAGCAAGGTTTACAGAGTTGTTAGTTAATCAAGCTGATTGAGGTTGAAGGTAGGTTAAGGAAGCAGAAAGACAAACCATTCATTGCCTTCTGTTTCTTATCCACCTAAGCAAACTGATGCTGCCTTCGATTAATGCCTTTGTCACATGCTGGGACCTCTGGCAGTTCAAAGCTCTTAATCAAGCAGAACTGAACTGAAATATCATCATTGATTGTGATTTCAGGTCTTGGAATGGACCTCAATTAATTAATGTTCTACATTATTTACCCTAGAATAAATACGTCATAGAGTCATACACACTAAATTTCCTAATGCTATATTAAACTGTATTGTCCTTGTGTTTAAAAGATAATTTTAATGTCTGTAGTTGTGTCATTTACAGTGTCTGTTTATTTAATGTGCCCTATTTCTGATTCACACTGGTTTGTCAGACATTTTACGGTCCAATTTTGCACAAAGAAAAATTATTTAAAAAAAATATAGTTTCTACTGGTGGGTGAAGCTAATTATTTATTATAGTTACTACTCTGAAGTATGATGCATGTTACTTTTATCACAGGGTGTTTGTGGATGGGTTTATACAGCAAAGAATAAAAAATGAAAGAAAAACCTGAAAGAATTTGTTGCTTTTAGCATCTAGTAGTGTCAAATGGACCATGTGTGTACACTGACAAAGCTGTGAAGCATAAATGGGCTTGGGAAATGACACTTGGATTAAAAAAACCATTTCACATTGAGGTTGATTGAGGAGAAGCAAGGCATTTCTGTCTTGCAGTACAATTTAGTTGGGGAATAGAATTTTGCATCAGAAACAGCCATTTGGAGCAAATGGCAGCAGAAACCACTTGGCAGAGATTTGTGGAGTTCACCACCAGTGTCAAAAAATCAGACTGAAACGGCGTCAATGTTGAGAAATTTTATGCTGGAAGTTGATAAAGGAACCAGTAAAGGGGGAGAGGGGTGTCTTCAGAACAGGAGAGAACATAACGTAGTGCAGGCTGTTTGGCACAAGCTAATGTGCCAAAATATATAAACTTCACCATGATGAATCTAACGCTTCCCTCCGACACAGATTTCTTCCATCCATGTGCCTATCTAAGAGTCTCTGAAATATCCTCATTGTATCAGCCTCTACCATCACCCTGGCAATGCGTTCCAGGCACCTACCACTTCCTGTAAAAACAACACTGCCTCTGAAATCCCCCCTAATTTTCCCTCCACTCACTTTAAATGTTTGTCCAATGGAATTGGTAATTGCCACCCTGGGAAAAAGACACTGGCTGTCCAGTCTAGTTATGCCTCTCATAATCTTAAACTCCTCTATCAAGCTGCCTCTTATCCTCCTTCACTCCAAAGGGAAAATTCCTAGATCGCTCAACCTTTGCTTTAATTCAAGCAGCATCCTCTCTAAAGCATCCACATCCTTCCTATAAATGAGGTGACCAGGACTGAACACGATATTCTAAGCTTGGAGTTTTATAGTGCTACAACATTACCTAGTGGCTCTTGAACTCAATCTCCCACTTAATAAAGACCAGCATACCACATGCTTTCTTAACCACTCTTTCAACTTGTGTGGCAACTTTGAGGAATCGATGCATCTGGACCGAGCTCTCTCTGTTCATCCACACTGCTAAGAACTTTCCATTAATGAAGTACTCTGCCTTTACATTCAGTCTTCTAAAGTGTATCAATTCAATGCTTTTCTGGGTTAAACTCCATCTGCCACTTCTCTACCTAGCTCCGCATCCTGATGTAACCCATGACAACCATCTACACCATGCACAACACCTCCAACCTTTGTGTTATCTGCAAACTTTCTAACTCATCCCTCCACTTTCGCATCCAAGTCATTTATAAAAATGACAAAGAGATGGGGGTCACAGAACAGATACCAGCAGAGCACCACGAGTCTGAACCTCCAGGCAGAATACGCTCTATCTATTAACCTCATGTGGGCAAACTCAATCTGAATCCATGCAGTAAAATTTCCATGCTGACTCACTTTCTGGATGAAATGGAACCAATATAGTTATACTTCTGGGAACTTACTGTATACGCATTGACTATTTTGTATGATAAAGGAAAGCTATGACTTTGTTCCCTCACTTGGAAGAGTCATATCAGCACATACTGGTTGGACCAAATGGCCTGATGTTGTGCTAAAGCATTACTGTAATTTTTGTATTGTGACTTCAATGACTGGAGGATTTCACAGTCTGGCAGATCACAATTCCTCATTCATTCTGAGCCATGTCGTATGACATGGGCCAGTGTTTCCCAACCTTTTTCAGCCTAATGCCCCCCCTAAAGCACCTTCATACTTGCCAGTGCCCCTCTTGGCACAAAGTACTTTCCAGTGGCCCCATAGTCTAAAAACCTGTCTACCATATACTAACATGAGAAAAATGATTCTGCTTTAAATTTTTATTTGTCTTTTTAATCCTAGTTTACACAGTATCTGTGTGCTGTACAGCAGCTTCAATATCATTGAGATGTAGCTTGATGGGCTGTAGCAAGAGTTGAAATATCTGGTTCAAGTCGTCACAGCAAAAGCCTGAAGGTCCTACACGTACCAATGTCCGAGTGGCTTCTGTTTTTTTTCTGACTGTGGTTTGCTGCACTGAAGCCTCTTTCAACAAGGTAGGAGGGTAGAAATGCAATGAAGAGCAATTTGGCTCTTCCTCAAAGACCAGGAAAATTTGTATGACAATATAGCCACATGCCACAAAAGCCAACATTTTTGAAAAGCATTTTTGTTTCTTCTTCATTTCGAATTTTGATTATTTCTTCTTGCAAGCTCTCTTCCTGTTCTTCCACCTTGTAAAGAAATGGGTTAAATACCCAGTCTGGAATTTCCAGATTGTTCAAATCCTTGAATTGATTCTGAAAATCATCTTCAGTGACTGCAGGTGTAAGCAGTGCTCTTCCAAATCACCACCTGTCAAAGAGAGTACCATACTTTCCATGCAAGGAAACTGTGAGAATATTCTTCCCCTAATGCTTTGCTTATATATTTCCAATTTTCCAATAAAAGTGAACTGCATTTTTTTGCCTGGATTAAATTGAAATTTTCACCCTGTAGTTTCATATTTCGGATGTCCATTTTGTCATACAGATCGGCTAGGTATGCCACATCTCCAGGTAGAAGTTCAATCTTGTTATTCAGGCTCTTGTCAACTTTGAGCAAAAATTCAATCACAATGTCAAAAAGATCAAAGAAACATTTTAAGCAGCAGCCTTTTGACAGCCAACGCACTTCAGTGTGAAGAAGCAAGCGTTCAAACTCTTCATCATTATGTTGGCATAACTGGTGAAATATTCTGCTATTTAATGGATGAGCTTTAATTTTGTTGATAGAAGACATTACAAGAGTCATACTTGGGGGGAAAAGTCGCCGGTTGAGGTTTCTGGCTGTGAGATGTTGATGATGAATTACAAAATGGATTGCAAACAGACCTGGAATTTCTTTTTTCAGAAATGCCACTAAACCAGCATGGTGATCTGTCGTATATGGTGCTCCATCTGTTGCAAAAGAAATCATGTTTCTGATCGGAATACCTTTATCCTCAATATACATTTTAAATTCATCACAGATTCATTCTCCATTGATATTTGTTTTTATCTTTTTACCAAAAGAGATTCTGTTCATAAACATTCCATTTTTGATAACCTGTACATAATGCTATTAGCAATGCCTCATTGTCTCACACAGTTGACTCATCCAGTTGCATCCCATGTTCTGTGCATAGTTGATACTCAGTATCTTCACTCATTTCATCAATACAATGAGCTACAGAGTTATTACACAGAGGAATTGATTTTAAAATACAGGTGTCCATTTTGAGAACTGTGGTGAGTACTTTCGATACAGCAGGTATTATTAATCTTTCACCAACTGTATGAGATTTTCCACACTTTGCTATCATTTTGGAAATGTTATAAGAAGCAATGTGACCACTGTCAAGGTCATTTTTATCTTTCTTGGCAAATAGCTTGAGCGTGCAATGCTTTGCAAATGCTTCTTTCATCTTCTGGAACTGAGTAGCCTTTTCAGGATGTCTTTTACGGATGTGTTCCTGCAAATCCGATGGTTTCATGGATTCATTAGACAGTACAGTATTACAAATAAGACACATGGGGGGATTGTTAATCTGATGGGAACAGAATGAAACCATACTCCAGGTATGTAACATCGTATTGATGCACTTTCTGTAGTTTCTGTTTCTTAACAGGGTTAGAATTCAAGGCTTCACTGCCTTCCGACTCACTGAGATCCATTTATCCATTATTAATGGGGCTACATTAAAATAAAAAATTAGCACGACCTTAGAATGCCTATTGGATGTTGATGATGGAAGCAAGTTGACACAGATGGAACGATGGTAGCGACATGCAAAGGAATGGCGAGGCGAAGATGATGGTCACAACAGCGAAATTTACATTGACAAGGACTCAGACTGGAATCTGAATGTTAGTTGGGATAGAGCTGGTGTTCGGCAAGTTACCTTTATACAATTGCTGCTTGCGTGAGTGACCAATCACATAAGGTCTCATAAAAATGGTTATTGATCTCACATATGAAGCCAAAGTTGTTTTGAACACCTTGGGGTCAGTAGGTTCATTGATTGGCTCTTTTTCACTGTTCGAGCTCTATTGTTGCGCGACCTGTTTTCCGTAGATTTGTAGAGAAAGTTGAGAGGGTGAACTTGACTTACCAACTGTAAATTGCATGAACTCATTCCATGCTGTGAGTCAAGCGGAACTGTTGGGCACCCTGGTTGCTAATTTTTGCATCCCCAATAATGTCTGTTTGGTTGGTAAGGTTGGATGAGATCGCCGAGTTTCAGTCGGGTTGTGATACCGTGTGCTCACCACCTGCAGAGCTTTGGTTCTTCCTGTGTTCTAGTACATCATCCTTTTTTTTGGAAGTGCTTCCTCTACTAATGGTCAGTCAAGTCTCGTGCCTTAAGCTAAGGTGCCACTTACCGCTCCCCACCTACCCACCAAGAATCTTGAATGCCCCCTGACAGCTTCTGTTTCCTCTAACGCCCGTTGGGAATCACTGACGTAGGTCATCATGGTCTTTCCATGACTATGTTTGTTATCGGCAAATTTTTCTAAAGAAGTTGATTGCCATTGTCTTCTTCAGGGCAGTGTCTTTACAAGATGGGTGACCACAGCCGTTACCAATATTCTTCAGAGATTCTCTGCCTGGCGTCAATGGTCGCATAACCTGGATTTGTGATATGCACCAGCTGCTCCCACAGCTTCATGTGAGCCTGATCAGGGTGGCTAAGTACGTGCTACAACTATTCAGGGGTGACCTACAGGCTAGTGGAGGGAAGGAGCCCCTTCCACCTCCTTTGGTACAGACGTATCGCCACCCCGCCACCCAGAGGTCACAATGCCTTCCTGAATTTGTTAAAATAACCATTCTACCAACCATATGAGTTAGTCGATTTTACTTAGTGAGTTGCATGAGCTTCCACAATCAATACAACAATTGGAGGTGAGTATGGGATATCCATGAAATAAATCCAGAATCCCAAGCTGAAACTTTGGAACACACACAAAATGCTGGAGGAATTCAGCAGGTCAGGCAGCATCTATGTGTAACACCCTGGGAAAGGTTTCACTGCTAACATAATGGTCTTTCTGTAGAAGCAGTGTTTGGGTTATGGTTAGTAATAACGGGTGCTTTGGAATGTGAGCCGTCCAATGAGGAGAGTGCGTTTTTGTGTTGTGTGCTTGACGCCGGTGTGAACAGGGTCCTTTGTTCGGTTGGAGATGAAGGGAGAAGATGCCGGAGAGAAAAGGTCGTAGGGCCCAACCCAGAGCGGGATCATGATTCGACAAAGCCCGGGGAGATCGAAGGAGGATCGGGGAAGGGGAAACTGCGAGCTCCAACTTGTGCACATTAGACTGTTTCATTAAAATCGACCATTTCTTTTTTTTTGCTTTTTCTTCACTAACTCTTTAGTTGAATTAAGAATTATAAATCTATTTGTAAGTTTAATTGTATGTGGTGTACTGTCCGTTATTTCATGGTACAGGGTAACGGATCGTGCAGTATCAACACAAACCGGGAAGTTTCAGGGTGGGCTTGCAACTCAGTCTCATACGTTTGCCAGGGCCAGAGGTTGTCTTCCCTAGACCTGCACAGGCAATGGAACCAGAGCGTTTCATCCGGAAAAGAGCACTGTCGATGTTTCGGGAACTTTGGTCTCCATAGGTTGGAAATAGGGCTTCACTTCTTCAATCTTCTGAACCAGAGGCTGAGATCTACTGCTAAGCCAAAGGCAAGAGTTTATGAGCTCTCACTGTAAATGCTGCAAAGCCACTGGCTTGCTCACATGACTGCAGCAATGGAGTCTCAGTCAGCACCTAACGTCTATACCTATGATTCTCCCATCTGCCCCGTTAGAGGAGAAAGAGCGATGGAGAATAGTGTTTTAGAAGCATGGTGGTTTGAATTTGCTTCAGGCACTCTTGGGCCAATATGGGAGCCCCACACACAGTGCTGTCAACATGATGTTCCCAAAGTTGGCTCAGTCTTGGACCACACACAGGGTGCTGTCAACATGATGTACCCAAATCTCAGACCAAAACTGGCTCAAAGTTGGGCACCTGGCTGCTTGCAAGTACTTCAGATTTCAGATTCAGATTTAGTTATCACATGTACATGGAAATATATAGAGAACTATGTAATTCGCATTAACAATCAACACACCCAAGAATGTGCTGGGGCAGTCCACAAGTGTTACTGCACCTTCTGGCACAAACATAGCGTGCCCACAATGTCCAGCAGAACTACACAGCACATAACAAAATAGAACCAGGCAACAAAGCAACAATAGCAAAGCAAATCTCCTTCATCCCCCTCTGACACCCACCCACCCACACAGCCCTCCAATCCAAGGACAGAACGTCTTTGACAGACTCCTGGATTTGCAGCCATTGGGCTTTGTTTTTGAGTTATTTCTGGCAGTCAGGCCACTTTATTTGCAGAAAGAACAGCTCCGAGCTAAATACAAGAGTTAGGCTCCTACTTCACAAAAATACAAGAGCTGTCAGTGGAAGTGGAGGATGCGGGCACATTGTCATCCGGTATGGGGGGGAGGCGGAGAGGAGGCACCACACAAGATTGAAATAAGCTGCAGAAAGTTCTAAACTCAGTCAGCTCCATCATGGACACAAGCCTCCCCAGCATACAAGACATCTTCAAGGAGCAATCAAAAAGGCAACATCCATCATTTAAGACCCCCATCATCCAGGACATGCCTTCTTCTCATTGCTCCCATTAGGGAGGAGATACAGGAGCCTGAAATCACACATTTAATGATTCAGGAACAGCTTCTTCCCCTCTGCCATCAGATGGACATTGAACCCATGAACATTACCTCTTACTTTTTTTTCTCTTTTTTCACCACGTACTTAACTTTTTAAAATATATATATTTCTTACTGTAATTTGCAGTTTTCATTGTTGTGTATTGCAATGAACTGCCACTGCATAACAACAAGTTTCGATGGCATATGCCAGTCATTTTAAACCTGACTCTCATTCTGATTTTATTGCAACGTTAAAGATAAATTAGCATAAGAATGTGAATGGGAGGGGTATGGGGGGCTATGGTCCAGATGCAGGTTGATGGGCAGAAAAAACAGTTCATCACAGACTAGATGGGCCAAAGGGCCCATTCTGTGATGTAGTAATCTATGATTCTTTACTTCTCTGATGAAGGTTCTTTCACCTGAAACACCGACTGTTTCTCTTCCCACTGATACAATGTGACCTGCTGAGAAATTCCAGCACTTTCTGTTTCGACGTCTGGCTTCTTATTTATTAATGCAAGGAATCCTGAGACCCTTACAAGGTGAATGTGTATAGTGAACATTTGGTTCCTAAATTAGTTAGTTTGGCACAACATTGTGGGCTGAAGGGCCTGTTCTTGTACTAAAATGTTCAATGCTTTGTATATTATCACCTGGACTTTTGCAACCATAAAGGGGAGCTAATTCTATCCATAATCAGGCACAGTATTTTGGAGGCAGGTCTCACTTCACCAGATTCATGAAGTGTTATGACTCTATAGACATCAGTCTCCCGAACTGGCGTGGATAACTTCACTCACCGTAACTCAGAACTGATTCTAAAAGCCTCACTTTCACAGATTCTTTCCAACTCATGTTCTCATTGTTATTTTGTCCTTCTTTGCACGGTCTGTCATCTTTGTTTATGTATGGTCTTGTGTAGATTCTTGCTTGCTTGGGCCTTTAGCTCCCTGTGGAGCATAGACCATTGACGACCTCTCGCCTCCATCGTCCTCTGAAGTTAATGACATGGTTGGAGTTCATCAATGCTTCTGCAATCCATTGCATCCACTCTACAGGAGATTGGCCTATACAGTTTCACCCGAGCTCTGTTGGCTGGCCTTACCCATTTCCACTTCTCACCACAGGGACGTAGGGTTGGACTTTGAGAGTCTTGTGTAGATTCCATTGTATTCTTTTTCCTGTAAATGCTTGCAAGGAAATGGATCTCATAGTATTATATGGCAACATATGCACAATTCGATAATATATTTATTTTGAACTTTGAATGTAGCTAGTTCGGGAAGTTCATCCGGTGAGTATATGAGCCAGAAAAAGAATTGTTTGGATTTCATTTCTGGTGAATGCCAGGTTCTGACAATTTATCCTGCTACCCCATACTGGAACTTATTTAGATGTGGCTCAAACGCTTGGAGGTGAAAGTGCCTTGACCTCCACAATTGAATACCAAATTGCCAGTGATCATTGCTTACTTGAGACTACTTGGAGAGTACTGGATTACTCAACAAAGAGTCAACGTGTAGTCATAGTCGTAGTCATACTTTATTGATCCCAGGGGAAATTGGTTTTCGTTACAGTTGCACCATAAATAATTAAATAGTAATAAAACCATAAATAGTTAAATAGTAATATGTAAATTATGCCAGGAGTAATTATGTAAGTGGGGAATATTTAGAACATGGAATAGTACAGCACAGTACAGGCCCTTCAGCCCACAATGTTGTGCTGACCCTCAAACCCTGCCTCCTATATAACCTCCCACCTTAAATTCCTCCATATACCTGTCTAGTAGTCTCTTAAATTTCACTAGTGTATCTGCCTCCACCACTGACTCAAGCAGTGCATTCCTCGCACCAACTACTCTCTGAGTAAAAAACCTTCCTCTAGTATCCCCCTTGAACTTCCCACTCCTTACCTTAAAGCCATGTCCTCTTGTATTGAGCAGTGGTGCCCTGGGGAAGAGGTGCTGGCTATCCACTCTATCTATTCCTCTTAATATCTTGTATACCCCTATCATGTCTCCTCTCATCCTCCTTCTCTCCAAAGAGTAAAGCCCTAGCTCCCTTAATCTCTGATCATAATGTATACTCTCTAAACCAGGCAGCATCCTGGTAAATCTCCTTTGTACCCTTTCCAATGCTTCCACATCCTTCCTATAGTGAGGCGACCAGAACAGGACACAGTACTCCAAGTGTGGCCTAACCAGAGTTTTATAGAGCTGCATCATTACCTCGCGACTCTTAAACTCTATCCCTCGACTTATGAAAGCTAACACCCCATAAGCTTTCTTAACTACCCTATCTACCTGTGAGACAACTTTCAGGGATCTGTGGACATGTACCCCAAGATCCCTCTGCTCCTCCACACCACCAAGTATCCTGCCATTTACTTTGTACTCTGCCTTGGAGTTTGTCCTTCCAAAGTGTACCACCTCACACTTCTCTGGGTTGAACTCCACCTGCCACTTCTCAGCCCAGTTCTGCATCCTATCAATGTCTCTCTGCAATCTTCAACAATCCTTTACACTATCTACAACACCACCAACCTTTGTGTCATCTGCAAACTTACCAACCCACCCTTCTACCCCGACATCCAGGTCGTTAATAAGAATCATGAACAGTAGAGGTCCCAGAACAGATCCTTGTGGGACACCACTAGTCACATCCTCCAATCTGAATGTACTCCCTCCACCACCACCCTCTGCCTTCTGCAGGCAAGCCAATTCTGAATCCACCTGGCCAAACTTCCCTGGATCCCATGCCTTCTGATTTTCTGAATAAGCCTAATGTGACAAGGGAATTTTAACAAACTAAAAAGCACTGTTCTCAAACAAAAATCTGTCATCGAACAGGTCTTCACAGCCAAACTGTCATTACCAGGAGCCAAGGACATAGTTCTACAAACAATAATCATTGCTTAGAGGCAGGCAATAATTAGACCCGGTGTATGTTTTTGGCTTGGTCGCTTCTCCTCCGCTTCCTTCCCCCTTATTGCAATTTATCTGTGGCCAGCTCCTACATGGACTGACAGTGCAGGTGATAACATATTCTTTGACTGTGAGAAGCTTTGACACCAACACCAAAGGCAGCGCTGATCACATCTGACAGCAACCAAGGGCAACCAATCCACTAAAGCTTGCCGGAGAGTATAAGGCTTTAATCAGGTTTCATCGGCTTATTAAAATTCATGAGGCTTTGGTGGCCTGGTTTTGATTTTTACTGTGAAATTGTGATAATCTTCCCTCTGCTGAACTCTTGGCAGGAAGTGGGTCTCGGAACTCGTTGAGAAGTTTGCATTTACAGAGATTGCAGGGAAGAAACTTCTCTTAAACATTGAAATCAAAATCACTTCCACCATTTGAACTGGTAGTTTGTTCCACATTTTCACAGCCCTCTGAATGAAGAGGTTTTCCCTCATGTTCTCCTTAAATATTTCACTTTTCACCCTTAACACATAACCTACAGTTGCAGTCCCACCCAACCTCAGTGGAAAAAGCATGCTTGTATTTATCCTATCTATACCCCTCATAATTTTGTAAACCTCTATCAAAACTCCCCTCATTCTTCTACATTCTAGGGAATAAAGTTGTAGCCTATTCAATCTTATAACTCAGGTCCTCCAGTCCCGGCAACATCCTTGTAAATCTTCTCTGTAGGTGACCAAAATTACGCACAATACTTTTAATTAGGCCTCAACAACGTCTTATACAACTTCAACATAACGTCCCATTTCCTGTACTCAATACTTTGGCCTACGAAGACCAATGTGCTCAAAAACTTTCTTTACAATCCTGTCTGTCTGTGACTCCACATTCAATGAATTATGGACCTCTATCCCTCCCAAAGTGCAACACCTTACACACGTCTGCATAAAATATCATCTACCATTTTTTCAGCCCATTTTTCCAGCTGTCCAGATCCCACCGTAAACTTTGATAGTCTTGATGTTGAAGATTTGGTTGAGGAGCTTCTCTCTCTCTCTCTCTCTCTCTCTCTCTCTCTCTCTCTCTCTCTCCTCCTTCTCCCTCTACCTCTCCCTCTCCCTCTCTACCTCTATCTTTCTACCTCTCCCTCTACCTCTACTTCTCTACCTCTCTCTCTACCTCTCTCTACCTCTCTCTCTCTACCTTTCTCTTTCTCTCTCTCTACCTCTTTCTCTCTCTCTCTACCTCAGTCTTTCTCCCTCTCTACCTCTCTCTCTACCTCTCTCTCTCTACCTCTCTCTACCTTTCTCTTTCTCTCTCTCTCTACCTCTTTCTCTCTCTCTCTCCCTGCTTCTACCTTTCTCTCTCTACCTTTACCTCTCTCTCTCTCTCTCTACCTCTTTCTTTCTCTACCTCTCCCTTCCCCCCTCTCGCTCTCTCACACACACACACTCACTCACTCACTCACTTCCTGGTCACACAGCTCCACCGAGGTTGCTGCCCTGTAAACTGGCTGTCGAAGTGAGGCCTCTGACCTTTGAAGTGCTCTGTAATGAGGGCTACAGTGAGGCTCCCCAGTTACACCATTGCCTATGTATTCCAACTACGCAGTGATAAGGAGCAGCCTATAAAGCAGCCAGATTCAAGTGGTGTGACTCCTGTTACAGAAAAACTAAAGCTTCTAGAAAAATACAGAAGCAGCCATACCACAATTACAAGTAATAATTGCTGAAAAATTACACATACATATAAAAATACAACCAAGCATAGGAGATTTAATCTACAAGAAAAATACAAGGAAATTAACAATTCTACAACCTAACCCAACATCACTTGACCTTATGATTTAGGCACCAAGATACAATAGTGCAGGTAAAGGTCCTTGAAGCATTAGGGGACTATACACTGGGTCTATGTAGGATCGTTCTATATACATTTGATTTGCTGTATTTCCCCAATGTGAATTTAAAAGTCTATTCACATCAGGTCCAATATATACAGTGGCATGCAAAAGTTTGGGCACCCTTGGTCAAAATTTCTGTTACTGTGAATAGCTAAGCAAGTAAAAGATGACCTGATTTCCAAAAGGCATTAAGTTAAAGATGACACATTCCTTTAATGTTTGAAGCAAGATTACTTTTTTAATTTCCATCTTTTACAGTTTCAAAATAACAAAAAAGGAAAAAGACCCAAAACATAAGTTTGGGCACCCTGCATGGTCAGTACTTAGTAACACCCTCTTTGGCAAGGATCACAGTTTGTAAATGCTTTTTGTAGCCAGCTAAGAGTCTTTCACCTCTTGTTTGGGAGATTTTCGCTCATTCTTCCTTGCAAAAAGCTTCTAGTGCTGTGAGATTCTTGGGCCGTCTTGCATACACTGCTCTTTTGAGGTCTATCCATGGCCAAAAAGTTCTTTTTTAACTTCATCAGTCCACAGGACTTGTTTCCAAAATGCATTAGGCTTGTTTAGATGTTCCTTTGCAAACTTCTGATGCTGAATTTTGGCCACAATGAGCAAAGGTATGTTTGGAGAAAAAAGGGTGCAGAATTTCATGAAAAGAACACCTCTCCAACTGTTAAGCATGGGAGTGGATTGATCATACTTTGGGCTTGTGTTGCAGCCAGTGGCACTGGGAACATTTACTGGTAGAGAGAAGAATGAATTCAATTAAATACCAGCAAATTCTGGAAGCAAACATCACACCGTCTGAAAAAAGCCGAAGATGAAAAGAAGATGGCTTCTACAACAGGATAATGATCCTAAACACACCTCAAAATCCATAATGGACTACCTCAAGAGGCGCAAGCTGTAGGTTTTGCCATGGCCCTCACAGTCCCCCGACCTAAACATCATCGAAAATCTGTGGATAGACCTCAAAAGAGCAGTGCATGCAAGACAGCCCCAGAGTCTCACAGCACTAGAAGCCTTTTGCAAGGAAGAATGGGCAAAAATCCCCCAAACAAGAATTGGAAGACTCTTAGCTGGCTACAAAAAAGCATTTACAAGCTGTGATACTTACTAAAGGGTGTGTTACTAAGTACTGACCACGCAGGGTGCCCAAACTTTTGCTTCGGGCCCTTTTCCTTTTTTGTTATTTTGAAACTGTAAAAGATGGAAATAAAAAAAGTAATCTTTCTTAAAACATTAAAGGAATGTGTCATCTTTAACATTATGCCTTTTGGAAATCAGGTCATCTTTTACTTGCTTAGCTATTCACAGTAACAGAAATTTTGACCGGGGTGCCCAGACTTTTGCATGCCACTGTATGACCTTCTGATCTCCTCAGTTTTAATTGGATTTCTCTGTTCAGGTGGTTGCTTGTATTCCATAATCTCAACCAAGAGATTAAATTGGAAGAGGGATAAGTCAGAAGAACAAGGAGGAGAGCTCTGAGAGGAGTCCTTTGCCTCTGCAGGAGTGTGGCTGGACAGCAGGCTACTAACGTGCAAAACTTTGGAGTCACAGCAAAGAGGTAGACCACTATTGTCGTGAATCAGCTTCCTTTCTCTCCATCTGAAGGGTTCCCATTTTCTTTTGCGCTGGAACCAACAAACAATTCAGAGATGGGGAGTGGAGCAAGTGCAGAGGACAAGGAGCTAGCCAAGAGGTCAAAAGAACTGGAAAAGAAACTCCAGGAAGATGCAGAGAAGGAAGCCAGAACAGTGAAATTGCTGCTTCTAGGTAATTGAGACATCTGAGATCCAAGTGGAAAGCTTTTATTTCAATGAAAATGAATTTATAATTTATGCAAATTTTATTTTGATTAAACAAAGCTATGCTAGTTTACTAATCTTTATTTAAATGAATTTCAGTTTAAACCCACGCAACACGCACAAAATGCTGGAGGAACTCAGTAGGCCAGGCGGCATCTATGGAAAAGAGTAAACAGTCAATGTTTCAGGCTGAGACCCTTCTTCAGGACTCATTAGGGTCTCAGCCCGAAACGTCGACTGTTTATTCTTTTCCATAGACGCTACTTGGTTTGCTGACTTCCTCCAGCATTTTGTGTGAGTTGCTTCGATTTCCAGCATCTGCAGATTTTCTTGTTTGTTTTTTTCAGTTTAAACCCTATAGGATTAACTCCTAAAACAAATCTTTAAAGAAGGTAGAATGAAGGAGGAAATTAAATCAAGAAATTGCTGTTTATGTAGCGAGTTAAGCTATCTAATATATAAAAGGCACCAAGTAACACCCAATTATTACACTTAACTATTCAGGACACATGACAATGTGTTGAAATAAATGGATTAAGAAGAAAACTTGGAGCATTTGAAAACAAGAACATGCTTTCATCTAATGCCTGTCACATTAAAAGGTTTTATGAGAAATTATGTGACCTTAAAGTGTCATCACCATTCTAATTCTGGAAGCCGAGTACCCAATTGCTGCATATGGTCTCATGCTCTATAGAGGTGACTGAGTTATAAATGTTGACTCATCGTTAAAGCGGTAACATCTGCTTGAAAGGGTAGATTAGGACTTGGCTTTAAATCTCACCGAAAAATCCAAAGAAAGACCAAACATCCCTCAGGACAGATAGTTTGACAGTGTGCTCAAAACAATAGTTCAAAGTTTTAAAGTACGTCCAGGATTTGGGGCTGGGGATAAAGAGAGGCGGAGCAAGAGGCTGCATTAAATCCCAACAAAGCACTGTTTCAGTCGAAACTGAAGCATCAGATCATCTAGTTCTGATGTCTGCAGGAAGAGATGAAGTCCTGAGAGACTGCAATAAAAGGCTAGTAAATGGAGTTTGGAGAAGATGAATTTCAGAGTTGTGTACTGCATACGTACTTTGGTCGTCAATGAACCTTTGAACCTTTTAAGGGACAGATGGATCTGAGAAGCTAGAGCTGCTAGCCTTAGAAAAGAGAAGATTCTGAGATATAATAAACCCAAGAGATTCTGCAGTTGCTGGAAATTCAGAGCAACACACACAAAATATCAGAACGCAGCAGGTCAGGCAGCTTCTATGAAGAGGAATAAGCAGTCAAAGCTTCAGGCCAAGACCCATCATCAGGACTAGAAAGGGAAGGGAAAGAAGCCAGAATAATAAGGTGGGAGGAGGGAATAGAGTATAAGCCTGCAGTGTTAAGTGAAACAAGCTGAGGGGGAAGTGGGTGAGTGGTCTCATCTATCACCTGCCAGCTTGTACTCCTTCTCCTCTCCCCACCTTCTCATTCTGTCTCCTTCCCCCTTCCTTTCCAGTCCTGGTGAAGGGTCTCAGCATGAAATGTCAACTGTTTATTCCTCGTCATAGATTGCTGTCTGACCTGCTGAATTCTTACCCCATCTTATGAAGATTGCATGATGATTTGATGCAAATAACTATTAGTTTACCTAATATTCACAAAATGAATAAAGATAAATGATTTTTATTGGCAAAAGGATGAAAGCTAAAGGACATATATTAAAGATGATTTGCAAGTAACTAGGGGTGTCAAGAGTGAATGGCCAGCAACACACACCAAAGTTGCTGGTGAATGCAGCAGGCCAGGCAGCATCTCTAGGACGAGGTACAGTCGACGTTTCAGGCCGAGACCCTTCGTCGGGGCCAGAATCATTTTCAAAATGAAATTAGGCAGTTAACAGAGAGAGAGAGAGAGAGAGAGAGAGAGAGAGAGAGAGAAGATTACAGGGCCTCAGGGGAAAATCAGTAAGTGAGACTCGATGGATTGTTCTTGCAAAGAACTATTAGCCAAATGAAATTCTAAGTGAGACTCTAAACCACAATCTATTGATTCAGAAGCCAGGTTGCTACTACTGAGGCATTTGACATTTGCACTGAAACACTTTGTGGTCATACTTCCTCTGTGGTTTCTCGGAGTCCTTTCATCGAGCAATATGTAAATGTTTCATTAACTAATTGCTACAACTCCCTCAATTTATTCGAAGGGACTAAATTCAGCGAATCAGGAACAACTTTTTCCCCTCTGTCATCCGATTTCTAAATGGACATTGAACCCATGAACGCTCCCTCACTAGTTTTCTTTTACTTCTGTTTTTGCACAACTTATTTAGTTTAATTTATATGCTTACTGTAATTCACAGCTGTTTTCCTATATTATCATGAATTGCATAGTACTGCCGCAAAGTTAACAAATTTCACGACAAATGCTGGTGATATTAGAAGTGATTCAGATTCTACCTTGTCTTCAATCTATTTATAGAATATATTTAAACTGTTTGGAAGGTCTGTTTAGTGAAGGTCATAATCTATTACCTTTTCACTGCCTCTTGTCTTGTTATATTCAAGGCTGCTTGATTTATTGTGACAGGCTTTGTCCTGAAAGTCCCAAGACCAATAACTATTGTCTGTGGTTCTTTTACCAATGAGATCTGTACTTTGACCATATCCTCTCGAGTACTAACTGCTGTTCCAAGTTGCTAAATGCATTCGAGAAAGAATCACACTCCCAACGGAGAGAGGAGACAGAACCACAAAGTCAGTGATGTAAGGGATGTGGGCATCACTTGCAAGACCAGCAGTTACTTTTAATTTCTAATTCTAACCATCATTTACACTCAGTGGCCACTTTATTAGATACATTTAAATGTCTACTTGTGATTGCAAATATCTAATCAGCTAATCATGTGGCAGCAACTCGATGCATAAAAGCATGCAGATATGGTCAAGAGGTTCAGAGTTGTTCAGACCAAACGTCAGAATTGAGAAGAAAAGTGATCCAAGCGATTTTACCATGGAATGATCGTTATTGACTGATAGGTTGGTTTGGGTATCTCAGAACCTGCTGTTCTCCTGGGACTTCCATGCGCAACTCTATCTAGAGTTTACAGAGAATGGCATGAAAATGAAAAAAAAACATCCAGTGAATGGCATTTCTGTGAACAAAAATGTCTTGTTAATGAGAGAGGATGGAGAAAATTGGCCGGGCTGGTGCAAGCTGACAGGAAGACAACAGTAATTCAAATAACCACATATTACAACAGTTGTGTGCAGAAGAGCATCTCTGAATGTACAACATCTTGAACCTTGAAGTGGCTGGGCTACAGCAGCAGATCATGAACATTCACTCAGTGGCCACTTTAGTAGATAAAGTCAAAAGTCAAAGTCTGTCCCGAGCCTTTGTGGCCCATCAGGCCGGTGCTTATGCTGGTTTCTGTGGCGTGAAGCGACTGAGAGTACAAGACTCCCTCCCAGATAGGACGCCAGTCTATTGCGAGGTTAACCCCCAGCATTTACCAGTACCCATTTTCAGCTGGGTGGACTGGAGCTGTGTATGGTTAAGTGCCTTGCTCAAAGACACAACACCTTGATCTTGGCCGAGACTCGAACCCACGACCTTCAGATCGTGAGCCCAACGCCCTATCCACTTGGCCATGTGCCAAGATAAAGGAGGTACCTAAAACTGGGGCCACTGAGTGTACAGCAATAAACACCGTGGTGCATGGGATGAAGGTGCACCCATTATTACTAACGGGGAGGGAATTCCAGAATTCGGCCTCAGTAACAAATAAGGAAGGGGTGCTGATATGTTTGCATCACACACAAAATGCTGGAGGAAATCAGCAGGGCATGCAGCCTCCATGGAGAAGAATAAACAGTGAATATTTCGGGCCATCTCTATCAGGACTGGAAAGGAAGGAGACAGCAACCAGAATCAGAAGATGGGGGTGGAATCAGAAGCTGGCAGGTGATAGGCAAAGAGGGGGAAGGTGGGTGGGTGGGATTGGGGGAATGAAGTGAGGAGCTGGGAGGCGATAGGTGGAAAAGATAAAGGGCTGAAGAAGAAGGAATCTAATAGGAGAATGGACTTGGGAGAAAGGGAAGAAGGAGGGGCACCAGAGTAGGTGATAGGTAGGTGAGAAAAAGAACAGGGGTAAGAAGAGAGCTGGAATTAGGAATGCAAAAGGAGAGAAGGGGAGGTGGGGGAGACATTACGGGAAGTTAAAGAAATTAATGCTCATGCTTGGAAATCAGGATGTTGTGTGACTTGAAGGGGCACCACAAGAGGTTGTACTCTCTTGTGCCCACTAGCCTTGTCTTTGTTTAATGTGACTCTGAGGCTCTGAGATGGAGCTTTGGCAAATAACTACAAGGCTTTGTTCACCATTTAATTGCATTGAACATCAGCGTTTTCAGCAGTCTGTTCGGATCTCATCCTTTCACTCATGCTAAGTATTCAATCACCAAGACTCATTGCACTCTAGACCAGGAGCTTCCATGGGGAGTCTCCTGCTTGGCTTGTTAAACTTGCTGGAATATTCATTTTTTGGGAAGTACAACCACTGAGTTTTGGACTGAGGCACAGCTGTCCAAAGTGTAGGTTGGGGATGGTAAATGAGATTCAAGTAGATTATTGGAACAATTGAAAGAACACACAAACACCCTCCCTGTAGATGAACAGGCAGTCCCCATGTTTCATATGTGATCTATTACTGAGAAGTTCCCATTTGCCAGTTTCTCTGCAAATCAGAAACATTCACTTTCTATAGTTACCCATATCCTAACACACTGAATACACACACTATAATTATTTAATTTCACTGAATAGTCACCCTAACACTACCCAAATTAAACTAATGAAATATGTTGTTCTCAGTCATTATCGAACACCACAAAGAATTTTATTATGATGACTATCTTGTAAATAGGGTGGAGGGGGGTGGGGAGATACGTCTCTACCAAAGGAGTTGTAAAGCGCCCTTCCCTCCACAGCCTATAAGTCATTCTTCGGTAAGGTGTAGCGTCTGCTTAGCCCCACGGTCAGGGTCATGCGACGCCATGGGAGCAGGTGGTGGATGGTCGTATGAGCAGTTGATACATATCACAGGTCCTGGTTATGTGACCACTGACACCAGGCTGAAGAGTATTGATAATAGCTGGGGTCACCCATCTTGTAAAGACACTGCCCAAAAGAAGGCAATAGCAAACTACTTCTCTAGGAAAATTTGCCAAGAACAATAATGGTCATGGAAAGACCATGATCGGCCACCATCATAGAGCACAGCACATAACGAACAAACGATCTTGTAAAATGCTTTAAAAATGTATGGAAGCATTTCTATTAAATTGGATATCCGTAAGTTAGATCATCCATAAACAGGAAGCCCTTGTATTTATCATTTGAAACAGATTCTCACATGAATGCACTTTAATGGGGATGGGTCCAAGGATTTCAAAGGCATGTGCAAGCATGAAAAAAGACTCCATGAGCATGATTTGTGTCTCCAAGGAAGAGATCAGCCATGAACCTATTTAATAATTAAACAGGCAAAGATGTATGGGAGGAGGGTTCACATATTTCTGTTTACTTTTCTTACTGTCTTCAATACACACCTGATATCACTCCACTATCCTACAAATTCAGACCACTTTATTCAGTTTGAATGCATTCTCCATACATTTCCAGACATTTTAACATCTGGATAGCGATAACCTGCTACAGTTTTATCTTGTCTTCTGCACTACTGGAATCTAAAAGACCTTAAGTTTAAAGACAGCTGATGAGAACTTAAATTGATTCTGGAAACGTTAATCTCAGCACGAGCAGTTTATGACTAAAGAACAGACATCTGTATGCTTGAAGTGAAACACTTGTCACACAGTGCAAGACTCAAATTGAAAAGAAAAGCCTGGTCAAACGTCAAGACAACAAGTTTGAAAGTACTTGAATTTCTGCACGTGAGCTTAAAGTTTTCACGATTTCTTTAGCCAGAGAGCAGTGAATCTGTGATACTGGGATATATCCTAGGATGCACTGGGACACATTATCAGTGATGCAACCTGGGTCATCAGGTGTTTTGGGTCTTTCAACATCAGACACCCTCACCCAAGTGACCCAACCAGGGTTGATTTGACCCTGGCTTGTGTCCCAGCAGCATTGGCTCACGAGTCACATCTCTTGATACATAGCCACCTGGAGTGGAATTCATTGTCAGCAGACTGTGTGGAGGTCAAGTCATTGGTCCTAGAATCCTCCAAGTCAGTGAGGAGCAAGGAAGTCTAGGACCAGAAGGCGCAGCCTCAGAATAGAAGGAAGATCTTTATTTAGCCAGTGGAGGCTAAGTCATTGGGTACATTTAAGGTGGAGGTGGATAGATTTTTGATTAGTAAGGGTGTCAAAGATTACCAGGGAGAAGGCAGGAGAATGGGTTTGAGAGGGATTATAAATCAGCCATGACTGAATGTCAGAGTAGACTCAAATGACCTGATTCTGCTCCTATGTATTATAGTGATTGTCAGAAAGAACCTGTAGCCTCACACACATGTATGGGGTGGTTCCTCCACTATTCAAGCAAATCGTTAGCCTCCATCAACAAAATCTGACAATCTGACAGGAGTGAGACGTTAGTGCAAACTACCACAGGATAAGTTAGTGGCACCCACAGAAGCAACATGAATAAAAAAAAACTTGTATCGACCCTGCACTTTTTTATGTCCCAGTATAATTTAGAGCAAATGAAGTGCTTTAAGGACTGACATCTCTATTGCAATGTATGCAGCCAAGCTTCCAGAAACACCAAGATGGTAAATGGCCAAGAAACTTGTGTTTATGGGATACAATTTAGCCAGAACTTTATAATCAATATATTATTACATTACATTATTATTTAATATGTGAAGGATCCTGAGGAAGGGTCTTGGCCTGAAACATCAACTAAACGCTGGTCTAGATAGACTGGAAAGGCTGGGTGTCAGGAGCGGAGGCGAGAGTGGGGCTGATTTTGCTTGCTTTCCTGCAACGTTCACTTCTCTCCCCATGGCGCTGAGATTACCCCGGGCTGCTGTGCTTCGTGTCTGTGAGCTTCAAGGTGATTTGCCCTGCTAATATCATGAACGGATACTGAGGCTTTACGTCTACCCGGGGCTGCTCCAGGGATTTGATTCTAAGGACTCAGTTTGGTTCGGAATGCTGTTGCTCACTTCTGTTGTTGGCGTAATTTGTGTTTTTTTTTCTCCTCTGCGACTTGAGGGTTGGTCTTTTATTTTTTTTAATTGGGTTCTTTCAGGTTTCTTACTTTGCAGCTGCCTGGAGGCAGACAAGGTTGTATAATTTATACATACTTTGATAATAAATGTACTTTGAATCTTTATTCCTCTCCCTAGCTGCTGCCTGACCTGCTGAGTTCCTCCAGCTTTGTGTGTGCGTATGTGTGTGTTACTCCGGATTTCTAGCATCTGCTGAATCTCTTGTGTTTATTATTTCTTAAAATTTATTATATAAATAATAATTATTAGGTTATTTTGTATTTTATTCCAAAATTACTTGAAGAGTTCGAGTATTAGGATATCCAACACAAACTCCAGTTAATTAGAAGCAAGTTACAAATGAACCAGAGGAAGGGACGAACGGTGGTAAATGGAATTCAAGTAGCTAATAAATGAGTCTTTTTGGATACAAGTTTCATCTCTAGCCTTCAATTCATCCAGAAAATTTAATTTAAAAACTCATTAAAACAGTGCAAGGACTTACATGCACCAATTAGCTATGTTGATTTTATTTGTACGCTGCCCCCTAACAGGTATAAATATAGGAACACCATCTGGTTCGCTATTGCTCTTAAGGGCATGAAATCTGCTGTCCTCATTTGGTCTGCAGACCCACAGCAAGGCCCTCTGAAGTAGTCCAAAGTTGCAATGGTCAAAAATTGTAAGGATAGAACAAGGATAGCTCATCCAGCATTAGCTTGGAACTAGCCAACCTATAGACCTGTAAGCCTTTCTTTCAATGAGCACATTGATGGTGTAATGCACAACTAGTAGAGCTGCTGCCTCACCTCTCCAGCAAGTCCGGTTCAATCCTGACTTCTGGTTCTGTCTGGGTAGTGTCTGCACATCATCTCTGTGTGGACCTCCACTGGGTGATTTGGATTCCTCCCACATCTGAAGGACGTGAATATTGGTAGGTTAATTCATCATCATCATTATGTGCAGTGTCGTATGACGTAGGTGATCATGGTCTTTCCATGACCATGATTATCCTTGGCAAATTCTTCTACAGAAATGGTTTGCCACTTCCTTCTTCTGGGCAGTGTCTTTACAAAGCAGGTGACCCCAGCAATTATCAATACTCTTCAGAGACTGTCTGCCTGGTGTCAGTGTTTCCATAACCAGAACTTGTGACATGCATCAGCTGCTCATACAACCATCCACCACCTGCTCCCATGGCTCCATGTGACCCTGGTTGTTGTTGGGGTGGGTCTGCCAAGCAGGTGCTACACCTTCCCTAAGTGTAGCGGAGGGAAGAAGCGCTTTACACCTCCTTTGGTAAGATCATTTCTCCACTCCGTCACCCAAAGGAAGAATTATTTCAGTTATTGGAAAAATATTGTGGTATACAATTTGTTATACTGATTTCAAAAGAGGAATGCAAGTTGAGTAAGACAGCAGAACAATATCGCTAACAAAATTGCTACGACATTGAATATATAAATGTGGCAGGACAATAAAATGGGAAGCATGGAGAAACCTAACACAAAGACATAGGACGCAAACAACAGGAATTCTGCAGATGCTGGAAATTCAAGCAACACACATCAAGGTTGCCGGCGAACGCAGCAGGCCAGGCAGCATCTGTAGGAAGAGGTGCAGTCGACGTTTCAGGCCGAGACCCTTCGTCAGGACTAACTGAAGGAAGAATTAGTAAGAGATTTGAAAGTGGGAGGGGGAGGGGGAGATCCAAAATGATAGCAGAAGACAGGAGGGGGAGGGATGGAGCCAAGAGCTGGACAGGTGATTGGCAAAAGGGATATGAGAGGATCATGGGACAGGAGGTCCGGGGAGAAAGACAAGGTGGGGTGGAAACCCAGAGGATGGGCAAGGGGTATAGTGAGAGGGACAGAGGGAGAAAAAGGAGAGTGAGAGAAAGAATGTGTGTATATAAATAAATAACAGATAGGGTATGAGGGGGAGGTGGGGCATTAGCGGAAGTTAGAGAAGTCGATGTTCATGCCATCAGGTTGGAGGCTACCCAGACGGAATATAAGGTGTTGTTCCTCCAACCTGAGTGTGGCTTCATCTTTACAGTAGAGGAGGCCGTGGATAGACATGTCAGAATGGGAATGGGAAGTGGAATTAAAATGTGTGGCCACTGGGAGATCCTGCCTTCTCTGGCGGACAGAGCGTAGGTGTTCAGCAAAGCGATCTCCCAGTCTGCGTCCAGTCTCATAGAAGGCCACATCGGGAGCATCGGGAGCATCGGGAGCATCGGGAGCACCGGACGCAGTATATTACCCCAGCCGACTCACAGGTGAAGTGTCGCCTCACCCGGAAGGACTGTTTGGGGCCCTGAATGGTGGTAAGGGAGGAGGTGTAAGGGCATGTGTAGCACTTGTTCCGCTTACAAGGATAAGGGCCAGGAGGGAGATCAGTGGGGAGGGATGTTCGTGACACTTCTCACGCTCTTAAACTCATAAGCTCCCTGGCCCCCACCGCTTTATTTTCACAATGGATGTCCAGTCCCTATATACTTCCATCCCCCATCAGGGAGGTCTCAAAGCTCTCCGCTTCTTTCTGGATTCCAGACCTAATCAGTTCCCCTCTACCACCACTCTGCTCCGTCTAGCAGAATTAGTCCTTACGCTTAATAATTTCTCCTTTGGCTCCTCCCACTTCCTCCAAACTAAAGGTGTAGCTATGGGCACCCGTATTGGTCCTAGCTATGCCTGCCTTTTTGTTGCCTTTGTGGAACAATCTATGTTCTGTGCCTATTCTGGTATCTGTCCCCCATTTTTCCTTCGCTACATCGACGACTGCATTGGCGTTGCTTCCTGCACGCATGCAGAGCTCGTTGACTTTATTAACTTTGCCTCCAACTTTCACCCTGCCCTCAAGTTTACCTGGTCCATTTCGGACACCTCCCTCCCCTTTCTAGATCTTTCTGTCTCTGTCTCTGGAGACAGCTTAGCCACTGATGTCTACTATAAGCCTACTGACTCTCACAGCTATCTAGACTATTCCTCTTCTCACCCTGTCTCTTGCAAAAACGCCATCCCCTTCTCGCAATACCTCCGTCTCCGCCGCATCTGTTCTCAGGATTTAAAAAAGGAGGACATCTCCCTCGTCCTAGAATGAAGAGCCTCTAGGACGTGGGAGATGTCCTCCTTTTTTAAAGAAAGGGGCTTCCCTTCATCCACTATCAACTCTGCTCTCAAATGCATCTCCCCCATTTCACGTACATCTGCTCTCACTCCATCCTCCCGCCACCCCACTAGGAATAGGGTTCTCCTGGTCCTCACCTACCACCCCACCAGCCTCCGGGTCCAACATATTATTCTCCGTAACTTCCGCCACCTCCAACGGGATCCCACCACTAAGCCCATCTTTCCCTCCCCCCCCCTCTGCTTTCCGCAGGGATCGCTCCCTACGCGACTCCCTTGTCCATTCGTCCCCCCCATCCCTCCCCACTGATCTCCCTCCTGGCACTTATCCTTGAAAGCGGAACAAGTGCTACACATGCCCTTACACTTCCTCCCTTACCACCATTCGGGGCCCCAAACAGTCCTTCCAGGTGAGGCGACACTTCACCTGTGAGTTGGCTGGGGTGATATACTGCGTCCAGTGCTCCCGATGTGGCCTTCTATATATTGGCGAGACCCGACGCAGACTGGGAGACCGCTTTGCTGAACACCTACGCTCTGTCTGCCAGAGAAAGCAGGATCTCCCAGTGGCCACACATTTTAATTCCATTTCCCATTCCCATTCTGACATGTCTGTCCACGGCCTCCTCTACTGTAAAGATGAAGCCACACTCAGGTTGGAGGAACAACACCTTATATTCCGTCTGGGTAGCCTCCAACCTGATGGCATGAACATCGACTTCTCTAACTTCCGCTAATGCCCCACCTCCCCCTCGTACCCCAACTGTTATTTATTTTTATACACACATTCTTTCTCTCACTCTCCTTTTTCTCCCTCTGTCCCTCTGAATATACCCCTTTCCCATCCTCTGGGTTCCCCCCCCTTGTCTTTCTTCCCGGACCTCCTGTCCCATGATCCTCTCGTATCCCTTTTGCCAATCACCTGTCCAGCTCTTGGCTCCATCCCTCCCCCTCCTGTCTTCTCCTATCATTTTGGATCTCCCCCTCCCCCTCCCACTTTCAAATCTTTTACTAACTCTTCCTTCAGTTAGTCCTGACGAAGGGTCTCGGCCTGAAACGTCAACTGTACCTCTTCCTAGAGATGCTGCCTGCCTGCTGCGTTCACCAGCAACTTTGATGTGTGTTACAAAGATATAGGACATATGGGAGGAAGAAGGTGAATAGAAAGACATTAAGGGAAGCCAGCTGGATGTAAGCTATCTCTTCCTTTGCTATCTACTTATCTTGAAAGGTTTAATACTCCTATTCTTTAGCCAATATTGATGGATTACGTCAGACCACACACAAATCTGTGATACACCATGTAAAATCACCCTCCTCTGCTTTACCATGATAACTAAAATCTCCCCCTGTAAGAAGAGTCCACCCCAATAAGCTGGCTGGTCTGATCTGTGCCGACTGACACTTGCTTCAGATTGACAGCTACTTGCCTTCTGGTATCGGGCAGTTTCCAGAAGCAGGTTACATTTAAACAACTTTGCTTATTACTTCAGGGAGCTGGTCCATGACAATGGGTACAAGATGTCCATTGAATGGCACTGGGTGCCACAACAGCGTAACGGTCAGCATAATGCTATTGCAGCTCAGAGTTTAGAGTTCAATTCCAATGTTGTCTGTAAGAGACTTTGTATGTTCTCCCCGGGACCATGTGGGTTTCCTCCGGGTGCTCCAATTTCCCCCCACAGTCCGAAGTTGTACTGGTCAGTAGGTTAATTCGTCATTTGTCAAGTCAATGTTATGATGATGATAATGATGATGATGATGATAATGATGATGATGATGATAATCATCATCATCATCATCAATGTTAATTGGTCATTCAATAGGTGGGTTGCTGGGCAGTGCAACCCGGTGGGCTGGAAAGGCCTATTCCACACTGTATCTCTAAATAAATAGACAAATAGATGTGGATTTTCTAACGATTGTCTGAAAAGGAGAGATTTAAAGGGGATCAGGTAAAATAGATTGATTAAATTAGAAGGTCCTGATGAAGGTTTGCAGCCCAAAATGTCGCCTCTTTATTACTTTCCATAGATGCTGTCCAGCCTGCGGAGTTCCTTCAGTATTTTATGTGTGTTAGTCTGGATTTCCAGCACCTGCAGAATCTCTTATGATTAGATTAGAAAGGATCAGTTCAGAGTTCAAAGTTCAAAGTAAGTACACTATCAAAGTGCATAGGTATACGTTACTGTAAACTACCTTGTGATTTATTTTCTTGCAAGAGGAAAATGCAATAGAATTTTACAAAAAAATGTATATATACAGGAGCTGTTTTCTACAGCTTGTAGTCTTCTCCCTGCAATGGCCAATGGAGCTACACCTGACAGCTGCGATCTCTTTCATATACAAGATGGGCCCATCGTGGAGTAACATCCACCGGAGCCATAGCTCAAACTCCACCCTTCTCCACCATGTGGTTGCCATGGTAACCGTGATGACCATCTGCTGACTGCTTCTGGGCGGCAGCAGCAGCAGGCTTCACCTTTCAGTCCACTGGCGTACAAGAGCGATGGCCAAGGCTTGTTGTGTCCAAGAGATTCAGGGTTCACAGGCTGAGCCAGAGTGTAATTATACTTTATGCTTTATTGTCGCCAAACCATTGATACTAGAACGTACAACCATCACAGCGATATTTGATTCTGTGCTTCCTGCTCCCTGGATTACAAATTGATAGTAAATATTAAAAATTTAAATTGTAAATCATAAATAGAAAATAGAAAAAATGGAAAGGAAGGTAGTGCAAAAAAACCGAGGGGCAGGTCCGGATATTTGGAGGGTATGGCCCCAATCCGGGTCAGGATCCGTTCAGCAATCTTATCACAGTTAGAAAGAATCTGTTCCCAAATCCGGCCGTACAAGTCTTCAAGCTCCTGAGCCTTCTCCTGGAGGGAAGAGGGACAAAAAGTGTGTTGACTGGGTGGGTCGTGTCCTTGATTATCCTGGCAGCGCTGCTCCGATAGTGTGCAGTGTAAAGTGAGTCCAAGGACGGAAGATTGGTTTATGTGATGTGCTGTGCCGTGTTCACGATCTTCTGCAGCTTCTTCTGGTCTTGGACAGGACAACTTCCATACCAGGTTGTGATGCACTCTAGAAGAATGCTTTCTATGGTGCATCTATAAAAATTAGTGAGGGTTTTAGGGGACAGGCCAAATTTCTTTAGTTTTCTCAGGAAGTAAAGACGCTGGTGGGCCTTCTTGGCAGTGGACTCTACTTGGTTGGACCAGGTCAGGTCGTTTGTGATATTGACCCTGAGGAACTTAAAGCTTTTGACCTGTTCCACTTGCGCACCACCGATGTAAATTGAGTTGTGTGGTCCGCTACTCCTTCTGAAGTCAACAACCAATTCCTTCGTCTTGCTGACGTTGAGGGATAGGTTATTGTCTTCGCACCATGCCACCAGGTTCTTAATTTCCTCTCTGTACTCAAACTCATCATTACCCGAGATACGGCCTACAATTGTTGTGTCATCAGCAAACTTATATATTGAGTTCGATGGAAACTTGGCTACACAATCATGGGTGTACAGTGATTACAGCAGGGGGCTGAGTACACAGCCTTGTGGGGCACTGGTGCTCAGAGTGATTGTAGAGGAGAGCTTGTCCCCTATTTTTACAGCCTGGGTCCTGTCTGTTAATAAGTTGAAGATCCAGCTGCAGATCTGAATGCGAAGGCCCAGGTTCCGGAGTTTAGGAATGAGTTTATTTGGAATGATGGTATTAAAGGCAGAACTGTAGTCAATGAAAAGGAGCCTTACGTATGCGTCTTTATTCTCCAGGTGTTCTAAGGAGGAATGTAGGGCCAGAGAGATGGCATCTGCCATTGACCTGTTGCTCCGGTAGGTGACTTGCAAAGCGTCGGGGTTGACCGGTAGGCTGTGGTTGATGTGTGCCATAACCAATCTCTCGAAGCACTTCATAGCAATTGATGTCAGAACCACAGGTCGATAGTCGTTCAGGCATGCCACCTTGCTCTTTTTCGGCACTGGGATTATCGTTGCCTTCTTAAAACATGAGGGGATCTTAAACTGAAGCAAGGAGCAGTTGAAGATGTCAGCAAACACTCCAGCTAGCTTGCTTGCACAGGCCCGGAGAACCTGTCCTGGGCGCCATCTGGGCCCGTCGCCTTCCTTGGATTTATCTTCAGGAAGGCCCTTCTAATGTCCTCCTTGGTGACGATGAATCTCGATGCCACCAGGTCCGGTTCATCCGGAGGGAGCGGGATGCTCCTCTTCTGTTCGAATCTTGCTTAGAATACGTTAAGTTCGTCAGGAAGAGAAGCGCCACAATTATTGATATTCCCAGCCTTTTCTTTGTGCCCAGTGATCTCATTTAGACCCTGCCATAGTCTAGTGGCATCCCTCTGGTTAGCCTGAGCTTCCAACTTGGCTCAATATTGCTTCTTGGTGCCCTTAATGGCTTTCTGGAGTTCATGCCTGGATTCCGTGTAGCGACTGGTATCCCCAGACCTAAAAGCCACAGCTCTAGCCTTCAAAAGGGACTTGACCTCATAATTCATCCAAGGTTTCCGGTTAGGGAATACCCGGATCGTCTTGCGATCTAGAATTACCCATTCCCGATTGCCCGTGAGAAGGTGGCAGTGAGATGGGCCTTCTTGAACCGGTGCAGGCCTTGAGGTTTGGGTAGACGCACGATACCGTCAGGGGAGGGAGTGCTGGGATTTTGAATTAGATGATGAAATGCTGATAACACTCAGTGGCCACTTTATTAGGTACATCTGTACATAGGGTTACCAACTTTCTCACTCCCAAATAAGGGACAAGATTAGCAGTCAAATACAGGACACTTGTGTTTACCCCGAGAAAGACTACCATGACCATGAAGCCTTGCGCGGGCACCTGTGTGCGCATGCGTGACATGCGCATACGTGATGTGCGCATACGAGATGTGCGCATACATGACGTGCACATGCGTGTACATGCCGATTATTTTCTACAAATCGGTTCTGGCTTAATCTTCCCGAATCCGATACACTGTACATACATTATTTCTACTTTATATAGGCTGTGTATTTATCATATCATTCCTGCTTTTACTATATGTTAGTGTTATTTTAGGTTTTATGTGTTATTTGGCATGATTTGGTAGGTTATTTTTTGGGTCTGGGAACGCTCAAAAATTTTTCCCATATAAATGAATGTTAATTGCTTCTTCGCTTTATGCCATTTCGGCTTATGAACAGTTTCATAGGAATGCTGTACCTTAGCGGGGGAAATACGGGACAAGGGTGGTCCCGTGTGGGACAAACCAATTTAACCCAATATACAGGATGTCCCAGCTAACACGGGACAGTTGATAACCCTATCTGTACACCTCCCTGTCATTGCAAATATTAAATCAGCCAATCATGTGGCAGCAACTCAATGCTCAACGGCATGCAGACAAGTGCGTATTTGAATTTCTGAAAAGCATAAACTTTTTGATACTATTTGAGATATTTTGGGGGGAGTTTAGTGGGTATACTTCCTGTCTCTTTGCTCCACGCTCCAATGCAGTAGGTGGCGGCAATGAACCTTATGTTGGTCTGGAACCTTCATTAAACTTCATTAAAAGAAGAGTAAAAGGTGCAGCTGTTGTTCAGATCAATTATCAGAATGGGAAGAAATGTGATCTAAGTGACTTTGATCGTTTAATGATTCTTGGTGCCAGACGGGGTTGTTTGAGTATCTCAGAAACTGCTGATCCCCTGGGATTTTTATGCACAGCAGTCTCTGGAGTTTACAGAGAATAGCACAAAAAAACTAAAAAGCAGAGACGGTGAGTGGCAGCTCTGTGGACAAGAATGACTTGTCAATGAGTAATGTCTGAGGAGAATAGCCAGACTGGTTCACGCTGACAGGAAGGTGTCAGAAGCTCCAATAACCATGCATTACAAAAGCGGTGTGCCGAAAACACCGTGGTAACATAATGGTTAGCGCAACGTTATTACAGCTTGGGGACCTTTGGAGTTCAAACTCAATTCCATGATGTCTGCAATGTGTCTCTGCATGTCCTCCCCATGGAATGCGTGTGTTTCCTCCGGGTGCTCTGGTTTTTTCCTACAGTCCAAAAACCTACCGGTTGGTAGGTTAATTAGTCACTCTAAATTGTCCCGCGATTAGGCTAGGATTACATCGGAGGGTTGATGGGCTGCATGGCTCGAAGGTCCACTAGGCCTATTCTGCACTGTATCTCAATAAATAATTAAATAAATTGCCCCATGATTAAGTTAGGGTTACTTGGGGTTGTAGAGATGCTGGACAGTGTGGCTCACAAGGTTGTATCACTAAAATAACAAATGAAGAGCACACATGTAGAAGCTTGAAGTGGACGGGCTACAGCAGCAGAAATCCACACAAAATACAAAATACACTCAGTGGCCACTGTATTAGGCGCAGAAGGTCACTAATAAAGTGACGGTTGAGTGTATTCCAAGTCAAGCCAGGATGTGGTTGGGAGGGCAGCTTTTAGTTGTGCTGTATCCATGCTTTTGCTGACTTGTCCTTCGAGTTGGTAATGGTGGTTGGTTTGGAAGGTGCTGCGTTAGGAATCTGCCTTTAAACTTGCGAAGAGGAGAGATTGGTTAAACTGGGCCTGCATTCTCTAGGGTTTAGGAGAGTGAGAGGTGGCCTCACGAAAACTTCCAATTCCAACAGGATACTGCAGGGAGACTCTTTCCCCTGACTGAGGAGTTGTGAACTGAAGATTACAGCCTCAGTAAGAAGCGGTAGGTCGTGTGGGGTCATTTCTTCTCTCAAAGAGCCATGAGCCTTCAAAGTTCTCTGCTCAGCAAGGCTGCAAAGGCTCAGTCATTGGATTCACTCAGAGATTCATAGATCTCTGGAGGGTAAAAGTAGCAGAGGATGAGGGGAGGACATCTCAGGGAAATCAAGCTGAGATAATCAGCCACAATCATGTTAAATGGCAGAAGAGGATTGAGACCCAAGGTGGATGACTCCTGTTCCTTATTTTTATGTTCTTTGTGCACGCTTTGCCATCACAAGTAAATGTAATGCAGTTATACATCATGGACGCAGGTTCTTTGGCCTATCGAGTCTGCAGTGCATAAAGGACCATTAGACCCTCAGACACAGGAGCAGAATTAGGCCACTCGGGCCATTGAGTCTGCTCTGCTATTCCATCGTAGCTGATATATTATGCAACTCAACCCATTCTCTTGCCTTCTCCCTGTAACCTTTGACACCCTACTAATGAAGCACCTATCAACCTGTGCTTTAAATATACCCAATGATTTGGCTTTTATAGCTGTCTACAGCAATGAATTCCAAGGATTCACCACCCTCTGGCTAAAGAAATTTATTCTTATCACTGTTCTAAATGCATGTCTCCCTGTTCTGAGGCTGTGAACCCTGGTCCTAGACTCCCCCACTATACAAAAAAATCCTCTCCACATCCACGCCATCTAGACCTTTCCATGAGGTCCCACCTCATTCTTCCAAGCTCCAGTGAGTGCAGGCACAGAGCCATTTAATGCTCTTCATACGTCAACCCTTTCATTCCTGGAATTATTCTCGTGACCTCCTCTGGACCCTCTCCAATGCCGGCACATCCTGTCTTCAGTAAGGGGCCCAAAACTGCTCGCAGTACTCCAAATGCGGTCTGACTGACGCCTTAAAAAGTCTCAGCATTACTCAGCTCAAGCTTGGCAAACACCGCAACATCAAATCCTTGCTTTTATATTCTAGTCCTCTTAAAATGAATGTTAACATTGCATTTGCCTTCCTCACCTCCGACTCAATCTTCAAGTTAACCTTCAGGGAATCTTGTTCAAGGACCCCTAAACCCCTTTGCGCCTCTGATTTTTGAAGTACGATAGGCACCCATTACTCTAATCCTACAATTCCCCCATTTTATTCTCCATACTTGACCTGTCAACCCTATGCCAGTTTGTACCACTCACCTCCACATTACAGGCCATTTGCAGCAGACAAATTACCCACCTTTGGGATGAAATTGGATCAGATGGAAGACATCCTCATGGTCACAAAAGGGAACGTGCAATCTCCACACAGACCATGCCCGAGGTGAAGACTGAAAGTGGGTCACTGAACCTGTGAGGGAGCAGGATTATTATCTGCACCGTTCCTTCTGTTTTTTAAATTATTTTTCTCAAAAATAAAATTTATATTATACATACATAAAAGAAAGCAAAGTACATGGCTTTCTTTACACCATTGTGTCACCAGGAGTGCACATGCCTAGTGCCGTCAAGCGAAATATTCACAGAGCCATTAATTTTTGTACATTGTACGTATAAAATCTAAAAATACACTTCAAATGTTTGAGAGACTGTTACACAGGGCCCAGACCTCAGTATTGAGTGATATTTTTTATATTTCAAAAAAAGACTTTATATTTGATGAAAAATGTACAGAAAGGAAGAGACAGAGCAAAAGATAAAATGTTTATTGTTCATGGTTGGGAGTTCAGCAGTGAAAACTTTAAAGAGAGAAGGACGTAAAGTTAGCTTAGTACATAGATTTTATTATTCTGTTATGGATTTTGTTCTGTTTTGTAGCTTCAAAACATTAAACTCATTCAAAGAAAGACACAGGAATCTGAAAATGTGGGTGTAACTTTGTCTTTAAACGTGGTGCACTCATATCACGTGGTCGCGTGATGACATATGCAATTAACATATTTTTACCTATAATCCATAATGAATTATTTAAAAGAACAAGAGTGTTTAATCAAACAATATACATATATACTTTTTTTTATAATTTATACTTTATTGTTGCTAAATAATTGATACTAGAACGTACAATCATCACAGCGATATTTGATTCTGCGCTTCGTGCTCCCTGGAGTACTATATATATATATATATATATATATATATATATATATATATATATACACATGATAACTCAAACATTACTTACATGTTAAAAACACAACAGATTTATTCAGTATGACCACAGGAAATTGAACCTTAAGGTTGTATATGGTGACATATTTATATACTTTGATAATATATTTACTTTGAACTATTGTTGTCACCCATGTGGGCTCCACAGAAACATAGAAAACCTACAGCACAATACAGGCCCTTTGGCCCACAATGCTGTGCCGAAAATGTACTTACCTCGGGTTACCCATAGCCCTCTATTTTTGTAAGCTCCATGTACTTATCCAGGAACCTCTTAAAAGACCCGATTGTATCTGCCTCCAACACCACTGGCGGCAGCCCATTCCACACACCACTTTCTGCGTAAAAACTTACCCCTGACATCTCCTCTGTACCTACTTCCAAGCACCTTAAAACTCTGCCCTCTCGTGTTAGCCATTTCAGCCCTGGGAAAAACCTCTGACTATCCACACGATCAGTGCCTCTAGTCATCTTATACACCTCTATCAGGTCACCTCTCATCCTATGCCGCTCCAAGGAAAAAAGGCCAAATTCACTCAACCTATTCTGACAAGGCAAGCTCCCCAATCCAGGCAACATTCTTGTAAATCTCCTCTGCACCCTTTCTATAGTTTCTGCATCCTTCCTGTAGTGAGGTGACCAGAACTGAGCACAGTGCTCCAAGTGGGGTCTAACCGGGGTCCTATTTACCTGTAACATTACCTCTCGGCTTTTAAACTCAATCCCACGCTTGATGAAGGCAAATACATCATATGCCTTCTTAACCACAGAGTCAACCTGCACAGGAGCTTTGGGTGTCCTATGGACTCGGACCCCAAGATCCCTCTGATCCTCCAGACTACCAAAAGTTTTACCATTAATACTATATTCTGCCATCATATTTGACCTACCAAAATGAACCACCTCACACTTTTCTGGGTTGAAATCCACCTGCCACTTCTCAGCCCAGTTTGTATCCTATTGATGTTCCGACCCCCAACCTTTGTGTCATCAGCAAATTTACTAACCCATCCCTCCACCTCCTCGTCCAGGTCATTTATAAAGATCATGAAAGAAAGGGGTACCAGGACAGATCCCTGAGGCACACCACTGGTCACCAACCTCCATGCAGGATATGACTCGCCTACAACTACTCATTGCCTTCTGTGGGCAAGCCAGTTCTGGATCCACAGAGCAATGCCCCCTTGGATCCCATGCCTCCTTACTTTCTTAATAAGCCTTGCATGGGGTACCTTATCAAATGCCTTACTGAAATCCATATACACTACATCTACTGCCCTACCTTCATCAGTGTGTTTAGTCACATCCTCAAAAAATTCAATCAGGCTCATAAGGCACGACCTGCCTTTGACAAAGCCATGCTGACTATTCCTAACCATATTATCATCAGCTCTCTAAGGTGATAGACCTTTTGATTGTTCGAGGGGCTGCTCCCACCCAACTCAGCCCCACCATATGCAGTAGCACAAGGATCAAGACTGCCGACTTTTGCACAGATGCTTAGCGTTGGCTGAATTGAGGTTCAGTGTGTCCCTCAGCACGTACTCCTGCAGCCTAGACTGATCCAGCCTGCAGCGTTCCCTTGTGGATATCTCTCTGAGCTGGAGGAGCACCAGGTTTCAGGCAGACCAAAGGATCTCCTTCATGCTGGGTCCCTAGCTTCCTTCTTGCACTTTCACTGCACCCACAACTAAAGAGCGTTTCCCTGAGTTTGCTTCCCATCACTTTAAAGCTGTTTCATTCTGCGAAATGGTGATGACGTGTTTTTGAGGAGTTGTTACCGTGGCAGCATGAAAAAAGCAGTAGCTAATTTGCAGGAGGTGATCTTGCAAAAAGAAGTGATAATAACCAGGAGGTTGACTTCTGTCGAGTTCGTTGTGCGATAAATATCATAGTTGCGAATTTGAAGAAACTTGCTGTTTAAAGTACATTGGCTACAAACCTAGTCTATCGTCAGAAACAATCATGACACATACCTGTTGCAAGAATGACACCTCTTCATTTAACTTCATCCTTAGCACCTCTCTCTGTAGATCATCAATCCGAATATATCAGTTCATGGCTCAATGCCTTCGTTTGGTAATTACCCTAGGAAATGTTTAGTGATGTATTGCTGTAGTAATGATACATCCTCAATTTGATTTATAAATCTGCTTCAAGCAACTTACAACTTATCCTGATCCAACCACGCTGACATCACAACCAAGAAAGCTCACCAGCACTTCTACTGCCTCAGGAGGTTAAAGAAATTTAGCACATACTCTTTGACTATCACCAGTTTTTAATCAATGCACTGTCGAAAGCATCCTATCCAGATTTATCATTGGTTGGTATGGCAACTGCTCTGCATATGACCACATGAAACTGTAGACACAGCTCAACACATCACAGAAACCCTCCTCCTCTCTATGGACGCTATCGACAATTCTCACTGCCTCAGTAAAGCAGTCGGCATAAACAAAGACCCCACCCACCTCAGGCATTCACTCTTCTCAACTCATACAAAAGCACGGAAGGCAGCTTCTATCCCGCTGTTATAAGACTATTGAATGATTCCCTAGTGTCATAAGATAGATTTTTGACATCACTACCTACCTCATCGCGACCTCGCACCTTACTCTCCACCTGCACTACACTTTCCCAATACTGTAACACTTCATCCTGCATTCTGTACCACCTCAATGCACTGTTGCAATGAATCGATCTGTATGAGCAAGAATTTCACTGTACGTCGGCATGTAACAATAGTAAGCACAGGAGATTCTGCAGTTGCTGGAAATCCAGAGCAACACGCACAGACAACGCTGGAGGAGCTCAGCAAGTCAGGCGGCGTCTATGGAGGGGAATAAGCAGTCAATGTTTTGAGACGAGACCTTCGTCAGGAACTAAAAGAAAAGGGCGCAGAAGGCAGAATAAGGTGGTGGCAGGAGGGGAAAGCGTACAAGCTGGCAGGTGATAGGTGAGGCTGAATGTGGGTGCAATAGGACGAGGGATGAATAATTTTTAAAATGTATTATTTGGACTATTTCTCCTCCTTTGCACATTGGATGTTTAGTCTAATATTTCATATATTCTATTATATCTCTTTATCTTCCTGAAAATGTCTACAAGGAAATGAATTTCAAGGTACTATATGGTGACATGTGTGTATTTTGATAATAATTTTACTTTGGATGTGGACTTGGGAAAAAAAGCTTGTGTTTCCCCCAGACATTGTGGCTACAACACTCTGGCCAGACATGGTCCTGTGGTCCACAACAGCCAAGCTGGCATATGTTGTGGAATTGACAGTACCATGGGAAGATGGTGTCGAAGAAGCTTATGAGAGGAAAAAGACCAAGTGCTCTGAACTGGCGACTGAAGCTGCCCAGAATGGCTGGAAGACCAAGATTTTCCCTGTAGAAGTGGGATACAGGGGATTCATTGCTACATCTACAACCAGTCTATTGAAGAAGATGGGGGTGAGGGGTCACTCCCTCCAACAAGCAATCAAGTCCTTGTCAAATGCAGCAGAAGAATGCAGCAATTGGATTTGGATTAAAAGGAAAGACAACAACTGGGCTGCAAGATGAAGACAGGAGGGTGTGGAATTGAGGGGGGTGTATCTGGGACGCCAGGTAGCACCGCTGAGCCCTCTGGAGATGTCGTGGGCTTATCAACGAAAAGTCAAAGAAGGAGGGTGCCCACCTGATGACCCCGATGACGTACCTACCCTCCCTCCTTGTCACCACTCCAAACCCACTGCCAACATCAAGAGTGCTAACTTACCATAGGGATTGAAACATCAAGTCCTAGTAGCACTACTGAACTTTTTGAACTTTGATGAAGTAAGAAGCTGGGAGGTGATAGGTGGAAGAGGCAAAAGGCCGAAGAAGAAGGAACCTAATTCTGCACACAGATCATTTATTGGGATCTAATCTTCATCTACTGACCCCTCCCCATCTTGATATATATTTTCTGCACCCTCTCTTAAGCCTTTTCACCTTTCCTGAGTTTTGGGATCCAGAACTCATTGCATTATTTCAGTAGTCATTACACCAGTACATATATGTACTTTTGTGTATGACAATAAACTATTGACCTTCTCAGGCCAATAAACACTCCTCAGAGGGGGAGTCTAGGACCAGAGGGCACAGCCTCAAAATAGAAGGATGCTTCTTTGGAACAGAGATGAGGAGGAACTTCCTTAGCTAGAGGGTGGTGAATTTGTGAAATTCATTGCCACCAGCGGCTGTGGAGGCCGCCATTGGGTATATTTGAACTGGAAGTTAATGGGTTCTTGACTAGTAAAGGTGACAAGGGTTTCAGGAAGAAGGCAGGTGAATGGGGTTGAGAGTGACAATAAATTAACCAGGATGGAATGGCAGAGCAGATTCAAATGGCCTCAATCGGTTTGTATGTCTTATGGTCTCATGACTTCCTTGTCTTTCTGCTCTGTGGATTTATTTATAAAGTCCAGGATCAGATCCTTCTTAAGAATAAATAATTTGTACAATGAACGCAACATTCCTGTCTCAGCAGCTGACTAAAGTAGAAAGAAGTACCGATCGTACAAACCAGAAGGCCATGCACATTTTCAGAGGTCATTTACTTTGTGTGCAGCCAGGAGCAAACCTCCCTACTGCCTAACTTTGAAGGCAGCATGGTCACTCCACCATTGATGTGTGTATTTAAGATGGTGTGACCTCTGAAGGCGGCAGTGCTCCACTGTCCCACTATGTTACACTGATCGCAGCCGAAGCAGATTGTGCAGTAGGAGTTATCTGAGGGAACTGGGGGATTTGTGGTGAGAGGCGCTATAGGGGAGATTGTGGCAGCATATTGTCTCTGTCAGCTCAGCTCCTCATCCGCTAAATGGATTTCTGCTGGGAATGAGGAGCTTAACCTGCCAGCTCAGAATGGGAGTAAACATTTAATCAGTAAATACCACTGATAAGCCAAAGAGGAGTGCTTTGTAATGCCTGTTTGTCATTCAGTTTTCCTTCAGATCCGCTTCTGTCATAAGCACAACGTTGAAGGAGACAGATATTTCCTGACAGAGACCACCCAAAGAATTTCTCCTCATGTCCCTGAAAGATCACCTGTAGCCAGACCCCCAGAGACTGTACACACCCCTCCCTCACTGGCCCAATTCTTATCAGTCCAGTCCATCTCCCGCTGGAAATTTCTGCATATTGCCACTACAAAGACCACAAGACCATTAAGTTTTAGGAGCAGAATTAGGCCGATTGGCTCATCGAGTCTGTTCTGCCATTTCATCATGGCTGATCCATTTCCTTCTCAGCCCCAATCTCCTGCCATCTCCCTGTATCCCTTCATGCCCTGGCTAATCAAGAATCTATCAATCTGTGCCTTAAATATACCCAATGACTTGGCCTCCACAGTTGCCTGTGGCAATAAGTTCCATAGATTCACCACTCGCTGGCTAAAGAATTTCCTCCTCATCTCCATTCTAAATGGACGTCCCTCTATTCTGAGGCTATGCCCTCCGGTCCTACACTCACCCACCATTGGAAGCATCCTCTCCACATCTACTCTGTTGAAGCCTTTCAACATTTGTTGTCGAAAGCCCACATCTCGGCCAAAATGCTTGGGCCGACCTGGGAGCAACAAACAATCATAACTGAGAAATTAGGATTGAGAACAATATAAATTAAGATGCATTCCTCATACTAGCCTCCCCACTATCGAGGACATCGTCAAAAGGTAATGCCTCAAAAAAGCAGTATTCATCTTTAAGGGCCCCCACCACCCAGGACATATCCTCTTCTCATCACTAGCATCAGAGAAGAGGTACAAGAGCCTGAAGACACACACCCAAATTTATTAGGAACAGCTTCTTCCCTTCTACTACCAGTTTTCTGAACAAACAATGAGCCCCTGAACACTACCTCACTATTTTTGCTCTTGTTTTGCACTCCTCATTTAATTGTAATTTATAATATATTTTATGTATTGCACTGTACTGCTGCCACAAAACAACAAATTTCATGACATATGGCAGTGGTAACAAACCAGTTGTCAGAGTTAGATAAAAGACTAAAAATGGACAAGCAATTTTATAATGGTAGGCAGCCGTTGATCCCAGGGGATCGTGGGTTTGCGCCTCCAGTGGACTGAGCCCTCTCCAGGGCGCAAGCCTGGGCGGGGAGATTTGAGGAACCAGCTGTTACCCATGCAGTGGGTTGCCCCTCTCCACGTCACTGATGTAGTCCAAGGGAAGGGCAAGCGCCGATACAGCTTGGCACCAGTGTAGTCGCAGAGGTTGCCAGAGTGAAGTGGTAAACGACATCAAACTGCCTTAGGGACCCCGGCTCCAGATTTCTTCCTCAGGGTTTCCTCCCAAAGCCTTTCCCATAGGTGGGTGTGGCCAAAGGCAGCGGAGGTTTAAAATCAGATTTTTCCTTCTATAGGAATTTTATACAGATATATTAAGGATCTACTGATATCACCAAGACTTTTTCTTGTTTAAATATTGATCAGAAAGTGTAGGAAACTTTAGCAAGCCATATAACCCATCAATCCTCTTCTAGCCCACTAGGTTTTCAAGCTATCAATGAGATTGGTTGCCAACTAAATCCAATGCAATCTGAGCAAATCAGTATTTTGTACATTAGTTTAGGTTGTGAATGACATTGAATTTCAGGAATGTCTGGCTTGCTTTATACTGCTGGAAAATTCCTATGAAAAATTAAATTAATTTGAAAGGCATGCATTTTGCATCAAAAACACAGATGGTGAGAAAAAATGAGGCATTCCAAATGTTTTTATATTACACCGTATTACTGATCATCCCCAGTGAATGATTCATTCTAATCTTGCTGCATTATTTAAGGCAAGACAGCGACATATTTCATTAAGAATTTGGGGAGGTTTGGAATGTCACCTAAAACACTCAAAAATTTATACAGAACATTCTGACTGGCTGCATCATCATCTGGTACGGCGGGCGGGGGGCGTGGGTAAGAGGCTACTGCACAGGATCAAAATAAGTTGCAGAGAACAGTAAAATTAGTCAGCTCCATCATAGGCACTAGCCACCGTAGTATCAAGGAGCAATGCCTCTGAAAGGCAGTGTGCCTCATTCAGGACCTCCACCACCCAGGACATGCCCTCTTCTCACTGTTACCATCAGGAAGGAGGTACAGAAGCCTGAAGGCACACACTCAGTGATTCAGGTACAGCTTCTTTCCCTCTGCCATCCAGTTTCTAAATGGATATTGAAACTATGAACACTACCTCCCTACTTCTTTTATTTCTATTTTTGCACTACTTTTTTAATTTAACTATTTTATATATATAAAATTGTACTTACATATTGTAATTCACAGTTTATTTCTATACTTTCATGTATTGCATTGAACTGCTGCCACAAGGTTAAGAAATTTCACAACGTATGCTGGTGATATTAAACCTGATTCTACCTCTGATACTGAAGTCATTAACTTATTAGATGCAGACATAATTGACCATACCAGCATTTATTGTCCACCCCTAACCGCCTCCGCGTTGAGGTGGTAGTTATGAGGTAGTCACATTGGAGGGTTTAATGTCAGAACAGAGCAGAGTGGATAAGGGTGGAAGGCTGCAAAGTGAACACCCTCAGATACAAGAGACAGAAGATAGAAACAACACACCGTGGCCAGTTTATTAGTCGTCTCCTGTACCTAACAAAGTGGGCGCTGTGTGTATGTTGTAGCACAGCTACTTCAAGTTTCGATAGCTTTAGCGTTCAGATATGCTCTTCTGCACATCACTATTGTAATGTGTGGTTATTCAAGTTCCTGTTGCCTTCCTGTCAGCTTGAACCAGTCTGGCCATTCTCCTCTGACCTCTCTCATTAGCAAGGCGTTTTTGCCTACAGAAATGCTGCTCACTGAATGCTTGTTGCACAACTCTCTAGAGACTGGTGTGCATGAAAATCCCAGGCGATCAGCAATTTCTGAGGTATTCAAACCACTTTATCTGGCATCAATGATCATTCCACAGTCAAAGTCACTTACTGTAGAACACATTCCTTCCCCATTTTGATGGTTGGCCTGAGCAGCAACTGAACCTTTTGACCATGTCTGCATGCTTTTATCCATTGAATTGCAGCTACTTGATTTCAGAGTGTGGCTGGATTCTTAATGCTATAGCAAGTGATGATTTTTGTTAACAAATCTCTTAAAATATATTTTATGCAGTAGGTGGAGTGTAATTCCCTCAGATAAGTACTTGAAAACATAATAGCTGAATATGTTTCAATTTCCTCCACATCCCAAAGACGTGTGGGCTAGTGGCTTAATTGCCCACTGTACAATGTCCCTAGTGGTAGATTCTGAGGGGAATTGGTGGGGTGGGGGGGGGGGAGTCTGGGGAGAATAATAAATAGGTCAGTGTAGGATTCATGTAAGTGAGTCCAGGATGATTGACAAGGGTTCAGTGGACAAATGGGCCTATAACTGTGCTATATAAATCTATGAATCTCTATGAAATTTTAAACCAATGTATTTAAATTTTAGAAGATCATCTGATTTTGCACCTGCTTCTGCACTGTGCATGTTCTAATCTTAATTTCCATGGTTGAAAATAAGTTTGCTAAAAAAGGATGATCCCTTTCCTCCCTACATTTTGTGACAATTCTTCAACGTGATTGGCTGCTTATGTTGCAAGACTCTGTGGAGCCGTCAGAATATTAACTGTGGTCACGGAAACGGAAACCATAGCAAAGTAATCACTAGATTTTCATGCTTGTCTCCCTTCATGGTCTGTTACAATCACCATGGCTTCACAACTGACTGCAAAACATGACCCATTCTGATTTCACCACAGGCGGGGGATGGGTTTACTGGAAGTTCTCCTCTCTTTCACAATTTCATGATGGACACGCTGGTAGCTGTCCATCAAATGACATTTGATGTTGTACAGGCAATACGAACTAAATACTTAATTTTAGAGAGGAGAGCCTTATGTTTTTATTGGATGTGCTTCCTTCAACTCAGTATTCCCTTGTCGAGTCATAAATTGGCCAGTCTCCAAACAAGAGTGGAAATTTGGCTTTGTGATTTGCCAAGATACAGATGTAACACTTCGGATACTAGCCTTTTATAAGCAAGGATAGTTAACTATACCTGTGCCATAACTAGGAAGATACTTTTGGAACTGAAAGAGAGGAAAATAACAGGAACATTTTTATCAACCAACAAACATAAAAGTTGCTGGTGAACGCAGCAGGCCAGGCAGCATCTCTAGGAAGAGGTACAGTCGATGTTTCGGGCCGAGACCCTTCGTCAGGACTAACTTACTAGCTCTTCTTTCAGTTAGTCCTGACGAGGGGTCTTGGCCCGAAACGTCGACTGTACCTCTTTCTAGAGACGCTGCCTGGCCTGCTGCATTCACCAGCAACTTTTATGTGTGTTGCTTGAAATTCCAGCATCTGCAGATTTCCTCGTGGGAACATTTTTATCAGCTATTTCTGAAAAATACACAGCAGGATAACAGTTTTACCACAGCTTGGTGTTGTATTAATCACAACAAGAGATGTTAATGATTGTGGAAAAAACAGATTCTTCCATTGGTAGCAGAGAGATTTTCACAGCTTCCTTGAAGAAATGCAACGTGCCCACCAATACCTGCTACATGATCGTTCAAAGTGGAGAAGGAGCATTTAGGGTGACTCTACAAGGCAATGCCCGAAGTCTGAGCAGAGCAGAGGAGCATGAGGGCTGAGGGGAGCACAGGAGCGCCGGAGAGAGTTAGGGGAGCAGAAGTGTATTGGCGGGGGTGGGGTGGTGAACATGTTCTTATAGACAAGAGATTCTGCGGTTTCTAGAAATCCAAAGCATCAAGCACAAGATGATGGAAGAGCTCTGCAGGTCAGGCAGCGTTTATAGAGAGGAATAAACAGTCAACATCTCAGGCCAAGAGCCTTCACAGGTGGTTTTGTATGTTTATTTTGACTATGTATTGTGTCTGTCACAACATTGGAGGTTTTCTGGTTAATTGCTTCAAAGATGTTTGTGGGAGCTTGCTACGTACAAATCTGCTATCTCAGTTCCATGTACATTAAAAAAAAATGTCTCATTGGTTGGAAAACAATCCAACATGCAGAGGAGGAGCGATAAATTTTTTTCCTCATGTTCTGATATCTTTTAATATAGTACCATACCTTAACAAGTAGCACTTGTATTATACAGAGCCCCGATTACATAATAAAACCTGTTGCAGGAACTTCGCAGAGATGTTTACAGACAGAACTTGGCACCAGGTCACAGAAGGAGATTATAATACAGGGAAAGGAGTAGACTTCTCATACATATATCTCTAAAGGAGGAGGAAGAGACAGAGAGAGAACACAGAGAGCGCTGGTTGCACGAAACGCCTAGCGTGGGTGATGGGAGAGGCAGATACATTAGGGGCATTTAAGAAGTCCTTAGATAGGCAGATGGATGATAGAAAAATGGAAGGCTATATCCATGGGTCACTGCTAAGGCACAGGCCGGGGTCTGATCAAACCCGGTCGGGTTGCCTGGGTGTTTTGTGTATGCTGTTGAAAGACCCGAAACACCCGACGACCCCGGGTAGCATCACTGATGATGTGCCCTAGCACATCATGCAGATGTTTCTGTAAGAAAAAATGGTCATCACAACAATCTGGGTTGAAAGGCCTGTACTGTGCTGTCTATTAGAACATGGTGCAAAAAAAACATGCAATGACAACTATAATCACGGTTGCAAAAGAGGAGATATTTGGAGGAACAGAGATATCTTAAATGCTTGTAGTGCTGACGGAGATTATAAGTAATAAGATCGTAGAATATGGAAAAGATGGGAGGGGGAAGATGGGGTTCTAACATTTAACTGTCAAACATTAGAGATCATTTACTTAACTTACAGTTAAAGAATCTTACTGAAGTTCAGTTCATGGGCATCAGATTCAGATACTGTGTGAGAACCAAACCGTCACAGCACAGGAGCTCAATCTAGCACTAGATTACTTTCCAAGACCTAGTCCAAATTGGCTCATGAAACCTTCGCAAACATTTGGCCTAATCACATGACACTATGGTTAAGCAGCACACATAAAAATGGCTGGTGAACGCAGCAGGCCAGGAAGCATCTATAGGAAGAGGTACCGTCAACTGTACCTCTTCCTATAGATGCTGCCTGGCCTGCTGCATTCACCAGCAATGTTTATGTGTATCGCTTGAAATTCCAGCATCTGCAGATTTCCTCGTGTTTACACTATGGTTAAGCAAGGTTGGACCTTTAAAGCAACAATCACCTACATAAAGACAGAGTACAAAGCTCTATACTTCTGCTCTCTAAAATATTTTCTTTAATTCAAAGTAATTGTACTCTGCACTGGCCGTTAGCTTCTGATGATTATACACACAGCTGCCCCTGTAATATTGCGCCTCAGATGGCTTGGTTTGAAACAGTAGAGAGGGGCTCTTGAACACACAGGTTATTCGGTCTCCAACGATGATCGCGGTCAGAGAGTATTTTGGAAGAGAATCCTAATAAGGAAAACTAAACCCAAGTGTCTAGACATCCTGCTTCCCACCTTTGGCTTTGGAAACCGAATAAAAACAAGTTCCCTCCACTGCACTGTTTATTGCCAGGGTTTTGTAAAATTCATTCTTTCTATTTCCAGATGGCCGCTAATTATTTTTAAGTACCAGTGCAAGGAGACAGTTCTGATATTTAACGGAATTCTTGCAGTAATTCTAACATTTTTCAATATCTACTGGACTGTCCCTGAATATACTGCAAGGTTGTTGATTCCCAATGCCCACACAATAGCGATTCTTCAGACTTGGTATAATATTGTTAACTTCTGGAGCTATATGGAACAATTGGTATCATTACGCAAATATATTCAAAAACCATTGAAGGTTTGCTTGTCTATCCTCTGGTTCCATCAGACCATAAGATACAGGAGCAGAATTAGGCCATTTGGCCCATCGAGTCTGCTCTACCATTTCATTACGGCTGATGCAATTTTCCTCTCGGCCCCAATTTCTTGCCTTCTCTCCGTATCCTATCATACCCTGACCAATCAAGAATCTATCAACCTCTGCCTTAAATATACTTAAAGACTTGACCTCCACATCCACCTGTGGCAACTAATTCCACAGATTCACTACTCTCTGGCTAAAGAAATTCCTCTTGATCTCTGTTCTGAAAGGATGCCCCTCTATTCTGAAGATGTGTCCTCTGGACCTGGCCTCTCCCACCTTAGGAAACATCCTCTGCACATCCGCTCTATCAAAGCCTTTCACCATTAAAGCAACACACATAAAAGTTGCTGGTGAACGCAGCAGGCCAGGCAGCATCTCTAGGAAGAGGTGCAGTCGACGTTTCAGGCCGAGACCCTTCGTCAGGACTATTAGGACCTTTCACCATCAGTTAGGTTTTAATGATGTCACCCCTCATTCTTCTGAATTCTAGTGAATACAGGCCCAGAGCCATCAGACGCTTTTCATATGACAAGCCATTCAATCCTGGAATCATTTTCGTGAACCTCCTTTGAATCCTCTTCCGTGTCAGTACATCCTTTCCAAGGTAAAGGGCCCAAACAATTCTCCAAGTGGGGCCTCACCGGTGCTTTATAAAGTCTCAATGTCACATCCTTGCTTTTATATTCTAAATGTCTTGAAGTGAATGCTCACATTGCACTTGCCTTCCTCACCACAAATTCAACCTGCAAGTTAACATTTAAAGAATCCGACATGAGGACTCTCAAACCCTTTCCGTTTCAGTTTTTTTTGTATTTTCTCTCCATTTAGAAAATAGTCAATCCTTTTATTTCTTCTACCAATGTGCATGATCATACATTTCCCGACACTATATTCCATCTGCCACTTCTTTGCCCATTCTCCTAATCTGTCTAGGTCCTTCTGTGGCCTCTCTATTCCTCAAAACTACCTGCCCTTCTACCTATTTTTGTATCATCCACAAACATTCAGGATCATTCAGAGATGGCCAGCCCATTGGCAGAAGTGAGCACCCCTGATGATTATTTTTCAGCCTAAAGATTGGTTAGATTGGTGATACCACCTATTTACTGTTGGAAGTTTGCTCCTTTTCTAGGTGGTTGGCCACATTGTTCGAGTAGTTCAGACTCTGGTGGCGGAACTCTGGATATTCAATGGTCCACAACTCTTCCTGTACCCTCCTTGTAAATGCTCTCTTAACTTTAGAAAACAGACCTATATTTTTAAAAATCGCAACTCAGACTGCACAGCAAGAAGTCAATATGCACAGCATTAAACATTTTTAAAAATGCTGCAAGTACCGGAAATCTGAAATAAAATCAAAACTTGCTGCAAACACTCAGCTGGTTGGGTAGCATAAGTGTAAAGAGAAATCGAATTCCTGTTTCAGGGCAGAGATCTTTTGCAACTTCGATAGGGCATTTCGAAGAATCGGTGAACGAAGCTACCACCACGTTCTTTTTCAGGACAGGAATTTATACAATCTCTTAGAGGTGTCAAATTCACCACATTGGCCAGTTTCTCATCTCAGCAATTCTTATTGTATATGAAGGACCCCGTAACCTTCCGAGTGTATTCTAGGGCTTTGGGACAGTGGAGAGACCGAGAGCGGGAGAGGTTTGAAACCTAGATCTGAGGGGAGAGGGGAACATTTTTTCAGAATAAGAATGTCCATTCAAGAGGAGAAAATCCCCTTCTTCTTCTTAAGCCCATTACACCTTCTGGGGCATAGCCAACATCAGCTAACCAGAGTCCTATGTCCTGAGTCCCGTTGGCCCTGTGTCTTCTGCTTTCACCGCATGACTTCATAGAGTACCTCTTCCAGGCGAAGGTCCTTCCCCTCCCAGAGAACAGGCCTTAGGATCTCCTGTTGGTGTTTCTGTAGCTCAGCATTTTTATGGAATGGAGTTGCTAGCCTTTTACCCAACCCATCTCCTTTCACAGCCAGGCTTGGGACCATCCATGGTGCAGTTTAGGAGAAGTCCCCTCCCCATCCCCCCCTCAGAAATATTAGAGGGTTAATTTTTCAGAGGGGGTTGATTCTCTACCTCAAGGGGGTTATGAAGGCTAAGTTACTTTATATATTCAAGAACAAGAAAGATCTCTTATTCTTATGGAATCAATGATTACAAACAGCAGACAGGAGAGTTGAACTGAGGCCAATGTTAGAAATGCCATGATTTTTTTGAATGATATAACATGGTTGAGTAGCTGTTTGGCATTCTACTTCTTTTGGCCCACTACTCCTTACAATTACAACTGTTTTTCAATCTTTCAGGAGCTGGTGAATCAGGAAAAAGCACCATTGTCAAACAGATGAAGTAAGTGCAGATTTTCTCCTTTTAAAAAGACCTAAAAGTTTACTCACTTCACTGACGTGAGCCCACAGTTTATAAAACAGCACTGCCGTGTTAAAATAGCACTCCAAGTGCAAACACACGTGTACCATTTTTTTCTGCTTCCTGCTGCAATCACTTGTCATTTACACAGCTGTCATATTGGTATGTAACAGCATCTGCAGACAAACTGTGAGTGCACATTTCCTCCCAAATGTAGAAGATTCAGTTTATAAATTCACTCTCACGGGCAGTTCTGCGGAACACTAACCTTTAGCTGGTAATCACAGGAAGGTAGAACCACTCTCACCTGAATAAGACAAATTGAATGGATCATCCTCATAAATATAAAGCTTCTCTGTTTTCTCGAACGATATGCTGACGCATCCACACATGTGTGCATGCACACACATGGCCATACACACCACAAGAGAGTACACACACACGGGCACACACACACACCACAGCCACACGATAGTCCACAAGCATGTGTGCGCGCACACACACCACAACCACACAAGTCCACACTCACACACACCATACACACACATATGCACAACTACATGTGTCCATACACACACACAGACATGCATAGCCACACGTGTCCACACACACAGACATTCATAGCCACACGTGTCCACACACACAGAGCTGAAAGCAGGTTGCTTACTTGGTTTCAAACTCTGTCAAGTCTGCGTGCATTCCTTTGGATGATTCTCTGACCAAGGGAACATTATTGCCTCCAGAGTATAAATGCACTTTATTGCACATTGACTGTGGAACACCAGTTCTATCGCTGAGAATATCCAGAAGCAACACTAATACATTCAGTGTACAGAGAGTGCACTAAAACCACGAGAACAGAAAGTTACATATATAGGTAGATACTTTATTGATCCCAAGGGAAATTACAGTGTCAGAGTAGCATTACAAGTCCACAAATATACAAATATTAGAAAAGAAGTACGAAAGAATGAAAAATAAGTTACCTCAAACAGGAGGGGGCCATCTCTTCCCCGGCTACAGGTTGGTTCATTATAAAGCCTAATGGCCAAGGGTAAGAATGACCTCATGTCGCGCTCTTTGGAGCAGCATAGTTGTCTTAATTTATTACTAAAGGCGCTCCTCTATTCAGCCAAGGTGACATGCAGAGGGTGAGAAACATTGTCCAGAATTGTCAGGATTTTCCGTAGGGTCCTTTGTTCTACCACAGCCTCTAGCATGTCCAGTTTGACTCCTGTAACAGAGCCAGCCTTTCTAATCAGTTTAATGAGCCTGTTGGCATTGGTTGCATTGACGCCATTGCCCCAGCACACCACTGCATGGAAAATTGTGGTGGTGACAACAGACAGGTAGAACATGTGAAGGAAAGGCCTGCATACTCCAAAGAACTGTAAATCCTGAAGTGAATAATTAACACCAAACAATTTATTCTCATAGAATCATCCACCAAGATGGCTATTCAAAGGAAGAATGTTTAGCCTTCATATCCATCATCAACGGCAATATCCTTCAGTCTATCCTGGCTATCGTTCGAGCCATGTCCACCCTTGGGATTGACTACGGAAATGCAGCAAATGCGGTAAGAAAGCATCCTACTTCAAAAATATTGACAAGGAATCCTTCTAAAACTTCGGTGTGTTGACAAGAACAGCAGATTAGATTCAATAGCACAGTGGATGTTGTAAAAATACAGCTCACACTTGTTACCATATGTTCAACATCTTAGTATTATTCAGGCATACCATTATAATTTCGTTGTACTCGGGAATTTCTTGTATCCCAGAGGGTTCAAAGTTCAAAGTTCAAACAAATATATTATCAAAGTGCATATATGTCACTATATACAACCCTGAGATTCATTTTCTTCCAGGCATGCTCAGTAAATCCATTATAGAATAATAACCATAATAGAACCAAAGAAGGTGCACCATTTATGAAGCAGGCTGTTAGAGGGAATGGTTGATGCAGGCACAATAACATCATTTAGAAGGTACTTGGAGAGATACATAGCAAGAGAAGGTTTGAGCAGGGTATCCCAACCTCCTTTTATGCCATGCATCAACCCCGTTAAGCAAGATGTCTGTAGACTAGGGTTGCCAACTTTCTCACTCCCAACTAAGGGACAAAAGTAGCAGTCAAATACGGGACACTTGTGTTTACCCTGAGAAAGACTACCATGACCATGAAGCCTTGTGCGGGCACCTGTGTGCGCCTGCGTGACGTGCGCATGCGTGTACGTGCCGATTTTTTCTACAAATCAGTTTTGGCTTAATCTTCCCGATTCTGATACACCGTACATACATTATTTCTACTTTATATAGGCTGTGTGTTTATCATATCATCCTGCTTTTACTATATGTTAGCGTTATTTTAGGTTTTATGTGTTATTGGTATGATTTGGTAGGTTATTTTTTGGGTCTGGGAACGCTCAAAAATTTTTCCCATATAAATTAGTGGTAATTGCTTCTGCACTTTACGCCATTTCAGCGTACGAATGGATTCATAGGAACACTCTACCTTAGTGGGGGAAATACGGGACAAGGGCGGTCCCATATGGGACAAACCAATTTAGCCCAATATACGGGATGTCCTGGCTAATACAGGACCGTTGACAACCCTACTGTAGATCCCAGGTTGGGAACACCTGGTTTAGAAGGTTTTGGTCAAATGGAATCAGCTTTGATGGACATCTGGGTTGGCATGAATTGATTAGGCTGAAGGGCTTGTTTCTGTACTCCATGATTCTAGGACTCTATGAGTGACTACCAGGGAAGCAGGGCCTCCAGCCCACTGAGTCCATACCGACCCATTTATACGAATCCCATTTTTCACCCCACATTCCTATCAACTCCCCCCAATCTGAACTAATGACTTACACACTGAGTAACTTGCTGTGGCCAGTTAACCTGCCCCACCGTACATCTTTGAGATGCAGGAGGAAAGCTTCTCTCTCAACCCCTTTCTCATTCCTTCTCCCTTTGACACCCTTACTGATCAAGAACCTATTAACCTCTGCTTTAAATGTACCCAGTGACTTGACTCCACAGCTGCCTGTGGCAATGAATTCCACAGATTTATAGATTGAAAAAGATTCAAAGTACATTTATTATCTAAGTATGTATACAGAATATGCCTCTGAGATTTGTCCGCCCACCGGCAGCCACGAAACAAAGAAACACTGTGTTCAAGAAAACATTAAACACCCAACGCGCAAAGAAAGAACAACTTGCATGAACAGCAAGAAGCAAGCAGACAACACAAGGGGAATATCAAACATCAAACAGGAGTCCAGTAGTATTCAGTTCAATGTCATACTGCTAGCCCACCACCCTCCGGTTTAAGGAATTCCTCCTTTAATACTACCCTTGAACCTAGGACTGAATGCACACCAATGCACACTTTTTCCATTCCAGAAGAGAGGAAGAGATCTTCTCTGGTCTCATCTGTAGCTGCTGGAACAGACAAGCTGCTGAAAACCATACTGTCTCAAGCAAAACCAGGAGGCAGGGCCTTCATGAATTTTAACTGGTTGCACCAATGAGTTTACCTCCTCACTCCCATGGTTCAGTGGCACAGTTGTATCTGCAGACACTGCAGACACTGTCACACTTCGAGATGGATTGCCAGACAGGGCAAGTATGATATGTGTGTGGGAAAGACGCTCCTGGATCGCAGAACAGTGGAATCTAAACCGAGCGCAGTCAGTTGAAAGACGCTGAAGTTCAAGCAGGCGTTTGATATTGTCCAGGCAAGAGAGACAACAGTTAATCATGTAGCCAGATTTTCAAAGTAATCCAGTGTAGGCCCAGGGGGCTTAGCTAAAGATAAAGGAGATTAGTTTTATTTGTTATATGCACATTGAAACATTGAAACTTACAGTGAAATGCGCTGTTTGTTTCAGATGAACATTGTCCAAAGCCATGCCGGCTGGGGGCTGGGGGGCAGCCTGCAAATGTCGGCATGTTTCTGGCATCTGCATAGCATGTCCACAATTTACTAACCCTAATCCACATGTGTTTTTGGACAGTGCGAGGAAACTGGAGCTATCAGAGGAAACTCGTGTGGTTACGGGTGTGGGGTGGGAGGGGAGGGACACGTTTAAACTCCGTACAGACAGTGGTAAGAATTGTGCTGTGAAGTGTTACACTAACCAATACACTACTTCGGCATCTTCTGAATTTGCTGGATTCCTCCGTGGGAATGGAATGAAGTGTATGCTCACCTCTATGAAACCCAGTCTCGGCCTTTTGCTGGAAAAGCAGTTCAGACTCTAAAAGATCTATTGAAAAAGATGAAAGAAAGTGAAGCTCAAATTTATTTTCATAAGCTTTCTCTGCCCAAGGACACCCACACAGTGACAGGAGGGACACCTGCTGAATTTTCAATGAGAATAAATGGAAATAAAGCCCAAGGAGAGCTACTGACCCACAACTCCAGTGACCCAGATTCAGACCCAAGCTCTGTTCTCCCAGAAACCATGTAGATTGCCCCAGGTGTCCCAATTTCCTGCCACATCACAGAGATGTGAGGGGTGGTAGATTAACCGGTCACTATAAATTGAGTAGTACATGGGATAGTTGTAGAGCTTCTGGGGAGATCCATGGAAATATGGGGAGAATAAAAAGGGAGTGGTGTAGGATTATTATACAGTAATAATTATTATACAGATTAGGTACATTATATACCTAGGGTGCCTAAAACCTTTGCAATGTACTGTATTTGTCAAGGTGGAGCGGAGGGTGATTTGGTAAACCTGGCGGGAGCAAAGGATGTTGGGAATGGAACAGGGTGGGAGGGATGTGGAACAGGTGGCAGAGAGGGAGTGCCAGGGTGGGCGTGGCACTGGTGCAGACACACTTAATGCTGAGACACCAGGCAAAGTCATTCGATTCCAAACAATTGGTTTATTAATCATTACGGAATTTCTCTCTGGTGCTTTCCGCTCCCTTCCCTCTTCCTTCCCTTTCTCCCCAACCATGATTCTTCTCTCCCTGTCCCCTTCCCACTCTCAGTAAACAATAGAGACTCATATCAGAATCAGGTTTATCATAAATAAGCATCTTTTTTTGCAGTAGCAATACAATAGTGCATAAAATTACTACAGTACCATGCAAGAGTCTTAGGCACCCTATATATATATGCCTAAGACTATTACACAGCACTGTAAATGAGTGCTTGATGACCAGTATAGACTTGTTGGGCCTGTTTTTGAGCTGTGCAACTCTACAATTCTTTAACACACTACCGAGGCTCAGTGCTGTTCTGTATTTAAAACAGGTGACGGGGTAGCAATAACATAGAGACCACACACACGCACACACACAAAATGCTGGAGGAACTCAGCAAGTCAGGCAGCATCTGTGGAAGGGAAGTCAACATTTCAGGCCGATACCCTTCATCGTGATTGGAAAGGAAAGGGGAAGAAGCCAGAATAAGAAGGTATGGGACAGGGAAGGAATACACACTGGCAATTGGCAAGAAAGCGGAGGGAGGGGAAGGAGTACAGCCTGGCTGCTGATAGGCGATATCAGATGAAGGGGAAGATGTGAGGGTGGGGGTGAGGAGGATGAAGTGAGAAGCTGGGAGGTGATAGGTGGAAGGACTGAAGAAGAAGAAATCCTGCAGTTTTGAAGTAGATCATCATGTACCTATGCATAATGACACATGAGGAATCCACCTACTGAGGCACAGCATGCTGATCCACTGGACTAGTCTTATCTGGATATAAGCATTTGCCCTCAGTATCACTGAAGTGAGACTGGAATCCTTACCCTTACCCAGTTTTCAATGAGCCATAGTTGACACTTCTCCAATTCCCAGAGGGTTACAAACCTGAAATGCTAACTCTGTTTCTCTCCTCACTGATGCTACCTGACCAACTGGGTATTTCCAGTACCTTCTGCTTTTATTTCTGATTTCCAGCATCTACAACATTTTGATCTTCACTTGCTTCAGTCAAGTTTGTTGCCATTCAACCATACACACGTATACAGCCAAAAGAAACATTGATCCTCTGGAACCAAGGAGTAAAACACTGTACATATAGTCACACACAGCTCATAGAGTTACAATAAAGTATAATACAGTCACAAAATAGTATTAGCACAAGTCCCTGCTGAGAGGCATGGCCTGAAGATTAATGGTGCATGGGATGTTGTCCTGGAGCCGTGTTTCTATAAGGAAGAGCACACAGCAGTTCCTCATCTCACACCGATTCTGTTGCAGATAAACGTAATTCAATTTGTTTTCCAGGGACAGAATGGTGGAGAACATTGATGGATAATGCTATAACATTAGTTGCATTCTAACTTTTCACTTTAGTTTTCTTTTATAAATAAACCCTTTGGAATAACTTTGGAACAGATGAAAGACAACAGGGTGCATATATATTCATGCTTGCCTTTATAATTAATGCTAGTCTGGCAGCATATGCATGTTGAATGCTGCTTATTAAATTTATTTTGTTTGATTTGAATGGGACCAATGCTAATTCACATTTGCTACAGTATCTCTTGAGTCTAGTGTTTGCAGCTGAGTGTAGATTTGCACCCAACTGTGTTCAGTGATTTAAGGCTGCTCAATACCATCACACACCAAATGCACCTCATGTTGGAAGTGCTTTGATAGTTTACATCCCTAATTTGATTGGCATTTGTGTTTTCCAGGATACTGGAAGACAGCTGTTTAATCTTGCAGATTCCATCGAGGAGGGAACCATGCCCAAGGAGCTGGTGGAAATCATAAAGAAGCTGTGGGATGACTCAGGGATTCAGGCTTGCTTCGAGAGAGCTGCAGAGTATCAACTCAATGATTCCGCTTCCTAGTATGTTCAACCCATTCATTAATGATAGGTTTGGTATTGCTACTAGCCATGTCATCAGATAAAAACAATAATTTCTCTACTTTTCTAGCTGGATTCAACCCTTTCTTTAAATGTTTATATCCATTAAAGTAGCAAAGACTGGGATATTAACCTGGTAGCCACTTAATTATATATACCAGTACACCTGCTTGTTAATGCAAATATCTAATCAGCCAATCATGTGGTAGCAACTTAAGGCATAAAAGCATACAGACATGGTCAAGAGGTTCAGTTGTTGTTCAGAACAAATGTCAGAATGGAGAAGAAATGTGATCTGAGTGACTGACTGTGAAATGGTTGTTGGTGCCAGATGGGGTGGTTTGAGTATCTCAGAAACTGCTGCTCGCCTGGGATTTTTACACACCAGTGTCTCTAGACTTTACAGCGAATGGTGCAACAAACAAAAAAAATCTGGTGAGTGGCAGTTCTGTGGATAAAAATGCCTTATCAATGAGAGAGGTCAGAGGAGAATGGCCAGACTGGTTCAAGTTGACAGTGAGGGAACAGTAACACAAATAACCATGTGCTGCAACAGTGGTGTGCAGAAGAGCATTCCCTGAAAGCAAAACATGTCAATCTTGACATGGGTAACTACAGTAGCAGAAGACAATGAACATACACGTAGGAGGTACCTAATAAGTGCTCAGTGATTGTGATAAATCACCTATTTCATTTTACTCATCATATCTGGACCTTTTTTAAAAAAGTAAATGATTAGGAAGATAACACTCCTTCCACGAATAACACTCTCTTCCCTGTTATGTTGATGCTTTGTACCTTACGTCATAACCAATAATTCATTTATGCTAACCTTTGAGAGCTGCGAAGTCTTAGAGTCATCCAGCACAGACAAGCTCCTTCGGCCCTTCATGTTCATACTACCCATTGTACCTATCTACACTGATACCAGTTACCCACATTAGGTCCATAGCCCTCTGTGCCTTAATGATTCCGGTGCATGTCTAAGTGCTTCTTAAATGTTTTAGAAAATCTGTCTCCTCTAGCACATCTTCAAGCAGCACATTTGGGGTTGAGTTTAGGAGCCGAGAGGTAATTTGCAGTTATATAGGACCCTGGTCAGACCCCACTTGGAGTACTGTGCTCAGTTCTGGTCGCCTCACTATAGGAAAGATGTGGAAACCATCGAAAGGGTGCAGAGGAGATTTACAAGGATGTTGCCTGGATTAGGGAGCATGCCTTTTGAGAATAGGTTGAGTGAACTCGACATTTTTTCCTTGGAGCGATGGAGGATGAGAGGTGACCTGATAGAGGTGTAGAAGATGATGAGAGGCATTGATTGTGTGGATAGTCAGAGGCTTTTTCCCAGGACTGAAATAGCTAGCATGAGAGGGCAGAGATTTAAGGTGCTTGGAAGTAGGTAAAGAGGAGATGTCAGGGGTAAGTTTTTTACGCAGAGAGTGCTGAGTGTGTGGAATGGGCTGCCGGCAACGGTGGTGGGGGCGGACATAATAGGGTCTTTTAAGAGACTCCTGGACAGGTGCATGGAGCTCAGAAAAATAGAGGGCTACATGTAACCCTAGGACATGTAAGGACATGTTCGGCGCAGCATCGTGGGCCAAAGGGCCTGTACCGTGCTGTAGGTTTTCTATGTTTCTATTCCAGACTCCAACTTCTGTGTGAAACAAGCTCCTTTCCATTCCATTCTAAACCTCCTACATCTCAACTTAATCTGAGTCTTCTTTTTGCCACCTGAACTGTGGGAAAAAAGACTTTTACCATCTATCTTACCCACCCTCTCCTTAATTTAAATCTATCGTGTCATTCCTCAGGGTCCTCTGCTGCAGGGAGAACAAGGATGCCTGTTTATCCAGGACTTGCCTTCTTTTCATTACTACCAACAAAGAGAAAGTACAGGAGCCTGAAGACACACACTCAACATTTTAACAGCTTCTTCCCTTCCACCATCAGATTTCTGAACAAACAATGAAATCATGAACACTACCTCACTAGTTTTGGACTTTTAGCTCTACTTATTTAGTTTATTCTTAACATTTCTTACTGTAATTTATAGTATTTTTATGCATTGCATTGTCCTGCTGCTGCAAAACAACTGATTTCACGACATATGTCGATGATTTTCTACCTTATGTTGATTCTGTCCCGTCTACCCGCAGAAACAGAAGGTTCCAATCCAGACAACATCCTGGTGACTCTCCTTTGCTCCCTCTCCAGGGCAATCACATCTTACCCCACAGTGCTTCACATGCAAACACAAGAAGCATGATCATGCACAGATGATAGATTATTTTCACTCTTCTGTTAATAGAGCTCCCCTCTGCCAAACACCCACACGCTCACACATACGATTTGCCTTTCAGCGACAGGCATAAGCCAATGGCAGAAGTGGGGCAGATGGAGGCACTAAAGTGACTGGTGTTGTTTGGGCAATTCTTTTCAATTAGACCTTTCTCTTTGCTGGCAAGAAGTGGTGAAGTTATTTGCCAGTGCTAATGACTTTCAGTGTTGAGTACAGTTTAGGGTGTGAAAATCAGCACCTCTGGTCATGCTGGTAATGAATGTAATTTAATGTACACTAATACAGCGTAGTTAAACTACAGAATCAAAATATATAGGAACAAAAGTGATGGTGTGAGGCTGGGGAAGGATTTGCGTAAAGCTGATTTAAGTGTGCAAATTATGTGATTTTGTTTTCATTTGAAGGAGCATTTTTAGTTGAGGTTGTATACAATATAGGTGAGGCCTAATTTTAAAGATTCAAAGTACGTTCAAGTCAAGTCAAGTTTATTGTCATTTTGACCATAAGCTGCTGGTACAGTACCCAGTAAAAACGTAACAATGTTCCTCCAGGACCCTGGTCCTACATGAAACAACACAAAACTACACTAGACTATGTGAGACAGCACAAGGCTACACTAGACTACGTAAAATAAACATAAAAACTGCACTAGACTACAGACCTGCACAGGACTACATAAAGAGCAGAAAACAGCGCAGGGCAGTACAATAATTAATAAACAAGACAATAGGCACAGTCGAGGGCACATTACAATATAATAATAAATGATGTATATATCAGTCTAGACTCTGAGTATTGAGGAGTCTGATGGCTTGGGGGAAGAAACTGTTGCACAGTCTGGTCGTGAGAGCCCGAATGCTTCGGTACCTTTTGCCAGATGGCAGGAGGGAGAAGATTTTACGTGAGGGGTGAGTGGGGTCCTTCACAATACTGTTACCTTTGCGGATGCAGCGTGTGGTGTAAATGTCTGTAATAGCGGGAAGAGAGACCCCAATGATCTTCTCAGCTGACCTCACTATCCGCTGCAGAGTCTTGCAATCCGAGACGGTGCAATTCACGAACCAGGCAGTGATGCAGCTGCTCAGGATGCTCTCGATACATCCTCTGTAGACTGTGGTGAGGATGGAGGGTGGGAGATGGGTTTTTCTAAGCCTTCGCAGAAAGTAAAGACGCTGCTGGGCTTTCTCGGCCCTCAGCTCCAGTCCTGACACCCTGCTTTTTTAGTCTATCTGGGCCAGTGTATAAATTGTCCAAACACTAGGTCGTCCCCCTGCACTAGGACCCGGTGTTTGGAACATTGTGTTCAGTTCTGGTCACCTACCTACAGGAAAGATATCAATAAGTCCAGAGAAAATTTACAAGGATGCTGCCTGGACTTGGAGGACCTGAGTTAGAAGAAAAGGTTGAATAGAATAGGACTTCATTCCCTGGAGTGTAGGAGAATGAGGGGAGCATTGATAGAGGTATACAAAATTATGAAGGGTATAGATTGGCTAAATGCAAGCAGGCTTTTTCCACTGAGACTAGAAAAGGAGGTCATGGGTTAAGGGTGAAAAGTGAAATGTTTTAAAGGAATCTGAGGGGGAGGAACTTCACTCAAGGGGAGGTGAGAGTGTGGAACGAGCTTCCAAGTCGAAGTGGTGGATGTGCATTAGATTTCAAAATTTAAGAGAATTTTGGATAGGTACATGGATGGAAGGGGTACTGAGGGCTATGGTCCAGGTGAAGGTCACTGGGACTAGGCAGCATAACTGTTTGACATGGTCTAGTTTCTGTGCCGTAATGTCCTTTGACTGTATACTATAAGATGTTAATATGTCAAACAAATAAGTAGATCTACTTTGCCTGATACTGGAAAATGTAGAAAATATGTTCCACTTAACAAATGATGTCTTAAAGTCGATCTAATTTTAATTTAAATAAACCCAGTAGAATCAAAGAGCAGGATTGGGGTGACCCTGTTTCGAAGTTTGTCATTAATTTAACAGTGCTCACAGTAAACTGAAGGACCTAAAATCCTAGAAATTCAATCACAGAACTTTTCTTCCGTGCATCATCCATCAGAAAAATGTTTTATTTTTCCCCTGGAGTGAAACATGAAATAGACCATTTTGCTCCACACTAATGGCACTGGAAATTCGGAGTGCTTCAGGAACCGGGGAAACTATTGTATCGTCAATTACTTTTCAACCCATCATGACCTGAGGTGCCCTTGTAACTCTCAACCAACACCAGCCTAACCCCACAGCACCTCCCTCACACTAAAACTAACTGATCGCCCACCCGGAAAACAGCAGCTAGAACATCAAACCCCTAATCCCAAATCCCCCTCCACCCCAAAATAAACTATAACATCAAACACCCAACACACTCTCTCTCTCTCACACACACACAACTTAATAATTCAGACACACTTGTTATAACCTAGAATGTCTTCCTTGGATTATAAACTTCCCAAAACCCAACACACATGAATGAATTACGAAAACAAAATTGTCTATGACATCACCTTTCAGTCACTTATATACCTCACACTTTTAAGCAATTTTCCATTTCCGAAGTACAATTTCCATAAACTCTGGAATGGAGCAACAATCTAGAGAATCATCTGTGGGGAGAAAGAGGGATAGTTGATATTTAGGGTCAAAACCTGCATGAGAACAGTCCTGATCCTAATCAGGACAGGATCTTTTCTTTTTTTTATATAAAAATTTCTAATAGTCTTTCCTTTCTTCATAAATTGATAAGAGGAGAATGAATTACATTCTTTTTTTCTGTATTATACATTCTATATCAAATTTATACTTTGTAGATCAACACAATGTGTGATTCTGATATTGTTTATTTTACCTTCTGTGTGTGCTATTATTATTGACATATATACCAGAGACATTCTCCTCCTGTTTGTATACACACTTAAAAAAAATCAATAAAAAGATTGAAAAAAGAAAGAAAGAAAGGACAGGACCTGAGGCAGAGTTGCAGTCTAAAATGTAATCAATCTGTTCAAAGTTCACTCCCCCGCCCACAGATGCTGCTTGGTCTGCTGAGTTTCTCCAGTGTATAGTTGTTGTTCCAGGTTCCCGCATCCACAGTCGCTTACGTCTTTAGACTGACACTTGCTTGGAAATCAAGTTCCAATGGAGTTTCTTCTTTCACCGGATGCCGGTGTTTTAGGGTGTGTGTGTGTGTGTGTGTGTGTGTGTGTGTGTGTTGGGGCGGGGTGTTCACAGTTTGAATAAATTAAAATAAGCCATTGTGCAGTAATAGAATTCCTTCTCCTTCTCCATTGCACCCTTAATAATCTGAAGATATCTCAAAGTAATTCACAGTTAATTAATCATTTCAAGTGCCTTCTTTGCTTTTGCCAAGTGATTAGTGCTAGGTTCCACACTGAGAGAGTAATGACCAGATAATCGGTCCCTTTACTGCTGATGATTGAATATAAATCTTGGCCAGGACGTCTCCTGGAGTTCTGTTCAGTTAGTGCTGACTAGACAGATGGATGCCTGGTTTGATACATCTTACAGAAGCTGGAAGTCCTTGCAGTGTGGCGTTCCAGGATCAGATTGCCTTAATTCCACCTCTGCTGGACAGTGGCTAGAAGCTATTGATTTCGGGGTAAGATTGCTGGCATCAGCACTGAGGTTCCTACAAAGTGCATCTGCATGAAATGCAAGCTGCGGAGTATTAGAACAATATGTATGAGGTTGGAGGAGCAACACCTCATATACCGTCTAGGTAGTCTCCAGCCCCTTGGTATGAACGTAGAATTCTCTAACCTCTGGTAATTCCCTCCCCCTCCCTTCCCCTATTCCTATGTCACTCTGCCCCCTCCCCCAGCTGCCTATCACCTCCCTCATGGTTCCACCTCCTTCTACTACCCATTGTGTTTTCCCCTATTCTTTCTTCACCTTTCCTGCCTATCACCTCCCTGCCTCCCTTCACCCACCCCTTTATCTTTCCCCTTACTGGTTTTTCACCTGGAACCTACCAGCCTTCTCCTTCCCACCCTCCCCCCACCTTCTTTATAGGGCCTCTGCCCCTTCCCTCTACAGTCCTGACGAAGGGTTCCGGCCCGAAACGTCAACTGATCGTTTCCACGGATGCTGCCCGACCTGCTGAGTTTCTCCAGCGTGTTATGAGTGTTGCTTTGACCCCAGCATCTGCAGATTATTTTGTGTTTAATATGTTTGAGGTTCTGTTGGTTTCACTCTGTTTGCCTAAACTCGCACCATAGTAAAGAGCTGAATAAAAGCCCATGTACACTTAAGGCGAGAGAGATTTTTTAAAGAGAGTAACACACACAAAATGCTGGAGGAATGATCCTGAGGAAGGGTCACGGCTCAAATCCTCGACTGTTTAGATAGATAGATACTTTATTGACCCTGAAGGAAATTACAGTGTCACAGTAACATTACAAGTGTATAGATATACAAATATACAAATATTAGAAAAGAAGTAAGAAAGAATTAAAAAATTATTAATTCCCATTAATGGTGCCTGATTTGCTGAGTTCCTCCAGCATTTTGTGTGTGGTGCTTCTGATTTCCAGCATATGCAGAATTTCTTGTGTTTATAGTTTTAAAGAAAGATTACCTGTATTTGTCACATGTACTTCGAAGCTGTGAAATGCATCGTTCATGTCAAATCAAATCAGTGAGAACTGTGCTGGGGGCAGCCTGCAAGTGTCTCCATGCTTTTGGTGAAAACATAGCATGCCCACAACTCACTAACCCTAACCATATGTCTTTTGGAATGTGGGAAGAAACCAGAGCACCCGAAGGAATCTCTCGTGGTCGTGCGGAGAACGAGCAAGCTCCCTGCAGGCAGTGACAGGAACTGAATCCCAGTTGATGATCGCTGGCGCTATAAAGCTTCGTGCTGACCGCTACGTACTGTGCTGCCATCCTTCTGCAGTTGAACATGAAGAGGTTTTCCTGTCTGTAATTGAAGCATAGAAACACATAAAACCTACAGCACCATACAGGCCCTTCGTCCCACAATGCTGTGCCGAACATGTACTAACATGAGAACATTTAACTTCAACTAGTATCAGTAAAAAGTGTGATTTTTATTTTCATCAGCTACTTGAACAATCTGGACAGAATCACTGCTTCTGGCTTCATTCCAAATGAACAAGATGTCTTGCGGTCCAGAGTTAAGACCACGGGTATTATAGAAGAGCAGTTCTCTTGCCAGGACCTGAATTTCAGGTAAGGGCTGGGCAATCTTGCCATTTAGTCCACAGCTCCTGCAAACTGAGAGCTATTTTTCCTGATCAACCAACAGTGACAGAGCTCAAATGGATCCCAAAAATACACAAAGATTGAGGCTGATAAATTGCTCTGCAGAAGTTCACAGCCTCTAACCAGTCTTTGTCAGTCTTTGTTTATTTTGTCAGTCTTTGTTAATGTATCATTTTTCATAAATTCTATTGTATGATTTATGGTCCTGTAAATGCTTGCAAGACGGGGATATATACAAACTTTGATAATGTTTACTTTGACTTTGAACTATTCAGCTTCTTGTGTAAGCCAAGACATTTTTAGTGAGATTAACCTTCCGGCATTCTAATCCATATTAAATGGACTTCAATGCACTAGCCCTAAACTTGACTGCTAAGAAGTTCCATATTTTATAAATAATTTGTCCATGGTTTTAATCTTGAAATCTGTAAGCATAAACATTATTCTTTTCAAAATGAAGGGATGTTTGTGTTAGAGAATATAATTTCCGAGAAACTGGAACCACATAGCAATGTGTTTTTGATTGAACTTCGACTTAGTCTGGAATAAATCACATTTGCAATCATTTTGGGTTGGTAGAATGGGTGTGGCACTTCCTACGGGCAATCATCCTTGGGATCCTGTGAGTCAGCGCCACATGGGATGACATCATTCCTTTGCAGTGTTCCCATTGGAGCACCCAGTCCCAGTGGTGCCCACGCCAAAGCATTCCCTGGAGAAAATCATAGAAACATAGAAAATAGGTGCAGGAGTAGGCCTTTCGGCCCTTCAAGCCTGCACCATCATTCAGTATGATCATGGCTGATCATCCAACTCAGAACCCTGTACCAGCCTTCCCTCCATACCCCCTGATCCCTTTAGCCACAAGGGCCATATCTAACTCCCTCTTAAATATAGCCAATGAACTGGCCTCAACTGTTTCCTGTGGCAGAGAATTCCACAGATTCACCACTCTCTGTGTGAAGAAGTTTTTCCTAATCTCGGTCCTAAAAGGCTTCCCCTCTATCCTCAAACTGTGGCCCCTTGTTCTGGCCTTCCCCAACATCGGGAACAATCTTCCTACATCTAGTCTGTCCAATCCCTTTAGGATTTTATACGTTTCAATCAGATCCCCCCTCAATCTTCTAAATTCCAACGAGTACAAGCCCAGTTCATCCAGTCTTTCTTCGTATGAAAGTCCTGCCATCCCAGGAATCAATCTGGTGAACCTTCTTTGTACTCCCTCTATGGCAAGGATGTCTTTCCTCAGATTAGGGGACCAAAACTGCACACAATACTCCAGGTGTGGTCTCACCAAGGCCTTGTACAACTGCAGTAGTACCTCCCTGCTCCTGTACTCAAATCCTCTAGCTATAAATGCCAGCATACCATTCACCTTTTTCACCGCCTGCTGTACCTGCATGCCCACTTTCAATGACTGGTGTATAATGACACCCAGGTCTCTTTTCACCTCCCCTTTTCCTAATTGGCCACCATTCAGATAATAATCTGTTTTCCTGTTTTTGCCACCAAAGTGGATAACCTCACATTTATCCACATTAAATTGCATCTGCCATGAGTTTGCCCACTCACCCAACCTATCCACGTCACCCTGCATCCTCTTAGCATCCTCTTCACAGCTAACACTGCCGCCAGCTTCGTGTCATCCGCAAACTTGGAGATGCTGCATTTAATTCCCTCATCCAAGTCATTAATATATATTGTAAACAACTGGGGTCCCAGCACTGAGCCTTGCGGTACCCCACTAGCCACTGCCTGCCATTCTGAAAAGGTCCCGTTTATTCCCACTCTTTGCTTCCTGTCTGCCAACCAATTCTCTATCCACATCAACACCTTACCCCCAATACTGTGTGCTTTAAGTTTGCACACTAATCTCCTGTGTGGGACCTTGTCAATAGCCTTTTGAAAATCCAAATATACCACATCCACTGGTTCTCCCCTATCCACTCTACTTGTTACATCCTCAAAAAATTCTATGAGATTCGTCAGACATGATTTTCCTTTCACAAATCCATGCTGACTTTGTCCGATGATTTCACCGCTTTCCAAATGTGCTGTTATCACATCTTTGATAACTGCCTCTAGCAGTTTTCCCACCACCGATGTTAGGCTAACCGGTCTATAATTCCCTGGTTTCTCTCTCCCTCCTTTTTTAAAAAGTGGGGTTACATTAGCCACCCTCCAATCCTCAGGAACTAGTCCAGAATCTAAAGAGTTTTGAAAAATTATCACTAATGCATCCACTATTTCTTGGGCTACTTCCTTAAGCACTCTGGGATGCAGACCATCCGGCCCTGGGGATTTATCTGCCTTTATCGAGGCAGGGTGTGCTGTAAGTAAGTCGATCCCAGATCCTTTGGCCGTCCCATTATGAACATCTCTCAATGCCTACCCATCTCCTCTGATCGGCTGTAAGATTATCCTCCATGGTTTCATTATCTTCATCCCCCTTCTCATAGAACTTACATTTCAGGGTGCACTGGAGTTTCGAGGCAAATTTGTTCTTTGCAGGAATCTAAAGGCAGCATGGTAGCATAGTGGTTAGCACAATACTTTACACCCTACCAGCGTCCCTGGTTCAATTCCCACCACTGCCTGTAAGGAGTTTGTATGTTATCCCTGTGACCGCATGGGTTTCCTCTGGGTGCTCTGGTTTCCTCCCACAATCCAAGGGTGCACCAGTTGGTAGGTTAATTGGTCATTGTAAATTGTCCTGTGATTAGGCTAGGATTAAATTGAGGGTTGCTGGATGGTGTGACTCGAAGGGTTTGAAGGACCCTTTAAATAACCAGTTAAAGACTAATAACATTTAGAATTAGTAAAATAATTGTCTAATAGGAAGTGAAAATCTGCAGATGCTGGAAATCCGAGCAACACACACAAAATGCTGGAGGAGCTCAGCAGGCCAGGCAGCACCTATGGAAAAGAGTACAGTCGACTTTTTGGGCCCAGTAGTAAGTGTTACCCGCTATATCCTGATACCTTTATGATCCAGAGGTTCTTTGGAAGTCAAGAATGAGGCATCAACCTTATTGCTTATGATGATTTTAAGTGTTACAAGAGCAGAAAATGGATAAGAAAAAGGAGCCAAGAGAACAAAGAAAAAGGAAAAAGAAGTCATGGCCATCTCATACTCAGACCAGAGATAACAAAATGCCTGTGATAACAATTAACCTATAAAATAGCCAGATTCAAGTGACATCACACTTCCTACTGAAGTTTCTAGAAAAAGATAGAAGCAACTGTATCGTAATTACTGGAATTACTGTATATGTATGTATATGTAATAGGTGATTATATAAAAATGCAAGCAAGCATAGAAAAGTTAAATTCCAAGAAAAGTACAAGGAAATTAACAATTCTATACCCCAATCCAACATGCCCAATAACCCTTTGTCTTTTCTTGATGTGGTTGATAACCTTGTTTTCTTGGCTGGAACAGGATGGCTATACGAAGGAGAGTTGAGCTTTCAAGGGCTACGTTCAGCCTGGGTGACTGCACCATGTCTGCATACAGTCTCCGTCAGCTTATCATCTTGACTCTTGCTTTACTGAACTTGCACTCACAGAATAGGCTGTACAAAGTGTCCGCCAGCACACCACTTTAACGCTCCTTGCTGCTATTTCCACAAACCTACCAATTCGCACACCTTTGGGCATCAGGTGGAAACCCATGCAGTTACAGGGGGAGCATGCAGACTCCACACAGTTAGCACTAGAGGTCAGGGTTGAACCTGTTTCGCTGGAGCTGTGAAGAAAAACAGTTTAAGTGTGCCACTCCATAAAAAATAAATAAACAATTCAGCAAATAAGCAGGTCCCCATCACCCACGACATGCCCTCCTCTCATTGCTACCATCAGGAAGGAGGTACAGAAGCCTGAAGGCACACACTCAACGATTCAGGAACAGCTTCTTCTCCTCTGCCATCCGATTTCTGAATGGATATTGAACCCATGAACACTACCTCACTACTCTTTTATTTCTATTTTTGCACTACTTATTTAATTTAACTATTTAATATATATATACTTACTGTAATTCATGTTTTCTCTATTATGTATTAAATTGTACTGCAGCCACAAAACAAGTTTCATGATATATGCCGATGATATTAAACCTGATTCTGAAATTTAATTTAACTTTTTTAATATATACATTACTTTAATTTATATTTTTTATTATTATGTAATGCAATGTACTTCTCCTTATAACAACAAATTTCACAACATATGCCAGTGATGTTAAATCTGATTCTTTCCAACTATTATCAGAATGGATTCCAAATGAAATTGAATTGTGATTTATGACTGTGTCCCACTCCCACTATTCTTGAAATACCTTTCTGCTCCAATTTCAGAATGTTTGACGTTGGTGGACAGAGATCGGAACGGAAGAAATGGATCCACTGTTTCGAGGGAGTTACCTGTATTATCTTCTGTGGTGCCCTCAGTGCTTATGACATGGTGTTGGTGGAAGATGATGAAGTGGTATGTAACTCTAAACCTGAGCCGTGAAAACAAATGATCACACACCAATATTTTTAAAACATTGGCGTAATTGGTTTCTGACCTAATTCCTCACGAGGTCAGAGCAAATGCTGAGATAATAGGATTAATGGATTTCTTCTGCATCAGGAAGTATTACAAATGTGATCCTTCAAATGAATGGCAAAGGTTTTTTTTGGCAAACATAAGAAGATACGTCGGGATGATCGAATCTTAGAAAATTCATCAAATGGATGGAGGGCATTTGGCCAACGGTCAATGCCAGCTAATGAAGAGCTTCTAGCTCTGGGTCCATAGCCCTGCAGGTCACAGCTCCTCAAGCCTTGTTTGAATGTATAGAATGTATCTACCTCTGCCAAACATTCTCCACCTCACCTCTAATTCTTACAGTTGCCTTAAGTCAGTGCCTGCTTATTTTGATCCTTCTGCTGAGGGGAATAGGTCCTTCCTATTTACTCAATTTGGATCCTGCATGATTTTATACACCTCTGGAAATGCTCCACTCTCCCTCCTCTGTTCCACATCAATATTCTGGTCTATCCAATCTTTCCCTGTAGTGAAATGCCCTGGCAACATTCTTGTAAAATCCCTTTACATTCTTTTCCTTTGTAACAGTGATTCAGATTAATTTATTGCCATTTACACCAGACTGCAATTAACCTACTTCTTTGCATGAAGTTCACAGAGTAGATAGTGTAACATACAAAATGCTGGGGAAACTCAGCAGGTCAGGCAGCATATATGGATATGAATAAGTAATTGACGTTTCGGGCTGGAGGCCATAGACTGACATGTCAGAACAGGAATGGGAATGGGAATTAAAATGTTTGGTCACTGGGAACTTCCACTTTTGGCAGACGAAGCAGAAGTGCTTGACGAAGAGATTCCCCAATTTACAATGGGTCTCACCAACGTTGAATAGGCCACATTGGGAGCACTGGACTTGATAGATAGCTGATTCACCCCAGCAGATTCACAGGAAGTGCTGTTTGAGGCCCTGAATGGAGGTGAGGGAGGAAGTAAATGGGCAGGTGTGGCACTTTGGCCTCTTGCAGGGATAAGTACAAGGAGGGAGATTAGTGCAGAGGTATGAATGGACAAGGGCATCATGGAGGGTACAATTCCTGTGCAAAGTGGAGAGAGTGAGAGATGTTTGGTGGCAGGCACCCTTTGGAGATGGCGGAAGTTGTGGAGGATGATGTGTTAGATGCAGAGGCTCATGGGTGGTAGTTAAGGACAAGAGGAACTCTACCACTGTTAAGGCAATGGGAAGATGGCGTGGGCACAGATGTTCAAGAAATGGAGGAGATGTGGATGAGGGCAGCATCGATGGTGGAGGAAGGGAAACCCTGTTCTTTGAAGAAGGAAAGATGCATCTTGGGAACAGATGCAGCAGAAATGAAGGAAATGGGAAAAGGGAATAGCATTTTTACAGGAGGCAGGTTGAGAAGAGGTATAGTTTTGATGAAACTATTACACTTCCAGAGGTAATGCAAGCTTATAGTAGGAAAGTATAATCTGAGGTGAGTTTTGTTCTGTATAGCTAGATTGTGTTTACCACAGGGTAATGTCAACCTATGTGCAACCCTGATCTTGCTTCATTAACACACTTCAGCTTGTTACTGAAAAAAGCTGGATTTAATTTGGTTTGACGTCCTTATGTGATTATGTCGGGTACATTCAGTGTGATAGCTGAGTTGTCGTGATTGGGCCTCATTTGAGAGAACATTGCTTGCATGATCGGAATGTTCAATGACTCATTTAGTGCTTTCCCTGACTGCAGTGCAGAATGCCAAGGGCAGATTAGCTTCAGTGGTCACTGGGTTTGCATGAAGGCAATTTGTCGCAACTAAATCCAATATGGTAAACCGGCCACTCAACAGAAAGCCTCAGAGAGATATTGAACAGCTATAAGATGTTGTCAGTCTTCTATCATCTACAGTACTTTGAAATGAAAACAATACTACATTAAACAAAACGTTGATTGCATATGAACTCACTAATATTCAGTTCAAAGCTTCACAGCCAAGGCATATATTATTTGAATTTTCATTTTTTACCTGTGGAAGGCCACATCTTAGCTTGTGAACTGTAGAAGAAGGAATAAATAGGTCCACTGGGAAAGTTGAAAAGGCAAGGGTTGTGAATCCAAGCCGGAGGCTGAAAAAGTCCTGGGATTATAGGACTGTGTTGGGAGAGAGGAGCAGTGTTTGTTTGGCTGTTGTTGCTTGGCATTTTCTGTTCTGTTCTGCTGAGCCTGATGGGCATACCATGTTGGCATTGGAATCTGTGGTGACACTTGCGGGCTGCCCCCAGCACATCCTTGGCTGTGTTGGCTGTTAACACAAATTACACAGTTCACCGTGTGTTTTGATGTACAGGTGAGAAATAAATTTGGATCTGAGTCATTCTGGGTGGCATAATGAACTTTATAAGGAAACCATCATCATCATTATGTGTCGTGTCGTATGACGTGGGCGATCGTGGTCACGATTTAATCTGTTTACTGGGTGAGGGATCGTTTCCTTCACGCAGTTGCTCTATCCCCCTTTTTACAATGGGTCTCACCAATGTAGAGGAGGCTGCATTGGAAGCACCAGATATAATAGGAGATTCGCAGATGAAGTATTCCCTCACCTGGAAGGACTATTTGAGGCACTGAATGGAGATGAGGGAGGAGGCGAATGGGCAGGTTAAGCACTTAGGCCACTTGCAGGGATAAGTGCCTAGAGGGAAATTAGTGGTGAGGGACAAATGGGCGAGGGGATCACGGAGGGAGCAATCATAGCGGAAAGCATACCCTGTACTCCATGCCCTGGCTGATGAAGGCAAGCATACCAAATGCTTTCTTCAAAATTCAAAGTAGATTTGCTAATCTATGTATACTATATACCATTTTGAGGTTTGTCTTCTTATAGGCAACCACAAAACAAAGACACAAAATAGAACCCATTAAAAAAAAACAGACAGCAAAAGCATCAAACACTCAATGTGCAAAAAAAAAGAACAAATCATGCAAACAATATAAAATAAACAAAAAAACACAACATGAACCTCAGAGTCATTGAAAGTGAGTCCATAGCCAGTTCGGGGCTAAGACAAGTGAAGCTGGTGCAGGAGCCCAATGACTGCAGGCCCCAGCCATGGAGTCATTTCTGCCAGTTCAGTTCTTCACCACTCTGTCTACATACGTTACTACTTTTAGGGAAATATGTCTGTTTCTACAACATTTTCCAGGTCCTATCATTCACTACATAAGTCTCGCCCTGGTTCAACTTCCCAAAAATGCAACACAGTGCTCTTGTCTGAGTTCAATTCCTTTGCTAAGCAGTGAGGCTCTGCTGAGATTCAGTTGGATTAGGTCCCTGAATATTTCCACTTAACAACAGCAGGCACTCAGACACCCCACGTTCTTTCATTATGATGCAAAACTTACAAACCGACAATGCACAGAACAGTTAGCCCACAGCTTGATTCCATACAGAATCACGTTGCTATGAAGGGGATGAAGAGGATATTTGTACATTGTTACTGGGACTGGACAATTTTGCAATTGAGATCATTGAGTCCTAAAGTCATACAGCATGGCTTTGGCTGAACTCCACCATGTTGACCAAGACTCCTAGTCAAAGCAATGGGAAAAGATTTGGACAGAGGAGACTTAACCGAGGTGTATAAAATTATGATGGACCCAGGTAATAAGTAGGACCTGAAACGTTGGCTCTGTTTTCCTTTCCAGAGATGCTGTCCGGCACATTGAATATTTTCAGGATTTTCTGTCTTTGTTTCGGGAGCCATTTCCCTTAGCTGAAGGGTCGTAAAACAAAGGGCTTAGATGTTAAGTAATGAGTTAGAAGGACGCAAGTGGTGATGAGGGTTTTTTTTTTGGAATTTACTGCCTGAAAGGGAAGAAGCAGATCCCTCCACACACTAAACTAATACTTGGGTGTGTACAGGAGTACACTGCCCCGTGACTGACTTCAAGTCCCTAAACTTTGAATTTTCCTCTTTGAATTTCCCCTCCTACAGTCTCCTTTTTTTAAATGTTGCAGGGTGTGTGTTTCAGTTGCCTATATCTCCTTATGTGGCTGGTAACAAATTTTGATTGATAACTCTCCTGTGAAGAGACCCTGGGATGACCCTGGTGGAGCAGACTTGATGGGCCAAATTACCTAATTTTGCTCTTATGTCTTATAGTCTTATGTTAAGGTGCCATAAAATGGCACGTTGCTATTACTTGACAGTACTCAAAGACCTGATCCATTTACAACTCCTAGTTACCAATCACTCAGCAGCTACTTGATTCGGCACACCTGTACACTTGCATGTTAATGCAAATATCTAATCATCCAATCATGTGGCAGCAACTCAATGCATAAGAGTATGGAGACGTGGTCAAGAAGGCCAGTTGTTGTTCTGACCAAACGTCAGAATGGGGAAGAAATGTGATCTAAGTGACTTTGACCATGAAATGATCAAAGTTGGTCATTTGATCATTGGAACAACATACATCAAAGTTGCTGGTGAACGCAGCAGGCCAAGCAGCACCTATAGGAAGAGGCGCAGTCGATGTTTCAGGCCGAGACCCTTCGTCAGGACTAACTGAAGGAAGAGTGAGTAAGGGATTTGAAAGCTGGAGGGGGAGGGGGAGATGCAAAATGATAGGAGAAGACAGGAGGGGGAGGGATAGAGCCGAGAGCTGGACAGGTGATAGGCAAAAGGGGATACGAGAGGATCATGGGACAGGAGGTCCGGGAAGAAAGACAGGGGGGGGTGACCCAGAGGATGGGCAAGAGGTATATTCAGAGGGACAGAGGGAGAAAAAGGAGAGTGAGAGAAAGAATGTGTGCATAAAAATGAGTAACAGATGGGGTACGAGGGGGAGGTGGGGCCTAGCGGAAGTTAGAGAAGTCAATGTTCATGCCATCAGGTTGGAGGCTACCCAGACGGAATATAAGGTGTTGTTGCATGTTTGATATATGTTGCTTGAATTTCCAGCATCTGCAGAATTCCTGTTGTTCATTTGATCATTGGTGCCAGATGGGGTGGTTTGAGTATCTCAGAAACTGATGATCTCCTGGGATGTTCATACACAACGGTCTCAAAAGCTTACAGAGAAAGGCGCAAGAAACAAAAACACAATGAGATATAAACACCTAGTTAATGACAGAGGTTGGTGGAGAATGGCCAAACTGCTTTAAGCTGAGAGGAAGGTGATAGTAACTCAAAAAAAAGTGTTACAATAGCGGTGTGGAGAAGAACATCTATGAATACACAACATGTCGAACCTTCAAGTGGATGGGCTACAGAAACAGAAGACCATAAACATACACTCAGTGGCCACTTTATTAGGTACAGGAGGTACCTAATAAAGTGGCCACTGAGTGTAGGTCATCTCTACCCAATTCTAACTGGAGGCTTCAGGGTCATTTAAAGTGGAGCAGAATAAACCTTTCAATCATCATTTAATTCAAGAGATTTAAGGTAGAATACAGAACTTCAGAAAGGTCGAACGATCAATGGGAAGTTGCAAATGCTCCCTCAACATCTTTCTGGGACACATTTCTCACTTGCCCAATCCCTGTGGGACTAGGTAATAATTGGTACTTCTACACTCACTTCTAGCTCTGTCGTCAGTTTTAAATTTGCAAATATACTTAACTCTTAACAAACCAAGTGCTTTAATCCTACATCCAGAACCCTTATGTTTAAGTTTGCTGCTGGAAAATAAAGGGATAGAAAATCCTTCATTTTATAAAGGCGTATGTCAGGAAATTATAATCACTGGTTTAACCTCAGCTGTCATTGCGTCCTGTTCTGTGCATCTCTCTCCATGAAGATGCAAGGTCTTTACGAGGATGTGGGGCAGGTTAATTCAAGAGTCAGTAAGGATAAGACATATTGAATATCTGGAGGGTTAGGATAAAATGGAAATATTCTATTAGAGTAGAGTTAATGGAGGGCTTTGACTGAGTAAATACAAAGAAACTGTTTTCACTTGACAATAGGTACAGACTTAAAATAAGCATCCCCAAAAAAGTGGAAAAATTAAAGTAAAATAAAAATATCGAGCTGATGTAAATGCACTGCCTAAATATGCAGTGGGGGCAAATTTAGTGCTAATTTTCAAAAATGCATTAGATAGCTTCTTGAAAAGGGAAAATAATTTAGGAGGAAAGAGCAGGGATTATTCTAAAAGCTGGTACAGGGCTGATAGAGCAGTTGCACTCGTGTGCTATGTAATTTATGGAGAAGTACTTGCCTCGGCATTATTACAAAATTGTGTTCTAGTGCCAGACCACGAATGGAGCAGACAAGGAGAAAATTAAACAAGGTCTCACATTTAACAGGTAAAATGATGTTGAGATGTAACGGTGAGAGATGAACAAGGAACATGTTTTTTTAAAAATTAATTTACAATTTGATATCTGATCTTTTCTACCACCATGTTTATACTTCCCACAAGTTCCTTCTCACCAATCTTCCTCCCACAGCATTACCTTTCATCCCTTGAAAACATTTATATTATTAACTCTATTGCTGCAGTGTACTCACCTGAGGAGTTAGGTGTATTCAGATAAAATATTTTGGACTGGGTTAGGTTAACTGTTCCATAGCAGAGGCTCAGTACATTATATAGGTCACTTTGCTTTTCTTATTATCAACTCTGTTCTGACCACTGTAGTGTTATCCTGAAGAAACCAATAACATGTGCTATATTTACAGCATAAGCACAAGGGATTCTGTAGATGCTGGAAATCCAGAGTAGCATGCACAAAATGCTGGAGGAACTCAGCAGGTCAGGTAGCATCTATGGAGTGGAATAGAGAGTTGACATTTCAGGCGGAGACCCTTCATCCTTCCATAGATGCTGTCTGACCTGCTGAGTTCCTCAACCAGTTTGTGTGTTACTTTATATTTACAACAAATGGGCTTGTGTTGTGCATGGAAATTACAATTTCCAGGGGTCAGGCTGGTTTTGGGTTGACTACAGTTGAGCTGTATTTTAAAGTTAGACTCACACAGGCCTCCATTCCTATGTAAGGAATTTTCTCCTTTCTCCAAAATTTAGCAAAGGATGAGTAAGTATGAACATGACAAAGTGATACTGTTTTATCATCTCTGCTCTTTTCCCACAAGAACCGAATGCACGAGAGTCTCCATCTCTTCAACAGTATTTGCAACCACAGATACTTTGCAGCCACCTCCATTGTACTCTTCCTGAACAAGAAGGATCTGTTCGAGGAAAAAATCAAAAAAGTTCATTTGAGCATCTGCTTCCCAGACTACGATGGTACTTTTTATTTCATTCCATATTTCTTAGCAGGAAATGTGACAATAGATTGAGGAATGATTTCAAATAGCTATCATTTACTAATCATTCCCAAGCCAGTTAAATGTTTAATGGGCCTGACTACATTTCTTTCAAGGGAACTGTTGCTGCTCTAGTTTGTACCTGCCTTCTGTACTATGAATTGAAACTCAGAGGCACAGACTAGTGCAACTGACTTGCTCTGAATTCTTCACTGACTGTTATCTCAAAACTTCTTGAACAGTGGGGCAGGATTGATTATGTATTTAATCCTTTGCTTTAAATCAGCTAGTGTACCTAGAGTACACTGAGACATCTAGTGACCTAGATTAAAAGTCACTGCAGGTAAATGTTTATGTTTTAAATTAATTTTTGGTCATTTAAGATATCGCTAAGTAAAATCATTTCAATTTTTAAAATCAGTTTTATATTTTTAATTACTTACACCGCTGGCACTCCATTTCTGTCCATCTTTGGTACACTTTGGAAGGACAAACTCCAAGGCAGAGTACAAAGCAAATAGCAGGATACCCGGTAGTGTGGAGGAGCAGAGGGATCTGGGGGTACATGTCCACAGATCCCTGAAAGTTGCCTCACAGGTAGATAGGGTAGTTAAGAAAGCTTATGGGGTGTTAGCTTTCATAAGTCGAGGGATAGAGTTTAAGAGTCGCGATGTAATGATGCAGCTCTATAAAACTCTGGTTAGGCCACACTTGGAGTATTGTGTCCAGTTCTGGTCACCTCACTATAGGAAGGATGTGGAAGCATTGGAAAGGGTACAGAGGAGATATACCAGGATGCTGCCTGGTTTAGAGAGTATGCATTATGACCAGAGATTAAGGGCTTTACTCTTTGGAGAGAAGGAGGATGAGAGGAGACATGATAGAGGTATACAAGATAATAAGAGGAATAGATAGAGTGGATAGCCAGTGCCTCTTCCCCAGGGCACCACTGCTCAATACAAGAGGACATAGCTTGAAGGTAAAGGGTGGTAAGTTCAAGGGGGATATTAGAGGAAGGCTTTTTACTCAGAGAGTGGTTGGTACGTGGAATGACCTGCCTGAGTCAGTGGCGGAGGCAGATACACTAGTGAAGTTTAAGAAACTACTACAGGTATATGGAGGAATTTAAGGTGGGGGGGGTATATGGGAGGCAGTGTTTGAGGGTCGGCACAACATTGTGGGCCGAAGGGCCTGTACTGTGCTGTACTGTTCTATGTTCTATCTCTGGTCATCTTCTCTATTGTGCCCCAGTTTAATTATTTAAATCTATTTGAATGTGTCTTTTCACTAATATTCTGCTGTCAGAGGATGTCAGGGCATTCTGTGAGTGGAACCTCAGTACTGGCCACCTGAGGCCGGGTCACTGCTCACAGATCTCACCAACTCAGCCAAATGTACAGGTCGATCTAAGGCCGAGTGGAATCTTTAGAAAAGTATGACAGGCCAGGATGGAGAAATGATAACACTGGACCAGATCCCTGATTGCTTTGACCTTCATGTGCTCTGCGCCACTTTTGTGTTAGAATAAAGTAGTCACGTCACTTAGATCATTGCTCCATCATGTGTGATCTTGACTGTCATTTTTCACACACCATGCATCGATGTTGTCCATTGTATGTAAGCTTCACTGCCCTCCAATTCTAGGTCCCAATACGTATGAAGATGCTGGCAATTACATCAAGGCCCAATTCCTGGACCTCAACATGAGAAAAGATGTCAAAGAAATCTATGCACACATGACATGTGCCACTGACACTCAAAACGTCAAGTTTGTTTTCGATGCTGTGAAAGACATCATCATTAAAGAAAATCTTAAAGATTGTGGACTTTTCTAAACAAGGGAGCTTTAATCCATTATCAGGTATGTTGGTACACAGTGTTGAAGTATTTATTATCTTCAGTTACTGTCCTAATAAGTTTGCATCATAAAACAGTATGTTCACAATTAGTTAGAAGACTGAGAATAATCTCTGCATGTTAATGATTATGTTCTCTTTTGTACACATGCACATAGCAATCTGAAATATTAAGCTAGTAACTTTTAGCTAAGCCACATGTGGTCTATCAGTTTTTAAAAAAAAATTATTTAGAGAAGGGTTCCCATTTTGAGGTTCACAGACAAAAATTACTGGATATGGTCATTTGAGCACATTTATATGAAACATTGTTGTAGGAGAGCAGCATCCATCATCAAGGAGCCTCACACCCAGGATGTGCTCTCTTCTCATTGCTGCTATGAGGAAGAATGTACAGGAACCTCAGTACCTGTGACCAGATTCAGGAACAGTTATTATCCTTCAACCATCAGGCTCTTGAACCAAAGGGAATAACTTTACTCAACTTCATTTGCCCCATCATTGAAATACTTCTACAACCTACAGATTCACTTTCAAGGACTCTTCATTTCACATTCTCAGTAGTTATTGCTTACTTACTTACTATTATTACTCCTTTCGTTTTACATTTGCACACTGGTTGCTTGTCAATCCCGTTGGGTACGGTCTTCCATCGATTCTATTATGTCTCTTTGGTCTGCTGTGACTGCCCAAGAAAAAGAATCTCAGGGTTGTATATGGTGACATATATGTAGCTTGATAATAAATTTACTTTGAACTTTGATGCAGCATAATGCAAAAAATGATGCAAAAATGCAATAAGCATAAAGAACACAATAAAATACGATAAATATAAATACATATACAGACTGATTGTACATAAAATGATGCTAAGTACAAGAGTATCTGTACATAAGGTGACTGACAGGAAATAAAGTAGTAGTGGTGAGTATGGTTGAGTGGGTTAATGAGTGGAAGTGTTGATCAGCCTGATGGCTTGGGGTAAGTAAGACTGCTGATGCTTTTGCATCTCCTCTTCCTTGATGGGAATGGACAAACAATCCATGAACAGGGTGAAAAGAATCAAACTTATCCTCCTGGTCATAATTACCTCCAATTCTGGAACTTGAATATTGCGTAAGGTTTCTAACCTCTGGCTCCATGTAATGTCAATATCATAACAGAAGTCTGGAGATATTGGAGTAATTTCTTTTGAAACCAACCCTCCCTGCTCTTAGTGGGCTATGATAGTACAGTAACTTGCTGCATTTTTTTCTGGTGAAATTACCTTGTTTTTATTGGAATAAGCTCTGTGGTTTCCAAGTCTCCTGCTCTGCAGACTGTGGCCAGTTATTCCATATCATTGGCTTACTCTGAAGGTTTGTCTCTTCTTGAACTGAAGCAATTCCTTTGTTAGTAATTTTCCACTGATGCTGTAAATTAGAACGTTCCACAATTTTGAAGCAGTATTGATGAAAGAGAGGTATTCTTAACAACTCAGGATTGCTGAGCCAAATTTTGGAAGAAGTTTAAATGCATTTGTTACAATTAAGCAAATTTCTGTTCTTGCAAACCATCTCTTCTATTTGCCTACCCTGTTGTACGTCTCCATTTTACTGCTAAAATGTTTGTTCATTTGATTTATCTTAGAATTAGAAACCTAATATGCTCTCTTTTCTCCTCAGGATCCTCTGGCTCTGGCCTTTACAGATTTCTAATTAAGCATGCATCAGAACAATGATTGATTCTGCATGAAAACTCCTTTTAACAGACCATTTAAGCTTAACAGTTAAACAAGCAGCAAAGTAGCTTGATGTAATTCACTGGGTGTACTGTATTATTTTTCACCATTATTAAACCCAGATTAAGAAAGCTAATGTCTGTCTGCATTAAGGAAGAATCTAGATCTTTCAACCACTGGTTTAGGAAGTTTAAGATCTTGTGTTGGCTTTATCATAAAAAAAATCACCCCTTTTGCTTTTATTTAAACCAATAATAGAATGGAGTAATATAAAATAGATGCTACAATCCTCCATCACTTATGTTATCTATCTGTGTTTATAAATAAATTGTTTGATGATATGTATTTAGTTTACTATGGTACTTTGGTTATACATTTAATTCAGTTGAATTCATTCTACTATTCAGGTGAATTACTGGTTCACCCCTAAAGACCTACAACAAATGGTGTAATATGTACTCATGTTTTAAATACAGCTATTGTTTAACAAATTAAAAAAATAAAAAAAAACATTGAAAATACTGATTATTAGTGACACTATCAACACTGGCACCTATCCCATTACATGTTAAAACTAGCAGTAAGCTCAGATTTATGCACAAGACATAGAATAAAAATGTAAGCATGATTGTTAGCAATTCACCCCTCAGATTCACCTTTATTCTCATAGGCAAATATGCACAGGGTACAGATGCCAAGAAAGTTGGCCTTTTGTAGCAGCAGCACAGTACATGTGATGTGGCATTTGCAATGGATTTAAGGGAAGTTGTTTGCATCAATGTGAATATTAGTTATTAATTATTCACTGTAAAATACACTTCAAATATTGTTTAATAGCACAATGCAAAATGAGTTTTTAATGTAAAAGTTGTAACTAAAGTCCAGAAGAGTATCTGGTCCTTACAATTTTGTTTGTAAATCAATGCCATAGATTTTTTTTATATCTTCCATAGAGTTTATTTATTTCATACAGGTGTCAGAATTTTTATTAGCCGTACATGGTCTATTAAAGCTAATGTGAAAGTTGGTTTTTGTTTTCTGTAGGAATTTTTCAAAGTGATTAATTAGCCAGCTCATGAACAACATGTGATCCTGGAAAGCTACATTACAGCAATAACCTAATCTTTGTGGGTAGCTTTCTTATAAGTCAGCAATAAATAGTATTTTGGATTCCTGCTAGTTTTGCCCTACAGATGTTGAATGTTGTTAACATTTTCTATTCCAGTTTGGATGTCCAGTATTTTACTTCTTTCTTAATATTCCACACCCAATCTTGCATAGCATACACCTTACTTTTATTTCATAAATTAAATTGTAACATTTCCCAATGTTGCTACTAGCCAACATTTAAAGATCACCTGTGGATAACATTAATTGCAGAGAAATTGTGTTTATTAGCATTTGAAAATATAGAAGAATATGATTGATGTCAATAATATTTATTGTGGCAGGTTTGAAATGCATTTTAAGAATTATCAAAAACTAATTCTAATTACATATCTCTTTATATTTGCGAGAATTTGATTCTATTTCATGAAACCATGTCAGCAGCTAGTGAAGCTGCTGTCTCACATCTCATACAAGCTGGCTTCAATGGAGCACCTGAGTTAAGAATCAGGTGATTGATAATATGGGTTGCCCCAAGTGCTCTGATTTTCTCTTACTTCCAAAAACTGCAGTTTGGTAAGGTTAAAAATTAATTTTCTTGCAGACATTTACAGAAGAACAAAACAATACAATAGAATCAAATGGAAAAAATACTAGACTGACTGACAATCAATGTGCAAAGGACAAACTGTGCAAATGCAAAAATAATGGTTATAAATATATAATAGTGAAAACACGAGTTGTAGAATCCTTGAAAGTGATGGAAATGGATGAAATAATGGTAGCACAGTGTAGGTTTATAGTGCAGTGAAACAGAAACTTCTATAAACAGGTAGAAAATGTTGGTTAGAAAGGCATGTTGGATACTAACTATTATTAGCAAGGTACAGAAAGCATGGATATATGATTTAGGCAGTTGGAAAATTTTTCATTTCTAACTTCAGGAAATCATTATTCTTCGTTCAAAATAATTATGAAGACCAAGACAGGGTGCATTAAGGCTCATTAATTAAGTTGCACACAAAAGGATGAAAGCAAAGTCAAGGAAAAGTTTTCATTGTCTCTGAGCTTAAAAAGATTAACTGTAAACTTTATGACTAAGCTTTTGCTTTGGTGAAGTAATATATTAACATTGCAATAGATTCACAAATTGAACAATGAAATTGAGTTAAGATTCCAACTGGGGAATATTCAGCTCATATTGAATTGAATTGGCTTTACTTCTTATGTTCTTCACATACATGAGGAGCAAAAATCTTTACGTTACGTCTCTGTCTGAATGTGCAATGTACAATCTATAGTAGTTTGTAATAAATAGTACGTACAACAGGGCAGTCAATATAGCATAGAAATACAATTGTATCAGCGTGAATTAATCAGTCTGATGGACTGGTGAAGAAGCTGTCCTAGAATCTGTTAGTCCTGGCTTTAATGCCGCAGTACCGTTTACCAGATGGTGGCAGCTGGAAGTTTGTGGTTGGAGTGACTTGGGTCCCCAATGATCCTTCAGGTCCTTTTTATGCACCTCTCTGTAAATGTCCTGAATAGTGTGAAGTTCACATCTACAAATGTGCTGGGCTGACTACACCACTCTCTGTAAAATCCTGAGATTGAGTGAAGTACAGTTCCCATACCAGGCAGTGATGCAGCCAGTCAGGATACTCTCAATTGTGCCCCTGTAGAAAGTTCTTAGGATTTGGGGATTCACGCCAAACTTTTTCAGGTGTCTGCGGTTGTGTTTTCTTCACCACACAGCCAGTATGAAGAGACCACGTGAGATTCTCGGTCTGTGTACACTGAGGAACTTAAAGCTGTTCACCCTCTCAAACCCAGATCCATTGACATCAATAGGGGTAGCCTGCCCTGATTCCTCCTGTAGTGCACAAACAGCTTCTTTGTTTTTGTGACGTTAAGGGAGAGCTTGTTTTCTTGACATCACTGTGTCTGGGTGATGACTTCTTCTCTGTAGGTTGCCTCTTTATTATTTGAGATAACGCCAATGAATGTACTATTGTCAGCAAATTTAATTAGCAGATTGGAGCTGTGGGTCCAATAGTAATCTTTCGATGTGTGTTCATATTCAGTTATTAGATATCCATGACTTTTTGTACACTCAGATTTGGGGTCCTTGGCACTTCATAATTTTTGCTGAAAAGGGAGATTATAAAAAAGAGGACAGCTCATCCAGAGGTAGTGTGATTTTAAGAAATTAGGAATGTTTCCATAGTGTAACAGTCAAAACAAGAATCCAATGATAATCTTGAACTTCAAACAGCTTGTATCACCCCATTTAAAATTATCACTATTCAGAATTAGTATTTGTACAAACATGACTCATTAGTCAAGTTCCAAGAGTAGCATTTTCAGCAGAAACTTCCCATTAGGTGAAACCACTACTCAATAGGTATATTGAACAAAACTGACAGAATTGCTGTTTGACAATTTTATAAATTGCTGAGAGACCACCTGAAGCTACTTCTTCTGAATGGACAATCAATATTTTGGATGATTCAAAGAAACATTAGAAAATACTAGTTTGTTAAAGAAACTGATCAAATAATCAAACTAGTTATCACCAGTATTAAACCATAGTGAGGTATTACCAAGATAAACACATGACAGAGTATGGAGTAACAGGCAAAGGAGAGTCAATGGATGTTGTCTACTTGAATTTTAGGTTTTGACGAAGGCTGCTAAATAAAGCAGGAACACCTTTCATAATCCAGGAAAGATACTAGCATGGGTACAAGATTGGCTGACTGACAGAACACACAGTGGGAATAAAGGTGGACTTTTCTAATTGACTGTGGTGACCACTGGTGTTCTGGAGGGGTTAGTGTTGGGTCTACTGCTTTTCACGTTAATGATCTGCATGACAGAGTTGAAGGCTTTGCAGCTAAATTCACAGATGATACCACTTAAAAGCAAAGAAGTAGCAGTTTTTTTAAAACACACAAAATGTTAGGCCATATATTGTAAGCCTTAGATCATTTTTTTTTCCTGATTCTGGCCCATACATCTTATTAGGCCACACTGTAAACACCACTTAAATTTGTCAGAGTAGTAAAACACTCACTTCATAAGGTCATATGAGCATCTGGTTTTCTGCAAAATATCCTATGAATCCTTTTATTGTACAATTCATCAATTTATATTTTGGAAATAAAGCTGGATTTACTTCATCCATTACCCACATCTGAAAATCCTGACATCATCTGAAGCAGCCACATGGATAATTTTAAATAAATTATCCCCCAAAACATGGGCATATAGACAGACACGATCTCCCGGTTGCCACCCACTTCAACTCTGCTTCACATTCCCATTGGGATATGTCCATACATGGCCTCCTCTACTGCCATGATGAGGCTAAACCCAGGTTGGAGGAGCAACACCTCATATACCATCTAGGTAGTCTCCAGCCCCTTGGTATGAACATAGAATCCTCCAACTTCCGGTAATTCCCTCCCCATCCCTCTATTTCACTCTGCCCCCTCCCCCAGCTGTCTATCACCTCCCTCATGGTTCTGCCTCCTACTACCCATTGTGTTTTCCCCTATTCCTGCCTATCACCTCCCTGCTTCTCCTCCCCCACCACTTTGTCTTTCCCCTTACTGGTTTTTCACCTGGAACCTACCAGCCTTCTCCTTCCCACCCTCCCCCTCCCCCCACCTTCTTTATAGGGCCTCTGCCCCTTCCCCCTTCAGTCCTGACGAAGGGTTGCGGCCCGAAACGTTGACTAATCGTTTCCACGGATGCTGCCCAACCTGCTGAGTTCCTCCAGTGTGTTGTGAGTGTGGGCATAAAGGCTGTTGTGCTTTTACTTCTCAGAATTTAACAAACGATTAACAGCACTCACTGATTCAATATTCAATCAAAGGTGTCACAAATACATGGGTAATTTCTTCAGTGCATTTTCTCCCGCAAATTTGATGCTGTCCGGTGAACAAAAACAAAGTCTGAGAGGCTGTACAGAGTTCTGAGAAAATTAACTGCATACTACAGTGTACAAAGGATGGAAATAATAAATCCGGATCATTTTGAAGGTAAAGGGTTGCTTTTGCTTACATTAGAAGCACTAGTTTCCTTCTCCCTCCCAATCTCACAACTACCTGTGGTTATAACATGAACATAGACATCCATTGGGTAATAACAAACTGGAGTGATGTTGTTGGGATAAGTAACCTTGCACACAATTCACTAAAGTGCTTTACTTTCTACGATTTTATTTCATGTTGTGGTTTACACGGCAGTGCAGCATTATAAAAATAATCAAGTGATAGAAGTATCATGCCACTTCACAAATCACAACTAAAATCTTCCAAGTTCTTTATGAGCTGGCTGTTTCTATTAAAATTCTGGAACAACAGGAGGAATTGATGATTTCAAAATCAAATTCCATATTGCAGTCCCTGCATTCACAAAAATCTCAACCAAAAGCAGTAAGGTAGAGCAGCATAGTGGGCATTTACTTAATCAAATTGGTCAATTCATTTAGAAAGTTTGGCCCGATCTTAGCCCTGAAATATGTCATATTTGGCAAATTGAACAATGGATAACACTTAAATTCTCAGTGGCATTGCTTAATTCCAAACAAATACTGGATCACATCACTATATTTTGTTGACCTTAACACTGATTTACAAATGGACAAATATTTTACATTAACATTGGCAGACAAAGTGTGCTCTGTAGAACTGTTCTCTTTTTCTGGGCAGATTCATCAGTTCTACCAAGAAATACAAAGAGCTTGAATTTCACATATGGTTAAAGGTCTTGAGAATAAGCAAATGACTATTTGTAGCAAAACAAGTTCCAACAATTCAAGGTATAAAATACATAAAATAGATATCTGGCAACAAATGAACATCAGAACACTTAATGAAATGGCACCCAGAGAAATCCAATAGTCAAATATTTCATCAGCACTTGGTTAATCAACTGAAATATTAAAAGATGTTCAAAAGAAAAACAACTATGAACATATCTTTCTTGAACACAGTGGGGGGGGGGGGGCAATCAATTCAGACATGTACTTATTTGTTTCAGACCAAAAGGCGATTGTAAAAGTCCTTAAAACAATTTATATCAAACAACCATCTTGCATGCAGTTTTGACTCATGACATCAGTCACATCTCTTCAGGGTTTCTTTCCATTTGGCAGGTAGCATAACCAGGGAATAAGATGATCCTCTTGCAGGCTTTCTTCAACATTAACAAAAACCTTTAACAAAACAATAATTTTGTTCAGTTTGAAATCAAGAGAATAAAGAGAAAAAAATTAAGCTGTGCATTCCGCATGCATTATTTTTAAAGGTTTGATCATTTCCAGCTCTCATTCTATTCACTTCCAATGAATCAATATAATGCTTGCAAGTAGCAAGTTTGCTGTCAGCTCAAAGCTCTCACCTGGGCATGCTGTCAATATGTTTCAGTACAATCCACATTCCTTCAAATTATTTTTGATGATGACATCTGTCACTGCATCAAATACAAACTGCACATTTTTCGTATCTGTGGCACATGTGAAATGGGTATAGATCTCCTTGGTTTCTTTCCGTCTGTTCAGATCTTCAAAGTGGCACTGAATATATGCTGCAGCTTCCTCATAAGTATTGGATCCTGGTTAAATATTAAGTGACTGGTTTATTTTGAATCAGGTTGGAATAGAAACATAGAAAATAGGTGCAGGAGTAGGCCATTCGGCCATTCGAGCCTGCACCGCCATTTATTATGATCATGGCTGATCATCCAACTCAGAACCCTGCACCAGCCTTCCCTCCATACCCCGTGACCCCTGTAGCCACAAGGGCCATATCTAACTCCCTCTTAAATATAGCCAATGAACTGGCCTCAACAGTTTCCCGTGGCAGAGAATTCCACAGATTCACCACTCTCTGTGTGAAGAAGTTTTTCCTAATCTCGGTCCTAAAAGGCTTCCCCTCTATCCTCAAACTGTGACCCCTCGTTCTGGACTTCCCCAACATCGGGAACAATCTTCCTGCATCTAGCCTGTCCAATCCCTTTAGGATCTTATACGTTTCAATCAGATCCCCCCTCAATCTTCTAAATTCCAACGAGTACAAGCCCAGTTCATCCAGTCTTTCTTCATATGAAAGTCCTGCCATCCCAGGAATCAATCTGGTGAACCTTCTTTGTACTCCCTCTATGGCAAAGATGTCTTTCCTCAGATTAGGGGACCAAAACTGCACACAATACTCCAGGTGTGGTCTCACCAAGGCCTTGTACAACTGCAGTAGTGCCTCCCTGCTCCTGTACTCGAATCCTCTCGCTATAAATGCCAGCATACCATTCGCCTTTTTCACCGCCTGCTGTACCTGCATGCCCACTTTCAATGACTGGTGTATAATGACACCCAGGTCTCGTTGCACCTCCCCTTTTCCTAATCGGCCACCATTCAGATAATAATCTGTTTTCCTATTTTTGCCACCAAAGTGGATAACTTCACATTTATCCACATTAAATTGCATCTGCCATGAGTTTGTCCACTCACCCAACCTATCCAAGTCACCCTGCCTCCTCCTCACTGCTAACACTGCCACCCAGCTTCGTGTCATCTGCAAACTTGGAGATGCCGCATTTAATTCCCTCATCCAAGTCATTAATATATATTGTAAACAACTGGGGTCCCAGCACTGAGCCTTGCAGTACCCCACTTGTCACTGCCTGCCATTCTGAAAAGGTCCCGTTTATTCCCACTCTTTGCTTCCTGTCTGCTAACCAATTCTCCACCCACACCAATACCTTACCCCCAATAGAGGAAGAAATATCAAGATATCAAATACAAAGGTTTACTATTAAAAATTGCGAGAAGTCTTGCCAGTAACTAACTTATTGCTATCTGCCATTCAACAAAGCTTAGGTAGATCAACAAAAACCACATGAAAATGCCCTGTTATGATATACTAATGAAATCACACATTGTAGACAACGAAATCTAGCTTTGATCAAAACATTTCTAAATCAGGAAGCTAGTACTACCTGCATATTCTGGATAACATATTGTTAGAGGACTTCTCTTAATCTTCTCTTCAAATAGATCTTTTTTGTTCAGGAACAGAATAATAGACGTATCTGTAAACCATTTGTTGTTGCAGATGCTATCAAAAAGTTTCATGCTCTCATGCATTCGGTTCTGTGGGGATAAAATGCTTGCACATTAAAATACACAATGCAGAGATCATTTTAATCCTTTTCTGGGTTAATTTACCAATTCAATGAATTAATTCAATCCATTGAAATAATGGACAATGTTACTTGCTAAAATATCACACTAAAATTAGACCAAACATTTCTTTAGAAACAGGTACATTTTCTTTTAAATTTAGTCTTTGTCTCCCCACTTCCCTCACAGACCATGTAAAATTCACAAAGAATTCCCAAACCATGTACAATTCTATCTCCTAGCATTGTAAGAAATTCCCAACAGCTGCTGAACAGAAACTTGACGTGTGGGCAAAAAAATCCAGCTGTTGTGGAGCTGCTAGAATTAAAGGTAGACTCTCTGAGGACAACCTATTCCAGGCCGATGTTGCCGACTGAGGCATTGTGGGAGATGGAACATCAGGACTTTGCAGATGTCTGGACGGAGGTCTTTGTAGTTGAGCAGTTGCACACTCTCCCTCTCTTGATGATAGGGGCGGGGGGGGGTGGGGGTGGAGGAGAAAGAGTTTGCTATTGATTCTCGAGTCCGGAATCTTGAAATAAAAAGTGACTATAACCACTGTAACAGCAACTGTCAGTCTCCCCTTTCGCTGTGAAAATGGCTGTTATCTCTCTGTCCTGTGTTATTGAGAGATAGAGACGGCTGTGGCATGTCAAACTGTTGGGTAAACAATAGTTTTTTTCTGATGGTAGATCATGGTCTCTCTCTGGGTGCTTTGCTGTTACTGGGTGGGTGGTGGGCGCAATGCTTTTTGCTGAAGTGAGCAGGAGAGGTGGAAGTTGATGCTTGCGCGGAGGAGGGTGTAGGGGGCTTTGGGGTTTTAAAGTTTTTCTGTCATTCATTCTTTTAGGGTTCTGTTTTTAAGTGGATGTCTGCAAAAACAAGTATTTCAGGTTATGTACTGTATACATTCTCCGATAATAAATGGAACCATTTTAGCCATTTGTAAGTGTATTATGCATCAAGTTCTGAACTAAAAGTAAAGGTTTAAAGTGTTAATCCCCGAATTACTGCCCAAGCCATATGTAAATTGACATACAAGCAGATCAGGAAGTTTAGAGTTAGAATGCTGCTGTGCGAAAAGGGAGCTTAACTTCCTGGAACACTGACACCAGTTCCATAATATGAAGAAGCTGTACAGATGGAACCCATCCTCTAGCAGCAAGGATAAACACTGGATAAGTCTTTAGACCAAGAAGAGGAAAGGGATCTACAAGAAATGCAAGCAACCCAGGATAAATAAAACTGGGAAGGAGAAAAGAACATTAAATTCATTAGTGGAAAGAAGGTCCATTGATTAATTAAATGGAGGGGATTCATTAAAAATGAGTTCAACTGTTCAGAAATTCATAGGAAAGCCAAAATTGAACATTTTTGGAAAGGAATCAGGCATGACAAGGATTAATGAAGCATGGGTACGGGCAAAATGAAAGTCGTCTAATTATTCAGCATGAGGGTAGGTACAGGGAAGAGAAACATTCAATGTTTTCAACTTGAAACACTCGATTCTAATGAAGGTCATTGATCTGAAAAATTAACTTTGTTCCTCTCTTGAAATCCACCTGATCTGCCAGGTACTTCCAATATTTATCTTTAATTTCTACTTACACCACCATTTGTTTTGCATTTTACAAAAAAAAAATCAGGCCAAGAAAATAAATCTAACATCTTTTTAGAAAGAGGAAAGGGGAAACAAACCAATGGAGTTAGGAATAACAATGACAGTAGGAAAAAGGGACTCAAGTACAGCAAGTATCACATTCACATGGATCAACATCATAAAGAATTAAAAAAATAGATTCAACCACTGACATTACAATGATATGACATTGGGAGAGAAGATGAATAATGAGATAAGACCATAAGATATAGGAGCAGAATTAGGCCAACTGGCTCATTCCTCAGCATCTGATTGGAAAGCTGAAACTGCTGGGCCTGAACACCTCCCTCTGCAACTGGATCCTAGATTTCCAGACTGGGAGACATTAGTCAGTCCGGATGGGGAGCAGCATCTCCAACACCATCATACTGAGCATGGCCCCCCCCCCGCCCCCCCGGGCTATGTGCTTAGTCCACTGCTGTTCAGTCTGCTGACCCACGACTGTGCAGCAATACACAGCTTGAATCACATCATCAAGTTTGCCGATGACATGACCGTGGTGGGTCTCATCAGCAAGAATGACTAGTCAACATACAGAGAGAAGGTGCAGCGGCTAACGGACTGGTGCAGAACCAACAACCTGTCTCTGAATGTGAACAAAAGAGATGGTTATTGACTTAAGGAGAACACAGAGCGACCACTCTCCATTGAACATTGATGGCTCCTCCGTTGAGATCGTTAAGAGCACCAAATTTCTTGGTGTTCACCCGGCGCAGAATCTCACCTGGTCTCTCAACACCAGCTCCATAGCCAACAAAGCCCAGCAGCGTCTCTACTTCTGCGAAGGCTGAAAAAAGTCCATCTCCCACCCCCCCATCCTCACCACAGTCTACAGAGGATGTATCGACAGCATCCTGAGCAGCTTCATCACTACTTGGTTCAGGAATTGCACCGTCTCGGATAGCAAGACCCCGCAGCGGATAGTGAGGTCAGCTGAAAAGATCGGGGTCTCTCTCCCCACTATTACAGACATTTACACCACACGCTGCACCCGCAAAGCTAACAGTATTGTGAAGGACCCCACGCACCTCTCACACAAACTCTTCTCCCTCCTGCCATCTGGAAAAAGGTACTGAAGCATTCGGGCTCTCACGACCAGACTGTGCAACAGTTTCTTCCCCCAAGCCATCAGACTCCTCAATATTCAGAGTCTAGACTGACATCTACATCATTTATTATTATATTGTAATTTGTCCTCTACTGTGCATATTGTCTTGTTTATTAATTATTGTATCACCCTGCACTGTTTTGTGCACTTTATGTAGTCCTGTGCAGGTCTGTAGTCTAGTGCAGTTTTTATGTTGTTTTACGTAGTCTAGTGTAGCCTTGTGCTATCTCACATAGTCTAGTGTAGTTTTATGTTGTTTCATGTAGCACCAGGGTCCTGGAGGAACTCTGTTTCGTTTTTACTGTGTACTGTACCAGCAGCTTATGGTCGAAATGACAATAAACTTGACTTGACTTGAGTGTGCTCCACCATATCATGGCTGATCCAATTTTCCTCTCAGCCCCAATCTTCTGCCTTCGCCCCATATAATATACCTTCATGCCCTGACCAAACAAGAATCTATCAACCTCTGCCTTAGATACACTGTACATAAAGACTTGTCCTCCACAGCTGCCTGTGGCAAAGTAGTCCACAGATTCATGACCCTGGCTAAAGAAATTTCTTGTCTCCTTTCTAAAATGACAGCCCTCTATTCTGAGGCTGTGACCTCTGGCAACATCCTTTCCACATCCACTCTATCAAGGCCTTTCACCATTTCATTCTTCAGAATTCTCACTCTTTCAGCCTCCCTAATGATCAGGAGTTTATCCAGTTCCAGCTCCCACTCCTTAATGCAGATATTTAAAATCCAAAAAGGGAATGAAAAACTAAACCAAAGTTAAAAACCAAGACCGCAAGAGCTGCCCAAGCCAATGGATTACATCAATGCATTTATAAAGAAGCTAAAGACTTGCACAGCTATTTCTACACATTTAATAACTCTTTAGAAATATGTATACTGCCACAGAATGGCTAACACATTCTCTATATTTAAGAATGGGAACAACATGCATTGAGAAAAATTGCAGACCAGTTATCTTTACAGTGGTAAGCAAAATAATGAATTGTTCCTACATCGGACATGAACATGCATAGTCAGCATGGGCTTCAACAGAGGGCTTTGAAAGCATTTACTTTTTTGCAAATACTATTTATAAATAACCACTGATTTAATTTTGGAATTACAGATATTGTCAAGCTGGAGAGCAATTATTATGTATAAAGGTGCACTGCAACAGGGGCATAGTGGTTAGCACAATGCTTTACAGCACTAGCGACCCAGCTTCATTTCCCACCTCTGCCTACAGGAAGTTTGTATGTTCTCCCCTTTGCCAAGTGGATTTCCTCTGGGTACTCTGGTTTTCTCCCACAATCCAAAGATGTACCAGTTAGTAAGCTAATTGGTTGTTGTAAATTGTCCCATGATTAGGTTAGGATTAAATCAGGGGATTGCTGGGTGGCGCGACTTGAAGGGCTAGAAAGGCCTATTATGCTCTGCATCTCAAAAAATAAATAAATATTACAAGAGGACATTCATGCACCTGCAGGATTGGCAGACAAGGTCAAACAGATAAATGCAAGATTGTTCCATTTTGGGTGGATGAATAATTAGGACTCATTACCTGGAAGGAACAACTGTAAGCAAGAAAGGAACAAAAAAGGATGTCGGGGAGCTGATACACATATTACAAAGTCAAACGTTGTTTGCATTATTATGAAAGGACACAGACAGTGGAGAAGGTACAGGAAGATAGTAAAGATAGTAACAGAAGTGAGAGTTTGCAATCAAAAAAGGATGAACATGCTGAAAGGAGAGGAGGCCAAGAAGTCACACCTTATTCTTCCAATAAAAGTAACCTTCAGGAATTCCAATATGCCTTTACAATATGGAACTAATTGCCTCAGGGAGTAGTGGAAGTATGTAAAGCAGATGCAAGCAAGGGGAAATGGAAAAAAGTATGTGTGATACAAGAATAAAGATCTTGCATTGTAGATCTTGATGAGAAAGAGAGGCTCAAGTACAGCATCAACTTAAGCATGGACTAATTAGGCAAAATACTTGCAGGCTTAAAAATGGGGTATAATAGTGATCTCCTAAAAAAGAACGATTTTGCATTTGTTCATGGGTTAATGTATTAAGTATGTAGTAGAAAATTTGCCATTTCCTTTGCCTTTAATATGGACAACTTACATTATAAAAGTCATTAAGACTCGTTTTGATCAGAGATTTGAGATCCCAAGAATATAGGATATCCCTAATATAGATACTTAAAACTTAATTTTGGTTCTTTATACACAATAAAACACTCAAATAAATTTATATTTTAATTATATAAATACCCATGGTATAATTCACAGTGCAGAATATACACAGTTTCAAAGTTCTGTGTACTCAAATCACAACTGTATTTTAAAATATGCAACTTTAGCACAACACTTAGAATATAAAGATACAAACTATTCATATTTTGTAATCTTTTTAGATCACAAAATCACTGAGTTACCCTAATGCACATTTAATATTCTATTAAAATACATCAAATGTTACTAACCTCACCCTCTAGTCAGAATTCTATTTCTTTTAAATTATCACCTTTAAAGTATTATTTTTGATAAACTGATGCCATTTGGATCTTGATATGCATTAAAAGGAATTAGGTTTTTCACTCAGCATGTGATATAATCTACATTCATTTCTGAAGTGTATTTTTTTTCTAAATACACTATCACCTCATGCATTTCTGATTATATACAGCCCTTTTAACTCTTGACACAAGCTGCCCATTATCTGTAAGGTGATTAGTTGTACAAGATCAGTTGATACTCCAATCAAGAATTATTGTTGCTTTCTTGATTAAGAGCAATGTTTTAAATGCATGTCCTTAGTATTTTCTAACCAGTCAATTCAGCCACTTTAATAAGTAACCTTGTAAACTAAAGTGAAATTCCAATGTCACAGCCAGTTTGCAAAATCCTTTAAAGACAGAGTCTTGGATTTTCAGCATCTGCAGATTTTCTCTTGTTTGTGATAAGACAGAGTCTTGGCCAACTCTGCTGGAAAATGGATACGAATTAGAATACAAAAAGTACGCACCATTTCCTCATCTTCAGCAAGTACAAGATCGTAATCACTCAGTGCCACACAGAATATTATTGCAGTTACACCTTCAAAGCAGTGAATCCACTTTTTCCGTTCTGATCTTTGTCCTCCTACATCAAACATCCTTAGACAATGATAATATTAGATTATTTAATGCAACAAATAAAAACAACTAATATTTTGATCTCAGAAAAAAAATCCTCTCAAACACCAGGAAGTCAACAGGACATTGTTGCACTTTAATACTTTAGAACACATCTTATGCTGCAAGTTTATATAATCATAATACAATCCTTACAGCTCATTGGAATTCTATGCAATACATTCCAAAGTTGAATATACAAAGAAACTTTCATCTTGAAATTCTTTTATTATGATTACATACTGTAAGTATTTATTGCCATCCTGGCACTGTACTAGTGTAATCTTAACATGTACATTTGGGAAAGGAGATTTAAACTAACGAGGCAATTCTAGATTTATATAGGATCTTGATCATGCTTAGCTCAAGGAAATTGGCAAGGCTCTTGGAGGAAATAAGTTAAAGTTAAGTCAAAAGCATCTCGTAAAAGTTCTAAAATTATGCCATGAAAACTTTAATGAAATGCCTAGTCCCAAGGTGACAAGATATTCAGAAAAGGAACTGCTACAGGTTGTTATTTAATTTCAGTTTTTAAAAAATTTATAATTTTGATCATTTTTTTCTGTCACTCTTACCATCCAGTTTCCTGATGTCACAAAGCAATAATTTTCAGGTTTCCACAGGTGCCTTGATTCAAATGTAAATTATATTTTTTCACAGGATAGTTTGCTTTTTTTAAAAAAAAGATTAACTGTGGACAGTTGCAGTTTTGTTGGTTCTCCCATTTCCCCTCTAGTTATTTCTGGATCTCCTGTATACTCAATTATCTTTGTATCATTAATTATAAAAGGCAAACCTGATAGGACATGGTCTTTTCCCATTCATCAATTTCTCCATACTTTGGGTGGGCTGTCAGTTGTCTACCCAATGCATTACAAATGGTTGTACAATACATACACTTAACCTGGCAAGGATTTATTTTCAAACACTAAATGTCACAATCAGCTTTTGTTATAATATGGTCCCCTACTGGTAACTTTGCTTTTAAATAAATCCAGCCTCTTTAGGATACTTCTATGTGTTCCTCCTTTGTTATTCATTCTTCTACTTTTTTCCTTTCTCTCATGAAAAGATAATCCAATGTGTTTGGAGCCCTGGCCAAGACATTTATCATTACATATCATTTAGCCTGATCAGGAGTAAAAATAAAATCAATTAGCCTCATTATGAGAAGTACCAGAGTGGTAAAGTCCAGTCTGGTTATAATTATAATGACAATTAAAGAAAAATCAGGATTAACTTGACTCTGTATGACCAAAAGAAAGCTACATTTATGGTTGATAATAATAATGTACACTTTGATTAAGAACAATATTACTCACTTAAAATATAGCTCTTTGAAGGTAAAGTGTGTCTCCACTATACCCGTGGTTTTCACTCTGGTCCTCAAGACATCTTGTTGAGTTGGGACGTAGCTTTGTAAGGATATTCTATCCACATCATTCAAATAACTAAAAAAAAAATGAAGTAAACAAAATCAAATCCAACTCCCACCATCAATTCTGCACTTCTAAGCACCAGTTACTTTCCAATTTGATCAGCATTAATTGCAGAGAATATATGCTGATGAAATCTTTAAGTGGTAAGACAAAATGCAACAATCCACCAAATAAATCAACAAAGCTGGTACTAATTAGCCAAAAGTCAGTACGATAACGGTTGTGGGCCCTGGGAAATTCATCCACATTGATTAAAAGAGGATGCACTTTAGATTCAAATGAGACCTGGCAGGGGACTGGAATGCAAAATGTAGAACCTATTTGGGGTACCACATCCTTCCATCAAATTATATAAACTGCAAGTGTGAAAGACTCACTACAGAAATTCCTGTGCTTCTAAACAGATGATGCTTTAAGTGTTCATTTTAATTGACTGCAAGAGATAAATAGCTATAGCTATTCACTTGAAATTATCATTACTCCATTTCTAGATATTTTTGCAGCATGGAACAGGCTCTTCCAGCCCAGTGAACCACACTGCACAGTAACTCACCTATTTAGCCCTAGACTAATTACAGGACAATTTACAACGACCAATAAGCCTACTCACCAGTAAGCCTTTGGAACGTGGGAGGAAACCCACACACTCATGGGACGAACACACAAATTTTCTTACTGAGTTGAACTCTGGTGCCCTGAGCAGTAATAATTTTCCACTAACTGCTACATTACTGTGGTGCTCTATCTTCAAAATTAAGGAAAGGTAGTTTAAAAAAAATAGATCAAGTTCTTGGTCATGTTATGATTTTCAAAATATTTTTCAGAACAGCAAGTTCCTTATAACACTTGCTGCTTCTACCTCTGATGAAACTGACAACACATTATTAAATGATACTCATCTGAGTTTCATTTATTTGCAGCTCTGCTATTATAGTTAGAGCTGCTAATGGTGCCAATGCTTCATGGTAATTTACACATCAGAGTCAACCATTTATAGCTGTTAAACAGTGGGGTGAAACTGACTTTCAGTAACCAACATTACTTATCAAATTAAGTACACCATTATTATACACACAAAATAAAACTTCAAGTGAATTGGCAATCAAAAAGATGGGCTCTGATTAACCAAATATAATAAAACAAGGCAATTTGGAAAGTAACTTGTTTGTGCTTTGGAGCAACCATCACCTGTCTCTGGAAAGGTGGTCAATGAGTTAAAGACTACTTATATATTTTATGAAATTTGCAAAGGATGTTCAAGGTACATAGCTAATGATTATTAAAATATAGACAAACACAACAGTCAGCACTAACAGCAAAATTGCAAAAATAAGCAAGACAGTTCTTGTTTTTAGCTATCTATGGAAGAACATTGGCCAAGAGATCGTCCAAAGGGGTTGGGATATGGTGGAGTAAAGTGTAAAAATCGGTGGTTCCAAACACTTCAGTATGAAGAGAGATCATGATTGAAGTATAATCTAAGCAGTATTCATATTCTGAATAAAAGCAACAAGACTAGTAAGCAGTTTTACAAACTTCAAACAGATGGGAGCTGGCTGTTATTCACTCTCGATGGTAATCAAGATCTGTTTAATCTCTATCAGGTGGATGTGATAAATACCAAAGGGTGAACACAACAGTAAATTATCTGTGAAGAAGTGGCTAATATTTTAGCTGTAAAAACTTACTACGATGCAGAGTCATTCAGTTGATATTCTCTTGATCTACCAAAACAAGCCTGAACACCACTATCTTGCCACAACCGTTTGATAACTCCTGCTAATTCTGCTGTCATGATCCCTTCCTCTGTAGTCCCTGCTAGGATAAACAATTGGCGAGCATCATCCTACATACAAACAAAATGCTTTTAAGGTGACAAGAAATTTCTCAAGCACATATTACTCAAGTTCATTTGAACAATTAAATAAATACTTTATTTTTATATTATTCAATATAACATACCATAGAACAGCAAAATGTATTTGCTAAATTAATTGTACACCTTCAGGCAATATTTAAAAATTTAAATTTGTGGCCAAAAACAGTTAATGACAAAATGGCAACAATAATACATTTTTTCCCCAGCGGCAAAATTGAAAAAACACAGGCTTTGAGTGCCTTAAATATCTAATGGCCAACCTCTAGATTTGATCAAGTAACACCAACTGCCAATATTTAACCTCTCTTCAGTTGCCCCATAAAATATTAAATACAAATTGTGCTAATTTGAAAACCTCAAGGAGAAAATTGAACGGTGCCATCATGAACTTATCCAATACTTTAAGAATTACTTATTTCTGTTCCTAAATTTATAGATGCAGCTAGACAACACAATATTTCCAACAATTTTCAGAAAGGTGGAAATTAAGAGTTTTTCTCATTATGTCCTAGAAATCAACAGCAATTTTCTCCTTTTCATAGTTTATATTCACTCCTGAGTAAGATTTCAAAGCTGCTGTTCTCTGGCACCATAAGCAAAAGTACCATTATTTATACAGCGAGTGTCAGCAATCTACTTGGTTACAGTAAACAAAATGACAGCTTGATTGCACCCTCACAATCAAGCCATGTCCTCCATACATGTGCTCCTATTAAGACATTTTAAATGCAGTAAACAAACTTACTTTTAGTATATTTTCCCCAAGAACATCAAAAATACAGCTATAATATTTATTTTACAGTATGTATCCCCAAAGTACTTTGGTTTATTAGTGCAAAAGAATATTAAAGAAACTCACAGCTCTTGATGGGTCGCCAAAATCAACTTTCAACCGTCCCATAGCCCTGATGATAGCAATAATAGACTGAATTGTATTGCTGTAAACCACTGCTTTATATTGCTTGCACTCCTCTTCAGAGTACCCATCTTCATGAATGATTCTGCAACAGAAAGGGACAGAAAAGTTGATGTTACAAAAGTAAATGTAAAATTACTGACAATTTTACAACAAAAATATACTAATATCCAATGAACTAGATGATGTACAAGCAATCTTATCTGAATAATCACGAAACATTTAACTATCTGTTTTGTAGGTCTCCATTCATTAACTAGCTATGGTGAATAAAAGAGGGCTTTGAATGTTAATATCTGCTTCCAGTTAGATAACACGTAGCTATCATAAAATAATTTGTAGATACAATCTTTTCTTCTATCTCATTTTGGAACTCACTCAATACAACAGCACATAGCATAGATATTACTTCCTCTCAAGGACTCGTGTTTAATCTTGCAAATAGTGGAAACATTTGGAAACCAATCAACAAAACTTTAGAAATAAAAGAACATACAGTATATTAATCAGAATCCCTTATGCTTACAGTAAATTTGTGAAAAATTTTATCAAGCTTGAAACTATAATAAACTAGGGTACAAATTCACATATCAGAATCATACACAGGTCGACCTTCACTAATCTGACTACCTGTAATCCAGTTCCTTCGATAATCCGGCACTCCTCAGGTCCTAATAGTGCCGGATTAGTGAAGGTCGACCTGCGTAATATTACTCATCAAATCAAAACAGAATACAAAATACAAAGCATTTCAAAATAGTGTTAAAGATACACAAGTACTACTAAATCCACATTTATCCTGAAGCTGATATCAATTTGGACAGCAAGGCAATCTACATTTAATTGTGGACTTCATTGTTAAATTATCACACAACCAAGGTCAAAAACTCAGATGAAACTGGTTTTACTCACTTCATTTGTTTCACAATGGTACTTTTGCCAGATTCTCCAGCACCTGCAAAAAAAATGCAAGTACTGAGTTGTGGCAGTGGTTACAAGTCTTTGTGATTATCATCAAGCAGTTTATTGTTTAGTATTATCAAAGTACACACTTCAAATAGTTGGGGCTTAAGAGACAGTGGAACCAGATAAGGAAGGGATACTAGACAGATGGAACTAGGTGGGAAAACAGGATAGGAAAGGTGAACTGGGCAAGGGAGGGTGGGGGGGGGGGAATAAAAAAAGCGGGTAGAGAGCTATGATAGTTATGAGTCTTTATAATAAAAGAAAAGGGACGGAAGAGGTGAACAAAGGGAAAGGAGAGTGATGGGAGTGGGAAAGGAACACAGAAGGGTACATTTATCCAAAACTGCAAAATTCAATGTTCATACCATTGGGCTGTAGGCTAACTTAATGAAATACCAAATGCTATTCTAGTTTGTATCTGCCTCACCATGGCATGGAGAAAGCCAAAGATAGATTGGTGTAGCAATGGCAAGGAGAGATGAAATAGTATGTGCCAGGAAGCTCAAGATAGCTATTGTGTGTGGAGTGCAGTTGCTTTACCAACCAGTCACCTAGTTGCATCAATGTAGAGGAAGCCACACTGAGCATCAAATGTAATAGACCACACTGGAGGGAATGCACATAAATCTGTCTCACATGGAGGAGTAATTTAAACCCCTCAATAGTGACAAGGAAGATAATAAAGGGACAAGTATTGCACCCCCCTATAGTACAGGACAAAGTACCAAGTGATGGGCAAAAGAGGATGAGATAATCAGCGAGCCATGGGAAGAGTGATCATTGTGGAAAATAAAGCTGTGGAAAAGAATGGATGCTGGGATTACACTGGAGTTGGTAGAAGGGTCAAAAGATGATATGCTGAATGCAGAGGCTAGTGGAGCAAAAGATGGGGGATAAGAGTGCTTGTGGTGAGAAAATGGTTGGGTTTTTGTTCTAGAAAATGGGCACACAAGAAAACGTATGGTTTCCAAAACCTTAAAGCATGCTAAAGCAGTTTATAGCAAATCAATTTGCTGACTGTGCTAATCTTTAAAAGGAACACCCAATTCAAAAAACTGAAACAAATTGAAAATCAGATCACGGCAAATACTGGAAATCTGTTGAACCACGTCAGTGAATAGAGAAGCAGTCTGTAGTTTCTTCTACTGCTGATTTATTTCCAAATTTGGTCTGAGGCTGTCCACATGGCGAAAATCAGATAAGGCTCACACAACACAACTTAGAAAACCATTTGGGTAAAGTCTAAGAATTCAACCGAAGTCCCATAAAGAACAATGAGGAATGAGCATAAAATCTTTTTTATTTGCAACCGTGACAAATGTGTGTCCATCAGGGCATAAGGAGGGCATCCAGTTGAGGCTTCAATTTCATGTCTCTGCCATTTAAAAAAAAATATTTTTCAGTACTTCTGATGGTATCATTGTTTAAATCTCTGGAATGACATTGGAGATGAGTCTTCTGACTCAGATCACTGAGCCAGGATTAGCAGCAGGAAAACAGACATGTTTAACCCTCTATCTGATCACTGAGACATGGTGAGTGCTGTTCAAAGCATTTTGTCAAATTTCTCACCTACTGAATGAAACTGAAGGAAATATTTTGTGAATTATACGTTTCTTTTTGCTAAAGGGATACTGCCTGACAAGCTATATTTAAAAGAAATTTGTGCAAGAAATGTTACTTTGCTAACTGCAGTTCCGCAAAATAGGGAAACTGACCTTTCAGAGAACCCAACTACAGCATTTTTCCTAATATTTATTTTTATAATTCTTGAGTACTTTGCGGACTATTTTTCAGAGGGAATGCAATGTCTACCCATTTGTTAGCTGCAAAAAGTTCCAGAAAATACTTAATATAAAGCTTCAACTGTGTCCTTTATAAATGTAAAATAAACTGGACATTATTCTAGATTTTAAAATCACATGTGCAGCCATACAAGATACAGCTGGTGTCAATATTCTTAAACGCAAATTAAAATTGGGCCAAGAAAAATGTGATGCATATACAGAGAGAACGGTTAAGCATTTGCTGAAGTTTAACTTGTTGATTTTCTGTTCCAGTTAAAGAGAGATCAAAATGTTAAAGAATAAAAGAATCGATGTTTAACTGTGGTAATTACAACTGTAACAAAAACTTACAGATCAAAATGAATAAGATGCAGCTTACTACCAATACTTATTTCAGAAAGACAGAAGAAGTGTCACGGGTAGCATTAAAGTCCTCTTCCCCCACCCTACTTCAAGTGTGGCATTTGTACAGATGCAACAATGAGCAAAACTTGTTTAGTAGACAAGTAGGGATGTTGCATTCCAAAAAGTGGTTTAGAGACAACCTTATTATTAAAGCTTATCTAACAACTCATCTGAATTAATTATAGTACATATAGGCAACTCCATACTGTAATTAACAAATCTTACTATATTTCTAAATTTGTGAATAAATAATGAGTCATCCCTCCTTAATGATGGGATACTTTTTGCCTAGATACAAGCTATTTAAGTATAGGGAAGAGATTTGCATCAGTGTTTGCATATGGCACTGTGATTAGTACTCTAACATGTTAGAAAGCAGGCTGTGAAATACACATTATTATTTGTGGCTGAAGTTTTACTATTTCAGCTTCACAAAACAAGTTAATTTGCAAACTTTCACATTCCTGCCACTGTATCTATAATTGCTTTGTTTCATGCTACACAACAATATTATCTTTTCTGCAAGAAATACTTAATCCTACCATGACCAACCTCTCAAATCACTTCAAGAATAGATATGAGTGCTACCAGGCGATAGTCCTTGAGGCAGCTCACTCTGCTCTTCTTGGACAGTGGTTTGATTTATGCCATTTTGAATCAAGTGGGAACTTCCAGCTACAACAGTGAGAGGTTGAAGACATTTGAACACTCCAGCCTGTTGATAGGCACAGGTTTTCAGTACCTTGCCAGATACACCTCCATGGCCTGATTTTTGCACTATTTATTTAGTACAGGTCGACCTTCACTAATCCGGCACCATTGAGACCTGAGGAATGCCAGATTTGTGAAAATGCCAAATTACCTAAGGATCACATCAAGCATAATCAGTGCTGGATTATCGAAGGAACCGGATTATAGGCAGTCAGATTAGTGAAGGTCGACTGATATTTTTTGTGTTTTACACTATACAGCTGCCTCAAAGCAACAAATTCCACCACATATGTCAGTGGTAACAAAGCTGATTTTGATTTTAAACAATTTCACAGATGCTTCTACTGCATTCTGCCGAACTCTACTCTTTCCAAACTAACATCACACTTCCTTGAAGGAGAAGCCACAACTGGAAGAGTTCTCTTGTGCTTGCAATTATTCTCCTACAGTGCCTTTTGCACATGGAAAACACTACAGCTATAACACTGCAGTGGTTGAAGAGCAGGGTGATAAGGTATGCTGATCAACTGGCTGGAAAGTTTGCCTGTGTTAAACTCTCACTTTGGCAGACTGAGATACCCACCTGCTTCAATTATATGTGCTTCAGAAGAATGTGGAAACCTGTCTCACCTATTATCATCCAGTAGCATTTACATCCACTCTAATGAAGTGATTTGAAAGACTGGTGATAAAACATATCAAATCCTGCCTGAGACTAGACTGAGATCACTGCAATTTTCTACCATCACAACAGGTTGACAGCAGATGCCATTTCATTGGTGCTTCACAACCCTGGAACATCTGGACAGTAAAGAGGAATACATCGGGATGCTCTTCATTGAATACAGCACACCATTCAATACCATCATCCCCTCAAAACTAATCAATAAGCTTTAAGACCTTGGCCTCAATACCCCCTTGTGCAACTGGATCCTTGATTTCCTCACTTGCAGACCAGTCAGTTTGGATTGGCAATAACATCTCTTCCACAATCTCCATCAGCACAGGTGTAGTACAAGGCTGTGTGCTTAGGCCCCTGGCCTACTCACTTATAACTGAGGGGCTAAACACAGCTCCAGTGCCATATTTAAGTTTGCTGACAACATCACTATTGTTTTCCAAAATCAAAGGTGGTGATGAATTAGCATATAGGAGGGGGATTAAAAATCTTGTTTAGTGGTGCCACAACACCTCTCACTCAATGTCAGCAAGACAAGGTAGCTGACTATTTGGAGAGGGTCAACAGCTTTAAATTCTTTGGTGTTATCACTTCTAAGGATCTACCCTGGGGCCAGCATGCAAGTGCCATTACAAAATAAAAACATGGCAGTGCCTCTACTTTCTTACAAGTTTGTGAAGATTTGTTATGTCATCTAAAACTTTGATAAACTTCTATAGATGTGTGGTGGAGAGTACATTGACTGGTTGCATCACGGCCTGGTATGAAAATACCACAGCACTTGAACAACAAATCCTACATAAAGCAGTGGATACGGCCCAGGCCATCATGGGTATCAATTTGCCTTCCTGACTATTGAGTACTGTAGCAGGAAAGTAGCATCCAAAGATTCCCTCCATCCAGACCGTGCTCTCTTCTCGCTGTTGTCATAAGGAAGGTGGTACAGCAGCTTCAGGGCTCATAGCACCAGGTTCAGGAACAGTCATTACCCCTCAACCATACGACTCTTAAGGAACCTGAGAGGATAACTTCACTCACATGACTTCAACTTCCCATAACCTATGGAATCACTTTCAAGGACCCTGCACCTTGTTCTTGATAATCAGCTCCTTGGTCTTGCTGCAGTTGAGTAAGAGGTTGTTGTTCTGGCACCACTCAGTCAGATTTTCAATCTCTCTCCTATATGCTGTTATGTTATCACCTTTGATGTCAGGACATTGTTCCATGTCATTTTAATAAAGACTAAAATCACTGCATGCATATTGCTAGGAACTACCAATTGAAAGTGGAGAAAAATAACAAAATTTTACATGCACAAGTAATTACAAGCAAAGAGCTGCATCAATTTGTTATTTTTCAAATTGAAAAATAACATTTTTACTGATCAAATTAAACACAAGCATGAGAACATGTTCAATATCTTACAAATATAATTCCTTACTTTGTTACTCATGGGATATACACATTACTGCATTTAATGCTCATCCCTAAACTGCCTAGAGACTATTTCAAATAAGAATCAACCACTTAGTGGGGCCGGAGTCACATTAAAGCCAATAATGAGATTTAAACTTAAATTTACAAATTATCCTCTAACAGAAAATTATTTTTATAAAAGCATTGTTTTTCCTCAGGTGTCCTCTTTTATTTCCTGTCTATACTGAATTACATTGATGATTTAAGCCCAAATCACAAGATCTGAGTAGAGTAGCTCAGTCCAGAAGAGGGGCAGTGCATGTTGGTATTAGCGAGAGAGGAAATGACCACAGATGAGTCATTTATTAGTTGCTTGTTCTGTAAAAATTTGACCTGTGAAGTTCAAAATCACTTCTAAAGTTCCCTTCATATCTACCTCTCATGTAGGTAATTATATGAGACATTATTGACCAATATCCCAGAAAGAACATTTTTGTCAGGTGTTTGGGAGTGGAGCAGGGGAGAGGAAGGAGAGGTAAAAGGTAATTTTGTATTATTATATTTATTCTCCATCTCACAAATTAGATCACATGAAGATTGTTTCATTTCTGTACACAAATGAGAAGTACACTCACAAAATGGTGCAAGGAGTTAATGGAAGCCTTAAATGTAACCTAAATCAGCTCTAAACCCAAGAAAAGCATGTTGAAATTGTAGTTTCACGAGGAAGCCTCCTTTTTATAAACGCCATTTACAAACCATTTTCATCATAATGAAACCAAATTTCCTTCCTCAACACGAATACAAGGATGTAATCTTTAAGCAAGGATATTTCAACATCATTAAAATCATGCACATTTGGCATACAAAATTTATTAACTCAACTAGTATTGATCATAGCTTGTTGCTTTCTAGTTTGCATTTCAACTTCTGAAGCCACAGCTTTGAGCAACTTTCTTGCAAACACATCAAGCCATTTTAAATATTTTTTTCTTAGCTGTTTCAAAATAGTGCGACATGATTACAAGATCAGGTTAATGCTGACACACAGATGATATTTTCATCACTGATAAAACATTCAAAATACCAATAGGCTATAAGAGTAAACTTTAAAAAAAAAAATTGAAGTGAACAACTGTGAAGCTTTCAGATCGACAAAGCAAAGAGACACAGGGTTAATAAATAAATAGAACGAGTTCCACCATTGGATTGGTTATACATCACTTTGAGCTTAACTTATATTAATAAGCACTTTTTCCAGACAAGCCAGTTTATTTCTTTCCAAAACAGATACAAGGTACATTTCATAAAGTCAAATTTATACAGTGGGAAAAATTGTCAGCTGAATTAAAATATAAATTCCTCAAACTCATTGTAATCTATAACTACCCTTGACCAAAGATAATAATTGGACCAAAAATAAACCAATCAATCCATTCTGTATTATCTTCAACCAAAAACGGTCAACTGCCAGATGTACTGCAAGTTTTCACCATTTTCAATGACGCCCCTAAATCAACCCAAAGGTGAGTTTTTCATTAAAATATATTTGCATGTTTTATCTATGTTCTGCAGCAATTAATTCACCAGCTACTAACCTTGTCCCACTATTCTCAAACACAGAGCTGCTAAATTATACAAAACGTGTGTCACAAATCAGGGAGACAAATGTCACAAAATACGGCTATCTCAATGTAGTGCTCATAAAATGCTATATCAGGACATTTTAAACACCCCAAGGAACTCATTGGAGGATAAAGTTGTCCAAATCCAACTAATTTGTGCTGATTTTGATGCTAACCCAGATGCCTTACACATGCTGCAGCCCATCTTAAAATTGTAGGCTGATTATCAGTCACAACAGCATTTTAACTCCTACATTCAGAAGGTAAGTAAGGAACAAAAGACAAATTGAAGCAGACAAAATATTTAATGCTGTTAATATTTTAAACAAGGGGCTTGTTTTGTTGTTGTTGCTAATGTTGCTCTGCTTAAAATTGTTACTTTGACATTAGAATGTGGGGTGACACTTGCGGACTGTCCCCATCAGGTTGTGCTGGTTATCAATGCAAACCATACACTTCACTGTACGCTTCAATGTACCTGTGATGAATACATTAATTTGTATCTGAATTCTCAAACCCTCTCCCAACAACTATTCTTCCTGACTGCCAACTTTGATAGCATTACACTTGTCTGCAAATTAGGCATTCATTGTTATTCCTTTGGTTTCAAGATGCTGAAATATTACCCAGGAGTTATAATCATCAGAATCTCAACATCCAGCAGCTATATAGATCTCTATTCCCAATTTCCATCTCTCAATTCTTGAAATTCTAAACAGGTCATAGAATAGTGACACATTCCTTGGCAGAACTATGCCCTTTGAAGTCTAAATGTGTGTGAAGCTTGTAAAATCAGACATTCACAGATCTTGTCAGAATTTCATGAGAATAATTCAATCATCAGAATCCAAACTTGTATGTTATCTCAGAGATGACCTGTATTTGTAAATGGCCCTATGAGTAAATGCACGATTTTAAAAACATACCCAATGCGTAGCACCAAATATCAATAGCTCAAATATGTAATCAAAAACTGCTGAGTTGTCGGCTTCAAGATTTTTTAATACATTTGATAATTAATTATTCCAACTCCTATTACACAATTTGCTCTGCAGGACTTGCCCACAAATACTCTAAAGTCTGTCGTTCTACATAGCTTGTGACCTAATCCAGTTTAAAGATTTTCATTCAGTTTTACCTTAGAATCACTGGCGCTTCAGTACACACATTGATTTTCACCTTCATGTCTCAAATCCACTGCAGTTGACTGGAAACCCCATCTCGCCTTATCTCAACTGATAATCATCATTAGCTCCATTGTTCCTACCCTAGTCAATTTGCATTTCATTTTACACCACCATTGGTGGTTGTATAAATAACCTAATCTGAAAACTATTTAATGTCAAAACACACTGTTCCATCTTTAAAATCCTACCTTTGACCTCATTTTTTATAGCTCCCATGACTACAAAGTTCAAACAAAATGTATTATCAAAGAACATATATGTCAACATATACAATCCTGAGATTCATTTTCTTGTGGGCACACTCAATAAATCCACAATAGAATAACCATAAAATAATGAAAGACCAAACCAACATGGATGTTCAACTAGCATGCTAAAGACAAACTGTACAAATACAAAAAGAGAAATAGAAATAATAAATCAATAAGCAATACATAGAGAACATGAAATGAAGAGTTCTTGAAGGCGAGCCCACAGGTTGTGAGATCATTTCAATGATGGGATGTGAAGTTGTCCCCTTTGGTTCAAGAACCTGACGGTTGAAGGATAGTAACTTCCTGAGGTTCCTGTATCTTTTTCCCCAATGGCACCAGGGTAGTGGGGGTCTCTGATGATAGATACTACTTTTCTGTGACAGCGTTTCATGTAGATATGCTCATTGGTTGGGAGGGCTACACCCATGATAGACTGGGCCATATCCACTACTTTTTTGTAGGATTTTTCATTCAAGGGGATCGGTGTTTCCATATCAGGCTGTGATGCAACCAGTCAATATACTCTCTACCATACATCTACAGAAGTTTGTCAAAGCTTCAGTGGTCATGCTAAATCTTCACAAACTCCTAAGGAAGTACAGGAGCAACCATGCTTTCCTCATAATTGCCTTTATGTGCTGGATCTATGACAGGTCCTCTGAAAAGATAACACTAAGAAATTTAAAGTTGCTGACCTTCTCCACATCTGCTCCTCCACTGAGGACTAGTTCAGGGACCTCTGATTTCCCCCTCCTGGAGTCAATAACCAGCTTCTTGGTCTTGCTGACATTGAGTAAGAGGTTGTTGCATGGTACCACACAGCCAGATTTTCAATCTTCCTCCTCCTACATGTTGATTTGTCACCACCTTTGATTCAGCCTACATTAGCAGACTTGAATATGGCATTGGAGCTGTGCTTAGCCACACAGTTATAAGTGGAACCAAGTAGAGCAGGGGGCTAAGCACACAGCCTTGTGGTGCACCTATGCTGATAGATCGTAGAGATGTTGTTACCAATCTGAATTGACTGTGACCTGCAAGAGAGGAAATAAGGATCCAACTGCACAAGGGTGTATTGAGGCCAAGGTCTCAAAGCTTATTGATTAGTTTTGAAGAGACTACAGTATTGCCAAGCTGTAGTCAATAAAGAGCATCCTGATGTATGCATCTTTGCTGTCTAGATAGTCCAGGGTTGAGTGAAAAGCCAATGAATTGCATCTACTGTGGACCCGTTGCAAATTAGAGCAGATCCAAGTCGCTTCTCAGACAGGAGTTGATATGTTTCATCACCAACCTCTCAAACCACTTCACTGTGGATGCAAGTGTTACTAGGGAATAGTCATTGATCCAAACACCTTCTCAAAAATTCCAAATTTAATTTGCACAAGGTCAAAACTAAATTATCTACAAAGGTCAGCCATGTTAAGTGGGTTGTTCTATTATGTATCAGGAAGTTACAGGTTCCCTTCGAATCCAGGCCAACACTTCAGCACAGCACTGAAGAGGGATAGCAGCTTTTTCCAAAGTGGTGCTAAACAGAGGGTGACAAAGATCCCACAGCATTACTCGCAAACAGCAGGAAGCTCTTGCCAAAGTACATCACTAAAACTAGATTACCTAGTCAATATCACACTGCTGTCAGATAACTCCATGTATGCAGTCTGCCATCAGTGGTGCATAAATATCTCGTTAGCCTAAAATGGAATAAAAGAGGTTCTAAAGAAATAACTTTCTGTAATAGCCAAACTAGCTGTCTCCTGCTTAACCAGCAAGATTTGCTCAGAACCAAAGCCAACACAAAGAACGTAACTACTAAGACTTTGCACAGACAATCTTCAATCAAACCGTTACAACACAGAAGCTCAATTCTGCCTCACTGCCAACTGCCAATGCCATTCTCACACAATCTTTCTGCAGCTAAGCAAGTTATTTTCCTTTAGGTGCTTATAAGGGTCCCTTTCAAAAGCACTACATAGATTGGAATAATGAAATGGCTTGTTCTATTCCACTTGAAAAAATTACTTATAATTTAAGAGATAATTATGTAACATTCTTGAATATTTGGCGCCCTTATTTACAAAAGATAGGATGTCATATTTAAGTGCTCCGACAAAGAATTTGGTTACTTGGGGAAAGTAACGAATAATTATACCAAATTTATTTTGAATCCCATGGAGCATGTGGAAACCTTCCAATACCCAGGCGGCTGTTTTTTTTTCTTTCTTTCTTTTAGGTAGGACTATATATGGCGGGGGGAGGTAGATTTTATCTTTTCATGTATTCTTTTTGAAAATTTAATAAAAATTATATTAAAAAAAAGAGAAAAGCACTACATAGATTGCAAGTACTAGGCAGTTTTTATATCTTGAAACTGGTGTCATTTTATCTAATCTCCAAATGCAGCCTTTTATTTTGTTTGAAATGATGAAATCATTTAAAAAACTGTCATGACCAGAACGGTTACAGCACTCCAGTGTAGGCCAAACTGTTTCCTACAGGTTTAAAATAATTTGAAAATCCGAGGGAAAGGTTGTGATACAATTGCACAGGATGTCATGTTGCAACTGTTAAAGTCTCTGATAAGACATCACGTAGAAACACTGTGAGCAGCTCTGGTTGCACAGCTATAGGAAGGATGTCACTGGGTTGAAAAGGGTGCAGAAAAGATTTTCCAAGTCTGGGCCTTTTTAGTCTTAGAACATGGGGAGCAGAGGGATGATCTTAGAGACTTACAAAATCATCAGTAGCAAAGATAAACTCAGTCTTATCCCCCAGTCTAAAGCTAGAGGACAAATTTAAGATAACATCATCATCATCATCAGGTGCCATGCTCAATTTGAGCTTTGACTGTCATGGCCCACACACTCCTGTTTCGGGTCAAGTGGATCAATTCATTGGTATTCATTTCCAATTCTCCGGCTGCTCTCTCCATCATCATTTGTCTTTGTCTTCCTCTTGCTTTCTTCCCTTCAATCTTTCCCATAATTACTATGCATTCTAACTCCTCTTTCCTCATCACATGTCCAATGAAATTACATTGCCTTTTCATGATCTCATACATTATTTCTCTTTTAGTGTTTGCTCTGTTCATGACATCCTCGTTAGATATTCGTTTTGTCCATGATATTCTTTGCATCCTCCTCAAAAACCACAACTCTGCTGCTACAAATCGTTTCCTCACTTTACTAGATTTTGTCGAACATTCTGAGCCACATAACATAACTGGTTCAACATAACATTTCAATACTCTGAGGTGGGTTGTCATGCCTAGTTTAGTATTGGTCAGCATACTCTTCATTCTCGTAAAGGTGTCTTTTGCCATCCCTATTCTTCTTTTGATGTCCAAGTCGCACCTGCCATCTGATGTCACCCAGCTTCCTAAGCAGCAAAAGTTCTGTACTTGTTTTATGTTCACCATACATTCTTTTTGCAATTGATAGACCCACTTTTGCACTTTCTTTAACAATTATATCAATTAAGTTTTGTCATTCTTCCTCTGTACTTGCAATTAACACAGTGTCATCTGCATATCTGAAATTATTGATGTTTTCACCGCCAACTTTGATTCCCAAGATATCCCTTATTTTTTGTAATATTGTTTCACTGCACACATTAAATAAATCAGGGGAGAAAGCACACCCTTGTCTAACGCCTCTCTTGATTTTCGTAAACTGACTCACTTCTCCAGCTATTCTTCCAGCGGCAGTTTGTTCCCAGTACAGATTTCTGATTAGGCGGAGGCCTTTCAAATCTAGATCTAGAGTTTTCTGTAATAACTTATTGTGCACAATAACTTACTGTGCTTCACTTTATCAAATGCTTTTGTGTAGTCAATAAAACAAATCTTTTTGCACTTGAATAGCTCGTTCTGATAGTATCCTTAACATCAATATTTTATTTCTTGTACCTTTGTCTTTCACAAAACCACATTGTTCTTTGCCTATTTCAGCTTGTATCTTACTTTTAGCTCTTGTCATCAAAATTCTTAGAAGTATCTTGGTGAAATGACTCATTAAACTTATGGCCCAATGTAATTCACATTCTATTGCTCCAGCTTTCTTAGGAAGAGTGATAAATACTGATTTTTTCATCTCTTCTGGTATTATTCCAGTCTCATAAATGTCATTGATTAAATCAGTAAGTTTTTCAATTCCATAATCTTCAAGGGCAATAATTTGTTCTGTTACCAATTCATCAGGACCTGCTGCCTTTCCTTTCTTCATCTTATTTATTGTATTATGAACTTCAGATTTTAAAATACTTGGACCTTCAATGTTTTTCTTAATTTCTGGTTTTTCACCTGGATCGTCTTCAAATAATTTCTGAATATACTCAGTCCATCTGTTCATAATCTCATCTTTTTTCATGATAATGGTACCGTCGTTTGCTTTCAAACATCCACCTAAAGAACAGAGGAGCTTTTTACCAGTGATATTCTGGTTCTGTTGATGTAACCTTTTTGGATCAGTAATAGGGATTCTTTCTATTTGCTCACATTCCTGGTTTAACCATTCTTCTTTGGCTTTTTGACATAAGCTTTTAACTTTTTTATCTAAGGACTTATATTCTATTGGATTTGCTTTCTTCTGTCGCCTTTCTTCCATTAGATTTTTGATATCATCTGTCATCCACTTATTCTTTGTGCTTTTTTCTTTTTTTAGGGATCACTGACTTTGCTGATTCTACCAAGGCATCCCTTAGAGAGTTAAATTTCATTTCTACATGATTGCTATCATCTTCAACAGATTCTATTTCTAGAGTTTGAAATCTATTCCTTACTTCAATTGTAAATTTTTGTCTTAAGTTTTCTTCTTTAACTAATTGCAAGTAGTCAAGGGATTGTTCAGGTATTTGGTTCTTTAGATTTTTTAAAGTTTTACTTTTACATGACATACTACTGGGTTATGGTCACTATTACAGTCTGCACCTGGATATGTTTAAGATAAAAGGAAAGATTTAAGGACAAGTTTTTCCATACAGCATGGTGGAGATATAGAACAAGCAGTGGTACAGGTGGCCACATATGCAATGCTAAAGAGGCATTTGAATATGTATATATGGATAGGAAAGATATAGAAAGGTATTGGCCTAATGAGATTAACTTTGATAAGACATATGGTCAGTATGGACGAGCTGAGCCAAAGGATCTGTTCCGAGTGGTGCCTCAATCTGTGTTTCAAGGCTTTTTCCCGATCAATTAAAAAAAACTTGGATTTTGTAAAATTAATTTCCCACGACCGGGAAGCCACCCTCCACCTACAGCGCCCCCTGCAGCACAGGAAGACAAGCCTCAGAGGACGGGACAGGCGCAATCCCAGTGCAACTCTCTCCCACCCCTGCACAGGACGGTATCCCCGACTTCCCCTACCCGATGCAACCGCTTCCCGGCGGCAAGTGTTTACCGAGCAGCAGCAGCTTGACCTCCCGGGATGACTTCTCTCCGTCTTCGCGCAGGTTGCGGTCGATCATCTTGCTCCTGGCCATCGCCGCCTTGTCCTCGGCGCTCATGGTGCAGCCCATGGCGGCAACCGGCAGCCCCCTCTCCCCGAGGGGGGCAGGGTGAGTTGAAAAGGCTGCGGATCGGGCACGGAAGAAGAGGCTGCTGGCGGCTTTCCGCCGGACCCGGGGCTTCCTTCCTTCAGCCGCTGCCCCCGGCCACCGGATCGCGGGGCGAAGGCGCGACTTCCCTCACGGAAATGACAAATCCTGTGTTAGAGCCGAGCGACTGGCTGGGAAGTTCGGCCGCCGAGTAGCTCCCTGCCCGCACCCGGGCTCCAGCGCCTGAACCGTTGGCGGTTTAAACCCGACCGCTCGCCACGAGCCCTGACAGTTAGCGTTTGAAAACGGAAACCCTGCCCTTTTCTGACTTCACGTCCGGTCGCGCAGCGGAATCTGCGCTCTGCACTGTGGGAGGTGTAGTTCTGTGTGAAGGCACAAGCGGCTGCCGATGTTGAAAATTTTCTGGGGCGAGCTGAAGGCGCTGGAGGAGCTCAACGGGTCAGGCAGCATCTGGTGGGGGAAGACAGAAGTCAACATTTAATGTTGGTACCCTTTAGCTGGACTGAAAGACAGAGGAGATAGTATGCAGTTGTATTTAGTGTTCAGTTTTTCACCGTTTGCAACAATCTGCTGGAGGAAGTTAGCAGGTCAGTCAACATCTTTGGAGGAAAACAACTGTCGACGTGTTAGATCGAGACCCTGCGTCAGGACTCATATTCCAGCATCTGCAGTCCCTTGTGTTAGCTCTGTACAGTAGTTTATTTTTGCCAGCCCTGCCCATTCCTCTGAAATGTCCAGACAGACAGACAGACAGACACACACACACACACACACACACACACACACATCGACCTGCTGAATTCTTCCTTCAGATTATTTGTTGATCTAGATTCCAGCACCTTCGGTCTCGGTCTCTAGTGTCTCCTCTGCCGTTCCTCTGCGTGATTTCTTTTTTTTAGTTTATTGCCGTGTATACCAGAATGTAATGAAATTCCTTGCTCCAGTAAGTCCACAGCAAAGAGTACAAACATACTAATAAACACAATGACGAGTGCAAAATGGTGCGCCTTCAACTAACCCTTCTTTCATCTTTCTCCCTCCATTCTCCTTTCACCCACTCTCCCCTGCCTCCATCCTTTCATTACCTCCACACTGCCTGTTATTTTCCTTCTCTTTTCCTATTGTTACACATGGGGCAAACAATTTCTCATTTAAATCCAGGACTAATGGCAATCCTAGTTGCAATAATTCTCATCCATTTTGCCTGTGAGTTATTGGTCCAGTATTAACCATCTCAGGTTAATTGACTTACTTTGCATCAGAATCAGGTTTATTATAAGCTGTTTCCCATGATGGGGGAGTCTGGTATGTGAGGGCATGACTTAAGGATTGAAGGGCGCCCATTCAGAACAGAGATGCGAAGAAATTTTTTTAGCCAGAGGGTGATGAATCTATGGAATTTGTTGCCACGGGCGGCAGTGGAGGCCAAGTCTTTGGGTGTATTTAAGGCAGAGATTGATAGGTATCTGAGTAGCCAGGGCGTCAAAGGTTATGGTGAGAAGGCGAGGGAGTGGGACTAAATGGGAGAATGGATCAGCTCATGATAAAATGGTGGAGCAGACTTGATGGGCCGAATGGCCGACTTCTCCTTTGTCCTATGGTCTTATATATGTCATGAAACTTGTTGTTTGTGGCAGCAGTAGAGGGCAATACATAGAAATGACTATAAACTACAATAAGAATAAATAAATGGAGATGAAAATAGTGAGGTAGTGTTCCAGATTTTGCAATTTTTTCAGCAGTAGCCCACAATAACAAAGCAAAAAAGTGGTATAAAAAGCAAAGTTTTTTTAAAGTTCAAAGTAAATTTATTATCGAAGTACATATATATCACCATATACAACCCCGAGATTTATTTTCTTGCAGGCATACTCAATAAATCTATAATAGAATCAATGAAAGGTGCACCAACTTGGGCATTTAACCAGTGTACAAAAGACAACAAACTGTGCAAATACAAAAAGAAAAAAAATAATAATAGTACAAAAAGTACAAGAACATGAGATGAAGAGTCCTTGAAAGTGAGGTTGTGGGAACATTTCAATAGTGAAGTGAAGTTATTCCCTTTGGTATGATGCATTTTATATTGTTCGTCTTCATCCAAGATGACCCAGTAGAAATTGCTTGTTTAGTTGCTGAGATCCTGCCTAGTCCACAATTACAATCTCAGTGAAGTTTGATCTTACATGTGAACGAGGCAGCAAATAAATGTGTAAAATGCTTGGCCCTAAGTTATCAATTATTTGAGGTATACCTACCCTGAAGCGGTTTAAATCTTCTCATTTGGTCTTAGTCAGCATCAATACAACCAAAGAACTGACTGTGGACTTCAGAAAGGGTAAGATGAGGGGACCAGTCCTTATTGAGGGATTAGAATTCAAATTCCTGGCTGTCAATATTTCCGAGGATCTAACGTGGACTCAACATATCGATGTAGCTACAAAGAAGTCTTGACAGCAGCTATATTTCTTTAAGAGTTTGAGAAGATTTGATATGCCACCAAAAACACTCAAAATTTCTACAGATGTACCGTGGAGAGCATTCTAACTGGTTGGTATGGGTGTTGGGTGGGGGGGGGGGGGGCTACTGCACAGGAATGAAGTAAACTGCGGAGAATTGTCAACTTAGTCTGCTCCATCATGATCACTAGCTTCCATAGTATCTAGGACATCTTCAAGGAGTGATGCCTCAAAAAGGCGGCATCCATCGTTAAGGACCCCCATCACTCAGGTCATGCCCTCTTATCACTGCTACCATCAGGAGGCAGTAAAGAAGACTGAATGCATGTACTCAATGATTTAGGAACAACTTCTTCCCCTCTGCCTTCTGATTTCTGAATGGACGTTGAACCCATGACAACAAATTTCAGGACATATCCCGGTGTATTGAACCTGATTCTGATTGACAGGAGTTTAGCGATACCCTCTCCCATGGCTTCCCCTCTGTGAACTCTGCTGCTCCCTGACTCTTCCGGCAAGTACTTACCTTTCACCTGCTGGCATGTAATACTTTCACCTCCTTACTGTGGCTTCTTCCCTCTTCCTCTCCAGTCCTGATGAAGGGTCTCTGTCCAAAGCGTCGACTGTTCATTCCCCTCCATAGGTGTTGCCTGACTTGTTGAGTTCCATCAACATTTTGTGTGCACTGCTGGGGATATCATTTCTAGAGGTCCTCGGGCAGTGCTCCAGGCCAACGGTCACCAACAGCTTCAGCAATGACCTTTATCCCAACGTACAGAAAGATGTTGAAATAATTGGTGATGATTAGACAATGTTCAATCCTATTTATTTCAGCAAATGGAATCCACGTTTACTTGCAGGAAAACTCAGACAAGATTCAGGACAAATGTCAAGTAACTGTCATGCCTGAAGTCTGCCAGGCAGTGATCATGTCCAGCAAGAGTAATGCCTAACTCAAAAGCAACCCAATTCACCAGAAACCCAAGTTGAACGTGATTATAGGAACAGGGCAGATGCTGGGGAGCCAGCAAAGAGTCAGTCACCTCCGAAGGCCTTTCCACTGTTTACAAGACCCATCTCAAGAATGTAAAGAAATGTTTTCCACTTGCCTGGATTTTGGGCACAGCATGGGGAGTTAGGGGTCAAGTTAGGGTTTAGGGACAGGGATGAGAGGGTCAGAGGTCAGGATCAGCAAATGAAGAGTCAGGGGTGGCATGGTAGTGTGGCGGTTAGCACAAAACTTCATAGTACTGGCTGTAAGATCAGGGTTCAAAACCCGCCACTGTCTGCAAGGAGTTTGTACATTCTCACTATACCTGCACGGGTTTCCTCCGAGCAATACAATTTCCTTCCACATTCCAAAGGTGTACAGATAGGGTTAGGGAGTTGCAGGCAACACTTGTGCGCTGCCCAAGACAATCAATCCATTGATTTCATTTGATGAAATGACACATTTCACTATATTTTTAAATGTACATGTGACAAATAAAGCTAATCTTAAAAAAATCTTATCCAGAGACAAGGTCAGTGGTCGGGGCACAGTATTTGCATTGGTAGTGATATCAGGGGTCTGGCGGGGGGGGGGGGGTTAGTGATCATTTGGAAGCTGGTTATTCACTTCAGTTTTATTTTTCCTCTCTCTTAAATGTGCATGTGAGAGATGTCTCTCTCAGACACCTAGGAGTACCACAGTTGAGACAATGGTCAAATTCTGCAGATTCTGGAGTAACACGCACAAAATGCTGCAGGAACTCAGCAGATCAGGCAGCATCTATGGAAAGGAATCAAAAATCGATATTTCAGCCAAGACCCTTCATCATGACTGTAATGGTCATAACTATAATGTCAGATTGGTTGTTGAGTGAGGTCTGAGGAGCTAAATCTGACAGATTTAGCAGTTAGATCTCCATGAGATCTTTCTTGATGTGGCCTCTAGCAAGTTGCGTAGGCAACTGGAACATTAAGTGAACACACAGGGTGGGTTATGACCCTTGGCCTACTATGAGCCAGAATTTCCCGGAGCTCCATAAAGTACCAGAAACCCCTTAGACAAATCTGTAAGATCCCCAGGACTGGAGTTGGAACTTATGGAACATTACCAAGCCAGGGGAAGTCACGAGTAAATATCATTTTGGAGCCTGGGACAGAGAGAAAGTTGAGACAGAGCCAACCTTGGCATTAAGCTTCAAAATGCAGCAGCAGAGAAGGGGATTGGAGGAAGCGGTTTACCACTGAGGTTTCATGACAAGTAGTAATAAAGTTATTTCATTAAATTGCCAAACGGGTCATGTGCACCTCCTAAGCCTGCAGCCTTGAGATTAGATTGAACTTTGCAAGTTCTGTTCTGGATCATAAAGAATGAAGTCATTTTCTAATTTTATCCCTAATCTTGTCTCAAAGCATTGAGTTTTGTTGCAGTGTCATTCTACTATTGCTGGTTAACCCCTCTGCAACCTTAGGGGCCTTCCTCTCTATTTGAACTTCAGATGTCAATGTTACCTGCAGAATAAACCTAAAAGTACCTATACATGGGGTGGCGGGGGTAGGGATACGACTCTACCAAAGGAGGTGTAAGGCATTCCTCACTCCGCTAGCCTGCAGGGTCACCTTTGGGTAAGGGGTAGCACCTGATTAACCCCCTGATCAGACTCGTGAAGCCATGAAAGGTGGTGGATGGTCGTATGAGCAGCTGGTGCACTTTACAAGTCCTGGTTATGTGACCATTGAAGTCAGGCAGACAATCTCTGAAGTGTTTGATAATTGCTGGGGTCAGTCACCCATCTTGTAAAGACAGAAGAAGGCAATGGCAAACCACTTCTGTAGAAAGATTGCCAAGAAAAGACATGGTCTTGACAAATAGAAGACCATGATCGCCCATGTCGTATGGCATGGCACTTAATAACGATGAATACCTATACGCTTTTCTAGCATCAGTGACTGGAACCGATAATGAGTAGCATTTAATGCTTTACCCTGTCCAATTTACTGAGAATGCAGCCAAGATGAAATTATTCAGTGTACCCGGAGGCAGGAGTAGAACTCTGGGTCCCTCTGGTCTAAATGATTCAGTTTCACTTGGGAACAAACTAAAACCATACATTATGCAGAATGGGTTCTTATTTCAACTTCTCTGTTTGGTTACACTTCAGCAATTTTTTAGGAAGTTCAGAGAAACATACAGTAAATGTTTAAACAAAACCACAATCCAGTACTGTTAATGCTCTACTTTGTAAGCACATCATAGCAGTTTGAATTATGAAAGAAAGAGTAAACAGGAATAACAAACATTTCATTATTGTGGAACATCTCAAAATCCTCTATAGCTAATTGAATAAACATCCAAGCTGTTGTCTACTTTGTCATGTAGAAAGCATGACCTCTGGGAATTGTCACCCTGTCATGGCTGAGAGGCTGGCGAGCTGCTGATGTTTGGAGAGCGATGTTGTCTAGCGCTTAGTTCCCGGTAGAGGCACTCATGGCAGAAAGGTCAAGGGGGAGGTTCCAGACAAACAGCGATCCAAGCAGGACCTCTGTGGTGGAGCTGGCGGAAGACAAGGACACATTACGACAACAGTAAAGGCGGAGGAAGGCGGCAGCAGTGAAGTGTCCGTAGTCATCTTGCACCAAGTCACTGGACCCTGACCACTATCTGTCAAAGTCTGTGTAGTGGCTGCCTGTGCATCAGACTCACCACGTTAAACAAAATCACTTACAGGCATTCTCCTTTAAAGGAATTCACCCTAACATCCGGATTATGTGGATCCAGATCAGCCTCTCCAGCCACCTGAAGACCCACGAATAGACACCCCTTAGTTTTCTCAGGAAGTAAGGGCGCTGGTGGACCTTCTTGGCAGTGAACTCTGCTTGGTTGGACCAAGTCAGGTCATTTGTGATATTGACCCGGAGGAACTTAAAGCTTTTGACCTGTTCCACTTGCGCACCACTGATGTAAATGGGGTCGTGCGGTCCGCTACTCCTTCTGAAGTCAACAACCAATTCCTTCGTCTTGCTGACGTTGAGGGATAGGTTATTGTCTTCGCACCATGCCACCAAGTTCCTAATTTCCTCTCTGTATTCAAACTCATCATTTCCCGAGATACGGCCTACAATTGTTGTGTCATCAGCAAACTTATATGTGGAGCTTGATGGAAACTTGGCTACACAATCATGGGTGTACAGTGAGTATAGCAGGGGGCTGAGTACACAGCCTTGTGGGGCACTGGTGCTCAGAGTGATTGTAGAGGAGAGCTTGTCCCGTATTTTTACAGCCTGGGTCCTGTCTGTGAGGAAGTTGAAGATCCAGCTGCAGATCTGAGTGCTAAGGCCCAGGTTCCGGAGCTCAGGAATGAGTTTATTTGGAATGATGGTATTAAAGGCAGAGCGGTAGTCAATGAAAAGGAGCCTTACGTATGCGTCTTCATTCTCCAGGTGTTCTAAGGAAGAATGTAGGGCCAGAGAGATGGCATCTGCCGTTGATCTGTTGCTCTGGTAGGCAAATTGCAAAGCGTCGAGGTTGACTGGTAGGCTGTGGTTGATGTGTGCCATAACCAATCTCTCGAAGCACTTCATAACAATTGATGTCAGAGCCACAGGTCGATAGTCATTCAGGCATGCCACCTTACTCTTCTTCGGCACTGGGATTATCGTTGCCTCCTTAAAACACAAGGGGATTTTAGACTGAAGCAAGGAGCAGTTGAAGATGTCAGCAAACACTCCAGCTAGCTCGCTTGCACAGGCCCGGAGAACCCGTCCTGGGACGCTATCTGGGCCTGTCGCCTTCCTTGGATTTATCCTCAGGAAGGCCCTTCTAACGTCCTCCTCGGTGTGCTTGCATCATTGTATGATGAGCAGCCACCAGAAGTTGTGCTTGCATCATTCTATCAGCTGCTCTACCTCCTCTCTATACCGTCTCATTGTCGTCGTTGATGAGGCCAACCACTGTTGTGTCGTCGGTGAACTTGATGATTCGGTTTGAACTGGAACTGGATCTAGCAGTACAGTCATGCATCAGCATCAGGCTGAGCATGCAGCCCTGTGAGGTGCTGGTGATGGAGCTAGAGGTGTTGCTTCCAACACGGACTGGCTGTGATCTTTCTGTCAGGAAGTCCAATATCCAGTTACAGAGAAAGGTGTTGAGACCCAACGAGGACAGTTTACCCACCAGATTCTGAGGCATGATTGTACTAAATGCTGAGCTGAAGTCACCAAACAGCATCCTGATGTACGAGGCACCATTTTCCAAATGAGACAGGATGGAGAGAAGTGCAGAGGCTATGGCATCATCAGTGGACTGATTTGAGTGATAAGCGAACTGGAAAGGGTCCAATGTAGGAAGAAGATGGGATTTAATGTGATCCATTAAATCCCATCCAGATCCAGACCTGCTGAGCTGAGGAAGTGGTAGTTGGGAGAAGTCGGAAACTGAAAGAATGAAGGCAACTGTAATTACAGCCTGCTAAATTTGCATTTAAGGTTTAATTATACACATAACTACCTAAAGTTTATAATAGAATTTTTCTAATGAAATGAATTTTATAACGTTGATTGAATTCCATATTGGTGCTTTGTTCTAATTTTGCTTCAGTCTGACTTTGCTTGTTTTGACTGCATATGTGTCATCAAATATCACCCTACAAATACTAATATTATATGAATCATTGCATTGTAATGTCCAGACATTATTGTACAGTTTATCATTTTCAATCAGTCGCCAGTGAAGCTGCAGCTAAGTATCCCTACACTTCTGGAAAATGCTTTCTACAGAGATATATCTATCAATCTCTGGATGGTTGATGAGACTGTCATAATAGTAGAATTCCAGAATAGTTATAGCACAGAAAGAGGACATTTCTATCATCCTTACCAGCTTCTATTAGAGCAATTCAGTCCATTACATTTCCCCACAGCTGGAGCTAGAGATACTGTTCGTTCATTATGTGCACACGATGCATATGACGTGGGCAGTCATGGTCTTTCCATGACCATGATTGTTCTTTCCAAAATTTTCCATAGAAGTGGTTTGCCATTGCCTTCTTCTGGGCAGAGTCTTTACAAGACAGGTGACCCCAGCCATTATCAATACTCTTCAGAGATTGTCTGCCTGGCGTCAGTGGTCATATAACCAGGACTTGTGATGTGCACCAGCTGCTCATATGGCCATCCACCACCTGCTCCCTTGGCACCACGTGACCCTGATCGGGGAGGGGGGGCTAGGCAGATGCTACATCTTGCCCAAGGGTGACCTGCAGGCTAGCGGAGGGAAAGAGCGCCTTACACTTCCTTTGGTAGAGATGTAGCTCCACCCCACCACCCCATTATTTATCAGAGTAACTTATTAAGAGGTTACATTATTGTCTATATCCAGAAGTTTGTGGATAGAGGCTCCAATTCAGTAACTTTTGGCTGAGATTTGAAATGTAATCTGAACTTACTTCTCTGTTCAAGATAATAGATCCCAAGGAATACTCTGAACAAGGGAATCCTCCCAATGATATAACCAGCATAAGTAAATGCTACTAGTTATGTTGGGCTGAACGGCCTGGTCTCGTGTTGTAGAATTCCGTGAATATGCTGCCCAGGTTCTGAGTCAAATATCAAATTAGGCTGAGTTTAGCACTCTTGCCTTTGAGGTACAGGATTGTGTGTTCGGGCACAATCCCTAAAATATCAGCATGTGATTCAGCTTGGCTGTTCTGTTCAGCATTGGACAATCACTGAAGACAAAAGGACTGTCTATGAGATGAGACATTAAACAGTGGGTTCCCAACCTTTTTTTATGCTATGGACCAATACCATTAAGCAAGGAGTCGTGGGAGCCCAAGTTGGGAACCCCAGCATTAAACCCTATTAGATAAACATAAATCAAACTTCAAAGGCATTACTTTTAGGAAGAGCAGTGAGTTCTGGTGGAATCTTGGTCAGTATTTCATCCCTCAAACCACATCTCTAAATATTAGCAAGTTGTTCTGGCTGAGGGACACTGCATTTGCAAAATGACTGGAGTATTTTCATTTTTGCAACAATGCTTCAAGTATGTTGCAAAAAAATATTGCTCGAAATGCTCAGCAGGTCAGGCAGAATCTGAGGAAGAAGAGCGTTAACATTTCAGGATGAAAGCCCTTCATCTGAATTATCTGCCTTTTTTAAAATTGGCAACACATTTAGTTAATAAATGGAGATTTTTGCAAAAGTAATCAATTTGTTCTATAATCAAATGAAAGCCTGCACTCTGAAATATGTAAGAAAATCTGCAGATGCTGGAGATCCAAAGCAACAGACACAAAATGCTGGAGGAACTCAGGAGGTCAGGCAGCATCCATGGAAAAGAGTAAACAGTCAAAGTTTTGGGCTGAGATCCTTCTTCAGCACTGCTTGAGGTCATGAAGGGCCTCGGCCTGAAACATCAACTGTTTAATCTTTTCCATAGATGCTACCTAGCCTGCAGAGTTCCTCCAGCATCTTGTATGTGTTGCTCTGACATGCTAATGGTTAACCTTTATTTTTAATTGATAAGGTAGATAATCACAGATTAGGTCATTACTTCTGATAAGAATGTATAATTTTCCAACGCCTGAAGACTGTAGAAAGCTCCTTTTGGTTTATTCTGCTGATAAGACAATCATGCTGTCAACCCTGGCTGGGGTTATGCTACATTATGGTACTGGATATTGTTTGTATAAAGGCACATTCTGGTTTGTAAGGAATGTGTAGGGTGAAAAGGTAGCATATGTGCAAAGTCTAATATTTGCCACAAATCAACTAATTAGTGACATTGAATTGAGTGACTCACAATTGCAAAACTAAAAGTATCAGAGGCAATCCTGTCAGAAACGATCCTATTCATAGTAAAGCAGAGATCTCTTCCATGTTCTGATCAACCGACATCATCAACGCAAATTAACTCTTTGCTTCATTGAATACCTTTGCAACTTGGCTGGGTGTGAAGTGATTGTTATATTTAGAGACAAACAACAGGAATTCTGCAGATGCTGGAAATTCAAGCTACACACATCAAAGTTGCTGGTGAACGCAGCAGGCCAGGCAGCATCTGTAGGAAGAGGTGCAGTCGACGTTTCAGGCCGAGACCCTTCGTCAGGACTAACTGTTATATTTAGAGATTTCACAAAGGTTGATTGTTAATTGACTAAAACATACATATAGTCAGTTTTCTCCTTGGAATGGTTAGAAGAACAGTCAAAGTCTTTTCAATACACACAAAGTCTTTTGTCTTCTTCTTCTTAGGCCCATCACCCTTACTGGGACATAGGCCACGAACAGCAACTCGCCAGTGTAGCCCAGGTGTAGCCCATCTTTTTGATATCGTTCCTCTCCCAGGGATCAGGCCTTCGGAGCTCCTGTTGGCATTTCCTCATCTGCGGACCCCAGTCAGTTTGGATTGGCAACAACATCTCCTCCACAATCTCTATCAACACAAGAGCAACATAAGGTAGTGTGCTTGGCCCGCTGCTCTTTTCGCTTTACATTTATGATTGCAAAGCTAAGCACAACTCCAGTGCTTTATTTCCAGGTTTTTACAGGCTGGAGTTGATAGCCCTGTGCCCAACCATCCTCCTTCCACATCCAGGCTTGGAACCATCTATGGCAGAGTTAAAGTCTCTTGTAGTCTAACACAATTTAATTCAACATCAACATTCCAACTAAAGCACTCTGCAACTGTATTTTGCTCATTTCATTATAACACCAATGTCAATAGCACTTTGATTTTCATGTTAAATTGGGAACTGTTGTCTGATTTTCAAAAGCATCGGCATAATTTATCGATTATTATATTGATTTTGTTTTTGTTGTAGATGTATGTTGACAGCTTGATAATTTTTTCTCCATGATACAAAAATGAAATTCAGAGATGAATATATTACACTGATGTAGTAAGAACATGTTCCAGTCAAATTCTTGTGCAAGATGTATTGATCTCTAATGAGTGAATTAATACTGGTATAATTTTTTTTTCTGTTTTTACCCAATACGTCCTTCTGCAACTGAATCCTTGATTTCCTCACAGTCTGTTTAGATTGGCAACATCTCCTCCCCGGGTGCACTACAAGGCTGTGCATTTAACCCCCTGCTCTGCTCGCTTTACACCTATGACTGTGAAGCTAGGTGCGACTCCAATGCCATAGTGAAGTTTGCTGATGACAGCACTGTCATTGGCTGAATCAAAAGTGGTGACGAATCAGCGTATATGAGGGAGATCGAAAATCTTGCTGAATGGTGTCCCAACAGCAACCTCTCACTCAATATCAGCAAGACCAAAGAGTTGATTATTGAAGTCAGATGGCGTAAACTGGAGATCTGTGAGCTGATCCTCATCAGGAGGTCAGAGGTGGAGGGGGTCAGCAACTTTAAATTTCTTGGTGTTATCATTTCAAAGGGTGTGTCCTGGGTCCAGTACCATTACAAATAAAGCAAGGCAATGCTTCTGCTTTCTTAAAAGTTAGTGAAGATTCAGCATGTCATCTAAAATTTTGACAAATTTCTATTGATGTGCAGTGGAGGGTATGCTGACTGGAATGGAAACACCAATGCCCTTGAATGGAAGAGCCTACAAAAAGTAGTGGATACAGCCCAGTCCATCACAGGTAAAGCCTCCACACCATTGTACACATCTACATGGAGTGCTGTCACTGGAATGCAAAACATCCATCATCGAGGTCCTTCACCAACCAGGCCATGTTCCCTTCTCACTGCTTCTATCAGGAAGGTGGTACAGGAGCGTCAGAGCCCACACCACCAAGTTCAGCAACAGTTATTATCCCTTAACCATCATGCTCTTGAACCCTTGAATCATCACTCAACTCACTCACCCCATCACTGAATTGTTGCCACAACCCCTGGACTCATTTTCAAGGACTCTTCATCTCATGTTCTTAATATTTATTGCCTATTTATTATTACTATTAATAATTCTTTCTTTTTTTATTTGCACAGTTTGCACATTGGTGCAGTCTGCCATTGATTCTATTATGTTTCTTGTATTTACTGTGAATGCTCACAAGAAACACACACACACACACACACACACACACACACACACACAAAATAATAATCCAGGTAGTGAAGGCAAAGATGTTGTTCAATGTGTGCATGAACACTTTCCTAAAGTGAAAGGATTATTTTTGAATGTCAAGTTTCCCTTCAGCTAACTCTCTTGCAGAGGGCATGATAACTGGGGAATGTGCTTGATGAGCATTGAGAAGAGAAAAAAGCCTGCTGTATTTTCACTGTGTTGAATTGGAGGCCCATCATGCTATCTCCTGTTCTAATACATTGTATACTAGGATCTCTGAAATTTCCCAGCTCTGTTGATCTCCTCTGGGACAACACGGTTGGGTAATGTTTGGTGTAATAATGCTAGTGATACGGATTCAACTCTGCTGCTGTTTGTAATGAGTTTGTATGATCTCCACATGTCCGTGTGGGTTTCTTCTGGATGTTCCAGTTTCCTCCCACATTCTAATTGTCTGTGAGTTATTAGGTTAATTGGTCACATGGGTGTAATTGCGTGGCATGAGCTCATTGGGCTGGAAGGGCTTGTTACCTTGCTGTGTCTCCAAATAAATATATCAATCTAAACAAATAAATATTCTGCTTAATCTCTCTTTGTATGACTTGGAAAAATCAGATTACAAGATAAAGCTAACAAGCAATAGAAAACCAGATAATAAGAGTTTATATGCATTTTTAAAGCAATGTTTTTGAGGTGAAGCAGCAAATAAAATGCTAGAGCAACTTTGCTGTTCAGGGAGCATCTGTGGAGGGAAACAGACAGTCAGCCTTTCGGGTCAAGATCCTTCATTCTTCAGGTCCAGAAGAATCATCTTGACCTAAGCATTGATTGTCCATTCATTCACCACAGATGCAGCCTGACTCACTGAAATCCTCCAGCATTATACTTGTTACTCCATATCTGCAGTCCCTTGTATTATGACACAAAGCTGGCGCCGGTGCACCATGGCGACATGGTGTGGGCTGCTTACAAAACTTCTAAACATACTTTTTCAGGATTACTCTCACAGCAGTGTGCAGCCTGCAATTTCCCTGTAAGCAATGTACTTTAAAACTGTCTTAATTAACAAGCAATTTCACGATCTTCTCGAGGATTCAACAGACTTAACTCTCAGCATGACGGTATGGCACCTTTAAGTGGATGAAGGTACATCACCCTGGCTGGGAAAGGTGGGGGATGGGGGGACTCCAAGCTGGACTGAAACACCAGGAATTGCAAGTTTTTCTACCCAACATGTTAACAAATATACATTCGCTGGAGAATAAGATTGATGATTTAAGGGCAAAATTGCTGTTTCGGAAGGAAATGAGGATATGTTGTGTTCTGTGTTTCACATAGATATGACTCACTCCGGATACACTGAATACATTTCTAAAACCCAGAGGCTTCTCAATACACAGGATGGACTGGACTGTTGATTTGGAGAAGGCAAAAAGTAGGGGTTTATGTTTCATGATTAACTCTTTGTGGTGCACGGATGTAGTGGTCTTGCCTCACTTTTATTCCCCTGACCTGGAACGTCTAAAGATTAAGTGTCGACTGTTCTACTCGTCTAGGGAGTTATTCTCCATGATGCTGACTGCAGTTTACATACCACCAAAAGCCGACTTTAATCAGGCACTCAAGATATTGAATGCTGCCATCACCAAACAAGAAACAGCTCACCCTCACGCATTTCAAATCATAGTCAAGGACCTTCAATCTGGTTTGTTTGAAGAAATCTCTGCCCAATTATTAACAGCATATAAATGGCAGCACCAGAGTGCCCAAAACATTTGGCCACTACTGTATTATGATTAGAAATGCCTATCGTTTCATTCTTAGATTGCATTTTGGGAAATCTGATCCCTTGGCTATCCTCTTCTTCCCTGAAAAGCAAGCTTCCAGAGATAAGGACAAAAAAGACATGGTTGCAGGAGGCAGAGGAGAGCTACTATGGGGTTGCTTCAAGTCAGTGGACTGGGTTATGGTCAAAGACTCATTAGAGGATCTGAATGAATACACCATAGTTGCCACGGACTTTATAAAAGCAGATGTAGACGAATGTGTCCCCACAAAATCATCCAGAGTCTTCCCCAACCAGAACCCCTGGATGAACCATGAAATTCACAACCTGCTGAGTCCCAGATTAGTGGCATTTAGGCCTGGCAACTAAGTAAGATACAAGAGATCCAGGTACGATCTCCAGAAAGCCATCTCTTGTGCAAAGTGGCAATTCCATATCAAACTTGAATCACTGAATGTTGCTTGACAGCTGTGACAGGGCTTGTATGCCAGTACCTCCTACAAAGTGAAATCCAGTGACATAGGTGACAACAATGCTTCACTCCCAGATGAGCTCAATGTCTCCTATGCTCACTTTGACCATCAAAAGCTGGAGGAACCTTCACAAACAGGGCCAATGAACTTAACTTGTTCTTTAAGAGATTTGACACTGTGGCCCCTGTCCATCCCACACAGGAGCCATCTGTTGTCGGCCCCCAACCAACACATATTCCACTCTCCCCTCCTACCCCTCCTCACAGTCCCCCACCCTGCTTTCATGACAATACCCCTTCCCCACACGAAACCACCACGGTGGGCTTCACAGCTGAACAGGTGAGAAGACAGCTGAAATGTCTCAACCCAAGCAAGGCTGCAGGACTGGATGGTGTCAGTACCAGGGTGCTCAAAGCCTGTGCCCCTCAGCTATGTGGAGTACTTCACCATGTATTCAACCTGAGCCTGAGGCTCTGGAGGGTTCCTGTACTGTGGAAGATGTCCTGCCTCGTCCCTGTGCCGAAGACGCCGCGCCCCAGCGGCCTCAATGACTACAGACTGGTGGCATTGACCTCCCACATCATGAAGACCCTGGAGAGACTTGTTCTGGAGCTGCTCCGGCCTATGGTCAGGCCACACTTAGATCCCCTCCAGTTCGCCGACCAGCCCCGACTAGGAGTTGAGGATGCCATCGTCTACCTGCTGAACTGTGTCTACGCCCACCTGGACAAGCCAGCGAGCCCTGTGAGGGTCATATTTTTTGACTTCTCCAGTGCATTCAACACCATCCGCCCTGCTCTGCTGGGGGAGAAGCTGACAGCGATGCAGGTGGATGCTTCCCTGGTATCATGGATCCTTGATTACCTGACTGGCAGACCACAGTACGTGTGCTTGCAACACTGTGTGTCTGACAGAGTGATCAGCAGCACTGGGGCTCCACAGGAGGCTGTCTTGTCTCCCTTTCTCTTCACCATTTACACCTCAGACTTCAACTACTGCACAGAGTCATGTCATCTTCAGAAGTTTTCAGATGACTCTGCCATAGTTGGATGCATCAGCAAGGGAGATGAAGCTGAGTATAGGGCTACGGTAGGAAACTTTGTCACATGGTGTGAGCAGAATTATCTGCAGCTTAATGTGAAAAAGACTAAGGAGCTGGTGGTAGACCTGAGGAGAGCTAATGTACCGGTGACCCCTGTTTCCATCTAGGGGGTCAGTGTGGACATGGTGGAGGATTACAAATACCTGGGGATACAAATTGACAATAAACTGGACTGGTCAAAGAACACTGAGGCTGTCTACAAGAAGGGTCAGAGCCGTCTCTATTTCCTGAGGAGACTGAGGTCCTTTAACATCTGCCGGACGATGCTGAGGATGTTCTACGAGTCTGTGGTGGCCAGTGCTATCATGTTTGCTGTTGTGTGCTGGGGCAGCAGGCTGAGGGTAGCAGACACCAACAGAATCAACAAACTCATTTGTAAGGCCAGTGATGTTGTGGGGATGGAACTGGATTCTCTCACGGTGGTGTCTGAAAAGAGGATGCTGTCTAAGTTGCATGCCATCTTGGTCAATGTCTCCCATTCACTACATAATGTACTGGGTGGGCACAGGAGTACATTCAGCCAGAGACTCATTCCACCAAGATGCAGCACAGAGTGTCATAGGAAGTCATTCCTGCCTGTGGCCATCAAACTTTACAACTCCTCCCTTGGAGGGTCACGTACTGGTTGAAAGCTCTCTGCTGATCAACTGGCTGGAATGTTCACGGTATATCTAACCTCATGCTTCGGCAGGCTGAAGTACCCACCTGCTTGAAGCAGGCTTCAAATATACTGGTGTCTAAGAGAAATGTGGTAACCTACCTCAATTACTATTGTCCAATAGCACTTGAAGTTCTTTGAGAGGTTGATGATAATTTCCTTATTTGCAGACCACAGTCAGTTTGGATTGGCAGCAACACCTTTTCCACAATCTCCAGCAGCACAGGTGTAGCACAAGGCTGTGTGCTTGGTCCCCTGCTCTACTCGTTTCATACTTATGACTGTGAGGTTAAGCACAGCTCCAATGCCATGTTTAAGTTTACTGACGACATCACTGTTGTTGACCAAGTCAAAAGTGGCGATGAGTCAGCATACAGGAGGGAGATTGAAAATCTGGCTGAGTGATGCCGCAACAACAGCCTCTCACTCAATGTCAGCAAGACCAAGGAGCTGATTATTCTCTTCAGCAGGAGGACACCAGAGGTCCATGAGCCAGTCCTTATCAGAAGTCAGAGGTGGGTGGGGGTGGTGGGTGGTTGGTCAACAACTTTAAATGTCTCATTGTCATAATTTCTGAGCATTTGTATTGGTCCCAGCATGTAAGGACAGCTACAAAAAAAGCAAGTTGGTGTCTCTACTTCTTGAGAAGTTTGTGAAAAGTTGGCATGAAGTCTACAACTATGACAAACTTCTATCGATGTGCGATGAAGAATCTATTGACTGGTTGCATTACGACCTAGTATGGAAATACCAATGCCATTGAACAGAAAATCCTACAGAAAGTAATGGATACGACCCAGAACATCACGGGTAAAGTCATCCCCCCGTCTGAGCACATGTACTCATCGGAGACCCCCACCACTCAGGTCATGCTCTCTTCTGACTGCTGCCATCAGGAAGAAGTTACAGGAGCCTAAGGACCCTCACCACCAGGTTCAGCAACAGTTACTACCCCTCAACCATCAGGCTCTTGAACCAGAGGGGATAATTTCACTCAGCTTCACTCACCCCATCACTGAACTGCTACCACAACCTATCGACTCACTTTTAAGGACTCTTCATCTCATGTTCTCAATATTTTTGTTTTTTTGTGTTTGCTCAGATTGTTGCCTTTTGCACATTGGTTGTTGGTCTGTCCTTTTGGGTGCAGATTTTCATGAATTCTATTGTTTGTTGGATTTACTGTGTATGCTTGCAAGAAAATGAATTTCAGGCTTAGATATAGTGACAATCATGTACTTTAATAAATTTACTTATTTATCAATGTGATCCTACAGAAAGAGACACTATGGAATTAGTAATAGAAAACAAGGAGGCAATTGTTGAATGAATCCAGTAATTTTCATCTATCTTCACTATAGAGGATACAAACAACATTACGGTAATATCTGTTATTTGGGAATGAGAAGGGAGAAAAGAAACTCATAAGCTTAGAGTGACTGGAGAAGAGTGACGCAGCCAATGGCGGGAGCTATGGACTGACAAACCTCCGAGTCCTGGAGCACTTCACCCTAAAACATTGTAAAAAGTGATCAAGGACAAACTTAATACCTAGTTTCAATTTTCCAAAATTCTCTGAACTCTGGGGAGGTTCCGTTAAATTGCAAAAGAGGAAGAGGAGCTCCTTTTTTCAAAAGATGAGAATCAGGAAACTACAGGGGAATTAACTTCACGTGGGTCATAAGGAAACTGTCAGAATTATCCCAACATTGGAAGTACTTACAAACGGCTTTGCCTCGAAAAGGCAACATCTATAATCAAAAGATCTTACCATCTGGGCCATTTGATCATCTTGTTGCTACCATTGGGAAGTAAGTACAGAAGCCTGAAGTTCCATACCACTAGGATGAAGAACAGCTACTTCCCTTCAGCCATTTGCTTCTTTAGCAAACCTGCACAATCCTAATCACTATCTCAGTATCTCAGTATCCTACACTCAATGGACATTCTTTTGTTCAAAATATGTTCTCCCTTACATAATTTGTAACTAGTTTATGTTTTTCTTGTGAATATTGGCACGTGGCCAAGTGGTTAAGCGTTGGACTAGTGATCTGAAGGTCGCAAGTTCAAGCCTCAGCCAAGGCAGTGTGTTGTGTCCTTGAGCAAGGCACTTAACCACACATTGCTCCTGCACGTTTATAGCCCAGTGGCAGCGGTTGGTGCAGTATGGACAAGACATCTGTTGCTATGTGGCTGTGATGCTGCTGCAAGTAGATTTTTCATCACATCTGTTTTTACATGTGCTTATGACTATAAACCTGACTTTGACCTAGAGACTTAAAAGCAGATCATTTAGAAAAAGCCAAGTAAATCGTGCAACGTCACATTGTCTTGTGAAAAGTTTGACCAGATTATTGAAACTCTTTGAAGAAATAACATGTTCTGTGAACAAAAAGGATGACTAGAAGAACATTTTAGTTTTCTAGAAGGCATTTGATAAGACATTGCTAAAGGTTATTTCAGAAAATCAAAGCTCATGAGGTAGAAAGCAACATTTTGACATGGATATCACACAACTAGTCATTCTGATGTAAGTTGGAATGGCTGACATTTAACCCAAATTCCAAAATATCTGCATTCAGATAACAGAAAAGCATTTTACAATTGGAAAGGCTAAAATAATTAATGATTTCTATACTTAAGTTTGCAGATCTCAATCAGGAGATCTCACTGCACTATTGAGGTCTTTTCTGTACCTGGAGCTAAATTCATAGATCTAGGGTCCAGTTTCAGGACATTAGCTGTAATTTTTGAGTTGAATACTGCAAATACACTGCTGTTGGTTAAAGGCTATAATTCTTAACTTGCCCACTTTGTATACATTTCGCATTGAGATATGTTCAGAATTATAGGTGCATGAAAAGTAAGGTTTCATTAGCTTGGGAATTACCAACCTTTTTTATGCCATTGAGCAACACTTTTAAGCAAGGGATCTGTGGACCCCAGGTTGGAAACCCCTACATTATCTGGACTGTTAAAGGAAGATGAGCACAATAGATTATGCAGATGAGAGAGCGAGAGTGAGAGCGCGTGCGAGAGAGAGTGAGAGAGAGAGAGAGCCAAAATGCTGGAGGGAACTCAGCAAGTTAGGCAGCATGTAGGGAGAGGAATAAAGAGTCAACATTTCAGAGCAAGACCTTTTATCAGGACACTGATTCTCGCTCTATATTCCTCTCCACAGATGCTATCTGATTTGTTGAATCCCTCCAGCATTGTGTGTGTTACTAAAGCAAGCTGTGTTCTGGCTTTGTCAGCAATATCTTTGGTGTACTTTCACAGTGAGGTAGCATGGTTATGACCTAACGTACACATTTCAACTAATTAGAGGTTACTGATCCTCAAGTGAAATTATATATATATATAAAAACTACATACCCAAGAACTTTGAATTCGCATTTCTGGTGACAGCTCTGACTCACCATGGTAGAGTGGGCTTTGGTACCCAAATAATAGTCTTCCTTATCTGCATCAATTTCCATATATAACTTCCTATCTCATGTGGCCTGCAATTTTCAGCATTTACTGCCACCATTATTTATAACCACATATAATTTCATCAACCATCTGTGGGAGTGAGTCAAATTTATGCCCAGTTATCAAAAAGCAACGGATTTTAAAAACCGGCCTCAACTGGCTCTTTAGCAGCAGTACAAACAGCTCCTGTCTCAAAATTGCTTTCCTTTCTATTTATGTTAGCGGCATTTATTTTTAGGTTACTTATAAATTTTAAATCTAGAATTGATTGATCTTTTTTAAATTAAAAATCTATCATTAATGGGCAGCGTCTTTACAAGATGACCATAGCCATTATCAATACTCTTCAGAGAGTGTCTGACTGATGTCAGTGGTCACAGGCTTGTGATATGCACCAGCTGCTCATACGCCTGTACACTGCTTGCTCCCATAGCTTTATGTGACCCTGATTGGATGGCTAAGCAGGTGCTACATCTTGCGCAAAGATGTCCTGCAGGCTAGTGGAGGGAAGGACGCCTTACACTTCCTTTGGTAGAGGTGTATCTCCAACCAACCACTCCACCATACTGTCCAGAAGATGGTAATGGCAAGTCATTTCTGCAGAAAACTTTGCCAAGAACAGTTGTGGTCATTGACCATGATTGCTTACATCATACAACACGACATATAATGATGATGACGATGATCTTTAGTGGAAAGGAAATAGGATTAGATCAAAATTGATCATGACACAGTGTTGTGTTTGTTATTGAGGAATAGTGCAGAGAAAACCAGGATGCCAGCAGGCAGGATACTCAATTGAGCTTTATTGATAATCCTGCCTGCTCAAAATGTGAATTCCTTCCATGTGTGAGTGGCATAGAAATAACACTATTAACTACCACTATGTCTCCCCTTAGAAACATAGAAACATAGAAAACTTACAGCCCACAATGCTGTGCTGAACATGTACTTACTTTAGTAATTACCTATGGTTGCCCATAGCCCTCTATTTTTCTAAGCTCCATGTACCTATCCGGGAGTCTCATAGAAGACCCTGTTGTATCTGCCTCCACCACCGTTGCTGATAGCCCATTCCACGCACTCACCACTCTCTTGCGTAAAAAACTTACCCTGACATCTCTTCTGTACCTATTTCCAAGCGCCATAAAACTGTGCCCTCTCGTGTTAGCCATTTCAGCCCTGGGAAAAAGCTTCTGGCTATCCACACGATCAATGCCTCTCATCTTACAGATCTTTATCAAGTCACCTCTCATCCTCTGTCTCTCCAAGGGGAAAAGACCAAATTCGCTTAGCCTATTCTCATAAAGCATGCTCCCCAATCCAGGCAACATCCTTGTAAATCTCCTCTGCACCTTTTCTATGGTTTCCACATCCTTCCTATAGTGAGGTTAACAGAACTGAGCGCAGTACTCCAAGTGGGGTCTGACAAGAGTCCTATAAAGCTGTAACATTACCTCTCGGCTCTTAAACTCAATCCCACAGTTGATGAATGGCCAATGCACCATATGCCTTCTTAACCACAGAGTCAACCTGCGCAACAGCTTTGAGTGTCCTATGGACTTGGACCCCAAGATCCCTCTGATCCTCCACACTGCCAGAGGTCTTACCATTAATACTATACTCTGCCATCATATTTGACCTACCAAAATGAACCACCTCACACTAACCTGGGTTGAACTCCATCAGTCACTTCTCAGCCCACTTTTGCATCCTATCAATGTCCTGCTGTAACCTCTGACAGCCCTCCACACTATCCACAACACCTCCAACCTTTGTGTCATCAGCAAATTTACTAATCCATCCCTCCGCTTCCTCATCCAGGTCATTGATAAAAATCACAAAGAGAAGTGGTCCTAGAACAGATCCCTGAGGCATATCACTGGTCACTGACCTCCATGCTGAATATGACCCATCTACAACCACTCTTTGCCTTCTGTGAGCAAGCCAGTTCTGGATCCACAAAACAAGATCCCCTTGGATCCCATGCCTCCTTACTTTCTCAATAAGCCTCGCATGGGGTACCTTATCAAATGCCTTGCTGAAATCCATATACACTACATCTACTGATCTACCTTCATCAATGTGTTTAGTCACATCCTTAAAAAATTCAATCAGGCTCGGAAGGCACGACCTGCCTTTGACAAGGCCATGCTGACTAATCCTAATCATATTCAACATTCTCCAAATGTTCATAAATCCTGCCTGTCAGGATCTTCTCCATCAACTTACCAACCACTGAAGTAAGACTCACCGGTCTGTAATTTCCTGGGCTATCTCTACTCCCTTTCTTAAATAAGGGAACAACATCTGCAACCCTCCAATCCTCTGGCACCTCTTGATGATGCAAAGATAATTGCCAGAGGCTCAGCAATCTCCTTCCTCACCTCCCAGAGTAGCCTGGGGTACATCTCATCTGGTCCTGGAGACTTATCCAACTTGATGCTTTCCAAAGGCTTCAGCACATCCTCTTTCTTAATATCTACATGCTCAAGCTTTTCAATCCACCGTAAGTCATTCCTACAATCACCAAGATCCTTTTCCATAGTGAATACTGAAACAATGTATTGATTAAGTATCTCTGCTATCTCCTCCGGTTCCATACACACTTTTCCAGTGTCACACTTGATTGGTCCTATTCTCTCACATCTTATCCTCATACTCTTCACATACTTGTAGGATGCCTTGAGGTCTTCCTTAATTCTGCTTGCCAAGGCCTTCTCATGGCCCCTTCTGGCTCTTCTAATTTCATTCTTAAGCTCCTTCCTGCTAGCCTTATAATCTTCTAGATCTCTATCATTACCTAGTTTTTTAAACTTTTCGTAAGTTTTTCTTTTCTGAAGGTAGAGAAAATGGCGGCGCGACGCAGCTTGCAGTGGCCACTCCGGTGAATGATATCTGTTATTTGTCAAGTAGGGTGCCGTGCACAATCCTGATTTGATGGAGACAGACGTGAGAGCATGGAAGAACATCTGGTGAAACTTCTGAAATGCCTGTTCCGCCACTGCTGCTACTGTGTGATCCAGAATCTCCGGAGGGGAAGACCCTGAGTCCTCGGCTTTGCTTGTTGCTCGGCGGCCGGGGCGGGGTCAAAGCGTTCGGCAGAGATGGTGCTCAGTGCTCGGTGGCTGGTTGGAGGTTCGAAGTTTTCGGATGGACTCAGAGTTGGCTGCGGTCGGGTGCTTCCAATGCATCGGCAAGTTTACGGCGTTTCCGTCTGCGTGAGATAATGGGGCTATCAGGACTTGAGACTTTTTCTACCGTGCTCATGGTCTGCTATTTATCAAATTACGGTATTGCTTTGCACTGTTGTAACTATATGTTATAATTATGTGGTTTTGTCAGTTAGTCGTGGTTTGTCCTGTGTTTCTGTGATATCTTTCTGGAGGAACATTATATCATTTTTTAATGCATGGATTTCTAAATGACAATAAACGAGGACCGAGTGTCCTCATAATCTAATCTAATCTAATCTTCTTGACTAGATTTTCAACAGCCTTTGTACACCACGGTTCCTGTACCCTGCCATCCTTTCCCTGTTTCTTTGGAACGTACCTTTGCAGAACACCACACAAATATCCCCTGAACATTTGGCGCATTTCTGCCATACACTTCCCTGAGAACATCTGTTTCAATTAATGCTTCCAAGTTTCCGCCTGATAGCATATTTCCCCTTACTCCAATTAAATGCTTTCCTAATTTGCCTGTTCTTATCCTTCTCCAGTGCTATGGTAAAGGAGATAGAAATATGATCATTATCTCCAAAATGCTATCCCACTGAGAGATCTGATGCCTGACCAAGTTAATTTCCCAATACCAGATCAAGAACACCCTCTCCTCTTGAAGGCTTATCTACATATTGTGTCAGGAAACCTTCCTGTGCACACCTAACAAACTCCACTCCATCTTGAAAAAAAAGAAAAATTAGGTATGTACTTCTTGTTTAAGATAAAATAAGATAAAATTTTATTTATCCCAAAGGAAATTATTGTTGTAAGGTTTCTCAGTCAGAAATATATACCTTAAAATACAAACTGTAAGCACTGAGGTACGAAAAAGAATACAAAATGTGCAGTAAGAATTAATAGTCCAAAATAGAGATGTTCAATTAAACCATAAATTTATATACTTAAGGAGAAGGAATTGTGGAGTCTTATAGCCACAGGGAGAAAGGATTTCCTGTGGCGTTCAGTGCTGCACCTTGGTGGAATCATTCTGTGACTAAAGGTGCACCTCTGTTTGTCCAGTATGTTATGGATGAGGTGAGAGGGATTGTCTGTAATGCTCCATAGCTTCTGCGGCATCCTCCTCTCAGACTCAACCATCAGGGAATCCAGTTCCACCTCCAGAGCAGATTATAGAAACATAGAAACATAGAAAACCTACAGCGCAATACAGGCCCTCCGGCCCACAAAGTTGTGCCAAATATGTCCCTACCTTAAAAATTACTAGGGTTACCCATAGCCCTCTATGTTTCTAAGCTCCATGTACCTATCCAAAAGTCTCTTAAAAGACCCTATCGTATCTGCCTCCACCACCGTTGCTGGCAGCCCATTCCATGCACTCACCACCTCTGCGTAAAAAACGTACCCCTGACATCTCCTCTGTACCTACTCCCAAGGACCTTAAACCTGTGCCCTCTTGTGGCAGCCATTTCAGCCCTGGGAAAAAGCCTCTGACTATCCACACGATCAATTCCTCTTATCATCTTATACACCTCTATCAGGTCACCTCATCCTCCATCGCTCCAAGGAGAAAAGGCCCAGTTCACTCAACCTGTTTTCATAAGGCACGCTCCCCAATCCAGGCAACATCACAACATCCTTGTAAATCTCCTCTGCACCCTTTATATGGTTTCCACATCCTTCCTGTAGTGAGGTGACAAGAACTGAGCACAGTACTCCAAATGGGGTCTGACCAGGGTCCTTTATAGCTGCAGATTATAGAGCTGCATTGAAATTATAGTCACTGATATCGAGTGATTCAGTTCACTTTACCCATAGCCTGTAACTTATGCTCCTTACAAAACATAAAAAAGAATTGCCAACATTGTAAGTGTCTTTCTCTTTGTTTTAACGACCTCTCTCTTTGTTTTCTTCTTTTTTCACTAATTCTCTTTTTTTAAGAATAGTCTCATTTTGTGAAATGTTTTCAGCATCAGTACGCTTTAAAAATAAAACACTAAATCCAGTGGAGGTCAGGGAGTTTGACTGACTTTTCCAACTTCCCTGCTATCTCTGTGTCTCTGTGCATGTCCCCAGGCAAGTGGCCCACAATGTATTACAATGTATCCTCTTTTGGGTGTAGCTTGAAGTCATTGCCAAACAACCCTGGCCATTTCTCAGCTCATGCCTCATGGTACATACAGTTAGCAAACTAGCATAGGCTGTTCAGATTGATAAGCCTCTGGATATTTTTTATAGATATATGCGAACAAGAACCATCTTACTGTAAATTCATCCTTGTTGGGGATCTCACTTGGACTATAGCACCAATTCATCGACAATCAATTCTGCTTCTGACACCATGTTGTGTTTGTTATTGAGGGGTTATGCAGAGCACACCAGGACACCAGCATGCAGGATACTCAACTGGACTTCACTGATAACCCTGCTTGTACACTATGTGAACTCTTCCTATGTGGGAGTAACTAACTGAGTGGCATAGGAGTAACTCTACTAACTACCACTGCACACAGTCGCCTAGCAGTTAGTGCAATGCTTTACGTTGCTGTCTGTAAGGAGATTGTATGTTCTCCCTGTGAATGCCTGTATTTCCTTTTGGTGCTCCCATTCCAGAGATGTATGGGTTAGGGTTAGTGAGTTGTGGGCATACTACGTTGGCGCCTGAAGCATGGTGACACTTGCGGGCTTCACCCAGCACATATTCGGACTATGTTGTTCATTGATGCATAGTGCAAGACATAAGAGTTACTATAAATTACAATAAGAAGATAGTGTAAAAAGAGATCAAAACGTCAAGGTAGTGCTCATGGTTTCATAGACATTCATGGACTTATTGAATGGGTGTACAGGCTCTATCAGTTAGCTATCCTATTACTATGTCTTAGAATAAATTAATTAATTTTGCTTAAAGTGCTTGGCAGATTTAATAAATAAACCTACATTGTTTTCCTAAAATGTCAAAATGCACTAGGAGAGCAGACTACTGGGACATCAACTGTACATTAAGAGAGTGTAGCTATAGATTCAGATGGGGAAGATAAGCTGGAAGTCGGAGGATGTTTCTGAGATAGGTGCAGTGCCAGGAGTTGGGGTGCCAATGGGTAACGGTAAGTATTTAACTTATCTTGCAGGTCTTCCTCATACGTACTATGGGAATATGACCTTGATGATCCAGGAGTGTGCAACGATGGATGCATCCAGGATACCATGGTTTAAGTTACCCAGCAATGTTGCAAAAGCAGCATGGGAAATAATGATATTTATTTATTTTATTCATTTGTTTTGTTTTTTTAAAATTTTATTTCATGCAAGAAGTGTGTAAAATATTTTGTGTGTCCTGTGACATGGAAATCATCTCAAAGGCCTCAAAGCTGACTCTGTCATGGTCCGGTCCGTGAAGTCCGTATTCTGGTTCATGGTCTGGTCCGTTGACCCTTGCTCCAGGTTTTCCTGTCTACCCTGTTTCTGTTCTTGTTGTGCTCTAATTGAGGCAGCTGATAATCGTTGGGGCTGGCTGCATAAATACCTTCAGAGACCAGGGTGTGGCTGCTGGATTGTTCTTGTCCTTACTCCTTGTATCCCTTCCTCTGCCTTCTGTTTCCTCGCCTGAAGCCTTGCCGGTAACTCTCACCTCGCCTGAAGTTCTCGTTTCACCTTGCATTGCCTGAAGCCTTGCCTGGTCTTGCTGGTAACTCTCGCCTCGTCTCGCCTTCAGTCTTGTCCTGGAGCCACCCCGTACCTAGCTCCCTTCCTGTCCCTTGCCTCCGCCGGGTAAGTCAGGCTGTCTTGCTATTACCCTGCGGCTGGTTCTGTCCCTTCCTGTCCCTAGCCTAAGTCGGGTAAGCCAGGCCATATTGCTGTTACCTACGGTTGGTTCTGTCCCTCCCTGTCCCTTGTCTCCATCGGGTAAGCCAGGCTGTATTGCTGTTACCTACGGTTGGTTCTGTCCCTTCCTGTCCCTTGCCTCCATCGGGTAAGCCAGGCCGTCTTGCCGTTACCTGCGGTTGGTTCTGTCCCTCCCTGTCCCTAGCCTAAGTCGGGTAAGCCAGGCCATATTGCTGTTACCTGTGGTTGGTTCTGTCCCTTCCTGTCCCTTGCCTCCATCGGGTGGTGATCCGCGCCCTGCCCAGGAGGAGCCTCTAGCCTCAAGTCTCCAGCCTCCAGCCTCCTGCCAAGCCTCGCCTCAAGTCTCCAGCCTCCAGCCTTCTGCCAAGCCTCGCCTCAAGTCTCCAGCCTCCAGCCTCCTGCCTAGCCTCAAGCCAAAGACTCCAGCCTCCTGCCCCTGGCCAAGCCTCACCTCAAGTCTCTAGCCTCTAGCCTGAAGACTCCAGCCTCCTGCCTCCTGCCAAGCCTCGCCTCTAGTCTCTGGCCTCAAGCCTCAAGCCTGAAGACTCCTGCCTCCTGCCAAGCCTCGCCTCTAGTCTCTAGCCTCAGCCTGAAGACTCCAGCCTCATCCTGCCTGCCAGCCAAGCCTCGTCCTTGCCTAGTTCTGGGGTCCGAGCCAGAGGCAAGACCCAGGTAGTGGGTCCTTGTCTAGTCTCTGGCTGGGAGTCCAAGCCCGGGCTCCTAGCTCTCTTGTCCAGTCCTGTTCCGGGTTCCCGGTTTTCGTGTCCATGTCCTTGCCCTCAGCCTGTATCCTAGTCCTGTACATAGTACTTCAGTGTCTGCGTCTTGCACTTGGGTCTGTTCTCAGCCATCTCCTTATGACAGACTCGTGATAAGAAATGTTCCATCAACATTTCTGACAGAAGGAAATCCACCCAGGGACATGTTGACAGCATGCTGAAAGCCTCTGATACAATAAATCTGAAATACAAAAACAATATGGAAACTCAAAAGAATCTGTCAAGAGAGAAACAGAGTTAATATGTCCGGCCGATGATGAGGCTTTTGTCATTTCCTATTTCATCTCAGACAACATGCTACCAATTTGACTTTCTAATGTGCAGCAGATTGCAATTCTATCCACTTCAATATTTTACTCATCATGTTCTGCAGCTTCTGAGCTGCTCCAGAATTCCAGTTTACTATAGCTTGGCTGTCATCTGCAAATCTGCCACATTGCATTTTCTTTCTGAATTCACATAATTTTTGCAAACCAGAGACTGCAGTGATAACAACGCCAAGCTCTAGTGTGAAGTGACACAATAGCATAGCTGTACATTTTGGCAGTGATCTGGGTTCAATTCCCTCTGCTGTCTGTAACAAGTTTGTACGTCTCCTCATGACTGTGTGGATTTCCTCTGGGTGCTCTGGTTTCCTCCCACATTCCAAAGATGTATGGGTTAGCAGGTTAATTAGGTGTAGTTGGGTGGTGTGGGCTCATAAAGCTGGAAGGGCTTGTTATTGTGCTGTATCTCTAAATAAAATTAAATAAATAAATAAAAATGAACAGGCTTTTGACCTAAAGTAGCTACAGTTCCTTTCCCTCCACAGATGTTGCTTGACCTTCTGAATTCTTCCACAGATCTTTTTTTGCACTGATCTCCATTTCTTCTTTCCATCCTGAACTGGTTCTAATTAGTACATACTGTTATGCTTATCTTGAGTTCTAATCTACTCCATATAGCTTCACATGGCTTTTTGTGAATCTCTTTGGCATTCTCAGTATATCCCAGATTGCCATCTTGTACCCACAATGAAGATTGGTTTTGAAAAGCACTAATCATATTCACTGTTTGTGTGAAAATCTATAGCTAATTATTTAAGTGTTTTTTTAGTTTGCAGTCATATTTATTTTAGTTGGTATGTGGGATGCGGATGTCTCTGGCTAAGGCAGTACTTAATACTGTCAATAATTGCTCTTCCAAAGTGGTGAGTCACCTATGTGCAGTATGGTAAGAGTGAACAAACCGAGGCTCTTTAAAGCCCAGTATTACTAGAGTCCTGTGTTTTTTTCTCGGAATGTGCCTGAATGACAGTGAAGGAATAGTAATGTATTTGCAAATTAGGTTGGTGGGTGAATTGGAGCAGAACATAGAGGTGATGCCATAACCATATGCATGCTGTCCTTATCATTCTATGAGAAGTAGAAGTAACAGATTTGGGAAGTGTTGTCAAAAAAGTTTTGATGAGTTTCTGCAAAGCCTTTTGTAAATGGCACATACTATTGAATGGTCTCGTTGTTGATAAAATATGTTGATTAGATGTGCAATTTTTATCGCTGCACCACAAGAAATAGAACATGGAGCATGGAAATCTACAGCACATTGTAGACCCTTCGGCCCATAATGTTGTGCCAGCCGTGTAACCTACTCTAGAAACTGCCTAGAATTACCCTACTGCACAGTCCTCTATTTTTCTAAGCTCCATGTAACTATCTAAGAGTCCCTTAAAAGACCCTATTGTATCCGCTTCCACGCACCCACCACTCTCTGTGTGAAAAACTTACCCCTGACATCCCTTCTGTATCTGCTTCCAAGCACCTTAAAACAATGCCCTCGTGTTAGCCATTTCAGCCCTGGGAAATTCTATCTGGGTATATCACAGCTTGGTATGAATACTGCTTTGCCCATTACTGCAAAAGAGTTGTGGACACAGCTCAGCACATCACAGGAACAAACCTTCCTTTCATGAACTGTCTACATTTCTTGCTGCTTCTGTAAAGCTGCCTGCATAAAAACCCACCCACCCCAGACATTCTCTCCTCACCACTCTCCCATTGAATAGAAGATACAAAAGCCTGAAAACACCTACCACTACATTCAAAGACAGCTTTTACCTATTGTTATAAGGCTATTGAATGGTTCCCTAGTATGATAAGATAGAATCTTAACCGCACAATCAATCTTGTTATGATTTTTCATCTTGCTGTCTATCTGCAATGTACTTTCTCTGTAATTGTTACATTTATTCTAAATTCTGTTATTGTTTTATCTTGTTCTACCTCAATGTGCTGTGTAATGATTTGATCTGCATGAACACTATGCAAGACAAGCATTTCACTGTACCTCTGTACATGTGACATAATAAACCAATGCCAATTCTAATTCCAAGATGGATTTTCAACCTCACAATCTGCTCCATTGTGGCCTTGCCCCTTATTGTCTATCTGTGTAGAGTAATGTAATTGGTGGAAATATACATAATTCAGAGACATCGACATTGAGTTGGGGTTCACTTTAAGAGGTTGTTCTGATGCAATGACATAATCATGTGAAGTACTTTTACCACGCTTTGTGTTCAGTGTTTGGATTGTAATAAATGAGTTGCTATGGTTTTTCTTAAACTTAAAATGCCTCTGCTGTTTTATTTGTGAAAACCTACACCTGCACTGCAATTCCTTAGAAGTGGTTTGCTACTGCCTTCTTCTGGGCAGTGTCTTTACAAGACAGGTGACCCCAGCCATTAGCAATACTCTTCAGAGATTGTCTGCCTGGCATCAGTGGTCGCATAACCAGGACTTGCGATATGTACCAGTTGCTGGTACGACCATCCACCACCTGCTCCCATAGCTTCATGTGACCCTAATTGGGGGGTCTAAGCGAGTGCTACACCTTGCCTAAGGATGACCTGCAGACTAGCGGAGGGAAGCAGCGCCTTACACCTCCTTTGGTAGAGACGTATCTCCACGCCGCCATCTGAACTGCGTCAATATAACTGATGTAATTAAATGATTTGTATGGGTGGCAGGCAACATGAGGTTTTTACCTCGGTGCATGTGACATTAATAAACCAATTTACTATCTTTACTGATAATGGGGGTAAGTGGATGTATGTTGGTGGATGAGTTGTCAATCAAGTGAAGTTCATTAACCTTAGATTACCAAAATCACGGGGTAGTTTTGATTCTAACAATTATATGCAATTCTATAGGATAAAAGTGACAGAAGCCCAGTGAGCCCAACCAGTACCTACCAACATACATTCACTGTGATGATGGGCTTGGATGTAGTAGATAGAGTTTAATGTGGAAAATACGCAGTCTTGGTAGAAAAAGGAAAGAAAATGTGTTTTCTAAATAGAAAGGAGCTAAATGGTATTATTTTCAGAAGAGATTTAGGTGATCTTCTACAGAAATTGGAGGGAGAATGTGCAGGGGGACGGTACATTAGATTTTATAGCTGGATAATATTAGATATGTCTTACTGAAAATATATTGCGTCATGGTGAAATCATACCTGCAAGTTCAGGACAGATATTCAGACTGAGGGGGCCATAATTATGGGAATAACTTTCCTCCCACTCTTTAATTTCTGAATTGAAGCCAGCTAGCTCTCTGTTTTGCGATTTGATCCCTTGTTGCTCATGCTCTTACTTTATTAGTTTATCATGAAGCATCTTAATGATGTCCTTTAATATTCTATATAAATTACATCTTGTGCTTTACTGCTGCCTGCTGTTTCAACTGCCTCTAAGAAACCTGGTTAAGCAAGATGAGAATGAGGGGAGATTTGATAGAGGTATACAAAATTATGAGGGGCGTAGTCAGAATCAGAATCAGGTTTAATATCACCAGCAAATGACATAAAATTTATTGACTTTACGGTAGCAGTACAATGTTATACATAATAATACAGAAAATAAACTGAATTACAGTGAGTGTGTATATGTATATGGTATATATGTATATGTGTGTGCTCGTTCGGATAGAGATGGTGCTCGGTACTTGGTGTCGGAGGGCTGATCGAAGGCTGGAAGTTTTCGGACGACGCAGAGTCAGACTGTGGTTGGGCATGGCAGGGAGAGTTTTCTTCCTTCTCCTGTCTGTGTGAGATGTGGGACTTTCGAGAAACTTTGAACTCTTTTACTGTGCCATGGACCGTTCTTCATCAAGTTATGGTATTGTTGCACTGTTGTAACTATATGTTATAATTATGTGGTTTTGTTAGTTTTTTCAGTCTTGGTCTGTCGTATGTTTTGTGATATCACACCGGAGGAATATTGTTTCATTTCTTAATGCATGCATTACTAAATGACAATAAAAGAGGACTGCATGTCCTCATAATCTAATCTAATCTAAATATTAAATATTTAAATTAAACGAGTAGTGCAAAAATAGAGATTAAAAAAGCAGTGAGGGTTCAATGTCCATTCAGAAATCAGCTGGCAGAGGGGAAGAAGCTGTTCCTGATTTGCTGAGTGTGTGCCTTCGCGCTTCTGTACCTCCTTCCTGATGGTAGCAATGAGAACAAGGCATATTGGGGATCCTTAATAATGGACACCTCCTTTTTGAGGCATTGCTCCTTGAAGATGTCTTGGCAACTATGGAGATTAATGCTCATGATGGAGTTGACTAAGTTTACTGCAGCTTACTTCGATCCTGTGCAGTAGCCTTCCCCTCCCCACCCCATTTCAGACAGTGATGCAGCTAGTATAGATAGAATAAATGCAAGCAGGCTTTTTCCACTGAGTTTGGGTGAGACTGAAACTAGAAGTTATAGGATAAGGGTAAAAAGTGAAATGGTTAAGGGGATCTTGAGGGGGAACTTCTTCATTCAGAGGGTAGTGCGCATGTGGATGCGTGGGGATGCATATTCGATTTCAGCATTTAAGAGAAATTTGGATAAGAATATGGATGGGAAAGATATGGAGTGCTATGGCCCAAGTGTGGGTCGATGGGACCAGGCAGAATAACAGTTTGGTAGTGACTAGATGGGCTGAAGGGCCTGCCTCTGTGCTATATAACTCTATGACAATAATATTTTCTCTTTTGAAAATTTTCTGTTTAGGAAATATTTTAAATTGTATGCTTTTGAATTTATCATTTCATAGCTCTACATATAAAATGGAGAATTTTGATAATAATTTGCTGTGATGGACCTGTAATAGATTTCCTCCACTTTGTGTTAAAAGGAAGCCAATAAGTAAGTGTAAAACCTATGTGGAAATGCACTCGGTCCCCATTGGTTTCATATTCTGCTTCATGTTGCTTCTAGAAATGCCGTGACACTGTTATTACTGTCCTGGTGTTCTTTACTGTCAGCAGTGGCATCTGCTGTCTGCACATTTATATCTCCCCAGTTATCACTAAGTTTTCCTCTGTGTCTATCTTGTAAAGGAAATCAGTTCTGATTATATCACAGTGGTGTCACAGTTTGAAAAAACATTATATTACCTTCTTATCGGTAGAAATGGGATTTGTAATACAGATTAGACTGACATCTGTGCTTCCCCAATTCCTTACTATCAGACCATTAGCTACAAAGTAGAACTAAAGCAACATTAACTTAAGAAAGCTAATGAATAGCATGTCATTTTGAGTGATGTGATTTAGTGCAATTTTAACAAATTTCATGACGTATGCTGCTGATATTAAACTGGATTCTGATTTTGATGTTATTTAATTCCCAGCAGTAAATCAGGTTGTGTTTTATTCTTCCTTGGAATGAATTGCAGTACTTCACTTACAGGCTGTTCTTAGCAACAAAGTCCACTGGTGCAATTGTCCCATAATTTCTCATTGTGACGGCATACCATGCGAATACAGTAGGCTTTGATTGTCGTTGTTGAACACCTCTCACAAACTACTCTCACTGCACCAAACTGATCTGGGCCAAATGGGCGTAGGCTTCTAAATCTACAAGGGGTAAATTGGGAGGCAAACTTTGCTTTCATCAAAGTTGTTAGTGAAGTTTACACTTCTTGAAATATAGGCACTCATGATAGTTAAACTGAATGATTAAATGACAACTTATAGACATACTGTGAACGCTTAAAATACTTATGTAATGATTTTACAGGTGCTACTCCTTACCCAAGGGTGACCTGCTGGCTAGCTAGTGGAGGGAAGATATGCTTTACACTTCCTTTACTAGAGACATATCTTCACCCCATTAACCACATGTTTATGCTAAGTGCAAAATTAGGCAATAAAAATTAATATAGTGACCAGGTTTAAGTGAACTAACTTCAAGATTACAGTAAAATGTCTCTTGGCTGATTAACTCCATCTGTTGAATTTTGTGAGTATTGCAGTGAAATTAATTTCAAAATCCAAATATAGCCTCTGACTTTAGACTTTTCCCGAGCTTTGCTTTTGTGGGACAGTAATATTCTTGGAAGAAACTCCAAGTTATCACAAAACATTCAATAGACAATAGACAATAGCCAATACGTGCAGGAGTAGGCCATTCGGCCCTTCGAGCCAGCACCACCATTCACTGTGATCATGGCTGATCATCCACTATCAGTATCCAGTTTCTGCCTTATCCCCATAACCTTTGATTCCACTATCTGTAAGAGCTCTATCCATCACTTTTTTGAAAGCATCCAGAGACTTGGCCTCCACAGCCTTCTGGGGCAGAGCATTCCATATATCCACCACTCTCTGGGTGAAAAATTTTTTCCTCAACTCCGTTCTAAATGGCCTACCCCTAATTCTTAAACTGTGGCCTCTGATTCTAGACTCACACATCAGCGGGAACATGCTTCCTGCCTGCAGCGTGTCCAATTCCTTAATAATCTTATATGTTTCAATAAGATCCCCTCTCTGCTTTCTAAATTCCAGAGTATACAAGCCCAGTCGCTCCAATCTTTCAACATATGACCGTCCCGCCATCCCGGGAATTAACCTTGTGAACCTACACTGCACTCCCTCGATAGCTAGAATGTCCTTCCTCAAATTTAGAGACCAAAACTGCACACAGTACTCCAGGTGTGGTCTCACCAGGGCCCTGTACAGCTGCAGAAGGACCTCTTTGCTCTTATACTCAATTCCCCTTGTTATGAAGGCCAGCATGCTGCTAACTTTCTTCACTGCCTGCTGTACTTGCATGCTTGCTTTCAGTGACTGATGTACAAGAACAGCTAGATCTCGTTGTGCTTCCCCTTTTCCAAACTTGACTCTATTTAGGTGATCATCTGCCTTCTCGTTCTTACCACTAAAGTTCTAACCTCACATTTATCCACATTAAACTGCATCTGCCGTGCATCTGCCCACTCACCCAGCCTGTCCAAGTCACCCTGCATTCTCATAACATCCTCCTCACATTTCACACTGCCACCCAGCTTTGTGTCATCGGCAAATTTACTAATGTTACTTTTAATTCCCTCATCTAAATCATTAATATGTATTGTAAACAGCTGCGGTTCCAGCACTGAACCCTGCGGTACCCCATTCCGAAAGGGACCCGTTAATCGCTACTCTTTGTTTTCTGTCAGCCAGCCAATTTTCAATCCATGTCAGTACTCTGCCCCCAATACCATGTGCCCTAATTTTGCCCACTAATCTCCTATGTGGGACTTTATCAAAGGCTTTCTGAAAGTCCAGGTACACTACATCCACTGGCTCTCCGTTGTCCATTTTCATAGTTACATCCTCAAAAAATTCCAGAAGATTAGTCAAACACAATTTCCCCTTCATAAATCCATGCTGACTCAGACCAATCCTGTTACTACTATCCAGATGTGTCGTAATTTCATCTTTTCTAATTGACTCCAGCATCTTTCCCACCACCGAAGTCAGGCTAACCGGTCTATAATTCCCTGTTTTCTCTCTTCCTCCCTTCTTGAAGAGAGGGACAACATTAGGAACTAATCCTGAATCTATAGAACATTGGAAAATGATTACAAATGCGTCCACGATTTCTAAAGCCACCTCCTTAAGTACCCTGGGATGCAGACCATCAGGTCCCGAGGACTTATCAGCCTTCAGACCCAACAGCCTATCCAACACCATTTCCTGCCTAATATAAATTTCCTTCAATTCATCCATTACCCTAGGTCCTTTGGCCACTATTACATCTGGGAGATTGTTTGTGTCTTCCCTAGTGAAGACAGATCCAAAGTACCTGTTCAATTCGTCAGCCATTTCCTTGTTCCCCATAATAAATTCACCCGCTTCTGTCTTCAAGGGCCCAATTTTGGTCTTAACTATTTTTTCCCTTTTCACATACCTAAAGTAGCTTTTACTATCCTCCTTTATATTCTTGGCTAATTTACCTTCGTACCTCATATTTTCTCCATGTATTGCCTTCTTAGTTACCTTCTGTTGCTCTTCAAAAGTTTCCAAATCCTCCGGCTTCCCACTCATCGTTGCTTTGTTATACTTCTTCTCTTTTATTTTTATACTGTCCATTACTTCCCTTGTCAGCCATGGCCTCCCCTTACTCCCGTGAGGATCTTTCTTCCTCTTTGGAACGAACTGATCCTGCACCTTCTGCATTGTTCCCCGAAACACTTGCCATTGCTGTTCCACTGTCATCCCTGCTAGGGTATTGTTCCATTGAACTTTGGCCAGCTCCTCCCTCATAGCACTATAGTTCCCTTTGTTCAACTGTAATACTGACACTTCCGAGTTTCTCTTCTCCCTCTCAAATTGTAGATTAAAACTTATCATATTATGGTCACTACCTCCTAATGGCTCCTTTATCTCGAGGTCCCTGATCAAATCCGGTTCATTTCAGAAGCATCTTTATTAACTGAATATCATTCTGTATGTGTGTGCAGCTATTTAATATTATTAGAGACATAGACAGATGATTACACCAAAACAATTTTAAATCTGAACATATGACTGAATTTATATGGAATATGATGCATCTTAATGAATGGTTTTCATGGATTCTTGTTTCAACCATTGGAAATTTTCCAGGTCTCAAGAAATATGGCAGTTTTGAAATGATCAGAATCAGAATTAGAATCAAAATCAGAATCAGGTTTAATATCACTGGTATATGTCATGAAATTTGTTGATATGCAGTTGCAGTACTTTGCAATACATAATAATAAAAACTGTAAGTCACAGTAAATAAGTATATATAACGATGGAAGTTCAGGTAAAGGAAAAAGGAAGATTACTTCTCTCCTATTGTCTTCCTCTTAATTCTGAAATGAGACTTAGGAAGTTTAAGTACTGTGTGTGACAGCTTCACCACATCTGTAATCATATACAAAGCACTAGTGTCCTTGGAGACACTTCGTTTCTTCAGAAGCTCCAGAGAATACTGCTTGAGTTACTGGAGTGGAGAGCAATATCAGATAGATCCTGGAAAACTGGTGCTAAGATGCCGACCAACATCCCTCTGGGGTTTTCAAAATGTTTGTTCAATTGTTCCATTGATCAGGGCCAGGTGCCATTGTTGTCACTGATTAAATAGACTCTGGAAACTCGCAGTCATTCCTCAATCACACTTGATTTACTTGTGCAAAAGTAGAAGTCTGAATAGCACAGAGAAATGCCAATTTTGTACAGAATTGGTTAATTGGATATAAATATTGACCAATTGGTAACCTTGTGTATATTCAAATTTCTTATTTGCATGATCAAACACCAATCACACTACAACAATATAAGTATTAATAACTAATATAATCTACTTATTAAAAGCCAATAATACTTCAGTATGAAAGAAAGTCACTCTAAAATCCTTCATTTTTATCCTTGTCTTGGTATGCCAAATAGCTCTGGTTCCCTTCTGTGCAAAGGGAAGCTATTCTCTTCAAAGACCTTTCCTCAAAGGCCTCATTTGCCTGGGTTGACAGCACACTATCTGTAACCTGGACATTGTCTTAACCGTTGCCTTGCTGTAACTTCTACACGACGTGTGTTCAAGTGTTCCTTACAATACAGAAGTCAAAGAACATGTAAGTTTATGTTCAGTCACTATTGAGACACAGGGAGATGAAGTGAGGGTGAAGGGATGTAATAGTGGCCTGAAATAGAAGAAATCATGTAGTATAGTTGGGCTGGATAGATCACAGAAATAGATAATTGATAAAGCTAGAGATCAGTTTGAAAAGGTAGATGAGAATTTGTATCTGGTGGTATTGCCTGACCAAGAGTCTGCGTATGATATTGGGCAAGAAGTCAGGCAAGTGATGGATCAATGCAATGGTGCATTTTGGATCCAAACAACAGTATCTGAATGTGTGATTTATCGAAAGTACAAAGTATGAGACAGCAGGAAGATGTGTTTTCCTGGAACAATTGCCTACAAATGTGGCTGAATGGCTTGAACTTTTCTTGGTCTAGTGCCACTGAAAGATTCTTCTTAACTGTAGGTTCACATCCTTCCCTAACAATGGGGAAATTACATCAGGGCCAGAAACTCAATCTTCTCCTTTTCCACTTTTGTGGTGTTGCTTTCTAATGGGTTTGCTTTAACACACTCCCAGCCTGACAACAGAAACCAGCCTCCAACCAGCAGACCATACTACAGTTAGCAGAGAATACCACAGTTCCACTCTGCATTAAGTGTGTGGCTTTTGCCAGTAAATGTTTCCAGTGGTGAAGGATATTGATCTATTGCTTGCATGAAGCTGTGAATAAACAAGCTCTGGTCCAAACCACTGAAAACAAACGCAGCTAATTTTTCTCCAACATAATAACCGCTTTTGGCTCCTTCTGCTCTTACAAACATACCGTTTTAAGTATTAGACATGGGAGTAAGCCATTCAAACCTGTTCCATCCTTTATTAAGCTCACGGTAAGTAAGGGCTTAATCTGGGCTCTATCTCAATAAATAAATAAAATAAATTTCTCAAACACAAGGAATTCTGCAGATGCTGGAAATTCAAGCAACACACATCAAAGTTGCTGGTGAACGCAGCAGGCCAGGCTGCATCTCTAGGAAGAAGTACAGTCAACGTTTCAGGCCGAGACCCTTCGTCAGGACTAACTGAAGGAAGAGTTAGTAAGAGATTTGAAAGTGGGAGGGGGAGGGGGAGATCCAAAATGATAGGAGAAGACAGGAGGGGGAGGGATGGAGCCAAGAGCTGGACAGGTGATTGGCAAAAGGGATATGAGAGGATCATATTTCTATAGCATTATTTCTATAGGAATAATATATTTCTATAGGAAATTTCTATAGCATTAACAGCTTTTAATTTTTAATTCTTTCAAGTATTGTCTATTGAGCATGAATAGCAGTCCAGCTCTTTAGTGGCTTGTTATTGTCTTATGTATCAAGATACAGTGATAAACATTGTTTTGCAATGATCATTCCAATGAAAAGTTTATCAAGCTAGTACAAAGGGAAATTCAAAATCAGAATGCAAAATGTAGTGTTACATTTACTGAGAACATACAATGCAGATAGATAAATAGGATCCAAGAGCCACAATGAGATAGACAGAGAGATCAATTCAATTCAATTTAAGTTTAATTGTCATTCAACCATGCATGAATACAGCCAAATGAGACAGCGTTACTCCAGGACCAAGGTGCAAAACACACTACCAATAGTCATACGCAGCACAAAGCACACTCAGCACATACAAGATAGCAAGCATATGTAAGACATCAAGAATTCAGCTTTACCATACAGGGCTGTGTTTGAAAATTTCCAGGGGAATAGCACTTTCTTCTATGTATACGTCTGGTTATCTATTAAATATACTAACATTTATCAAAAATAATTATATTTACTCAATGTGCAGATGTGTTATGTTCAGTTGGAATCATGCAGCTTAACACTCCACAGTTGTAACAAAAATTCTTTTTCATACCTATAATTCACTGTGCTGCTGCTGCAAAAAGCTAATTTTTGTGGACATTTGTACCCTGGGTATGTATGCCTATGACAATATACTTGAATCTGACCTTGAACTTGAAAATTTGAGGAACATAGTGTGTATTGTCCGACCAAAACAATTTGATTCTGCATATCAGTCTCACACTGACCCATCAGGGTTATAGCTATGCCATTGTCTCAGTAAGGGTTCCACTGAAATGCTTACGATTCCAAGTTAGAAGTCATGTAATTAGGAATTGAAAGAGTGGGAAAGGGGCTTGTTTTGCTGCTTTTGATCTGTTTTGTTGTTGTTATCATTGCTGCTGTTTGTGTTGTTCTGCAGAACATTGTTGGCATGCTGTGTTGGTGCTGGAATGTGTGGGGACACTTGTGGCCTGTCCCGAGCACATCCTTGGCTGTGTTGGTTGTTCATGCAGATGGTGCATTTTACTGTATGCTTTGATGTACGTGATAAATAAATCTGAATCTGATCAGAGTGTACTTCGACTGCTCAGGAGGTGAATTACTTTGTTGTACATGAAGAGTCAAACCTCAGTCCTGCTTTTTTGTACTCACCTTATCCATGAATGTTTTCAAACAGCTTGAGAAGTTTATAAGGAGATGGTTCACCATTATAACTATGGTACACCACTTATACAAATTCTGCAGATTGTTCACAAATCCATTCTCCTTTCTGGCTCCCCTCTTCCCTTTTCCCTCTGGTGCCCCTCCTGCTTCACTTTCTTCCATGGTCCACTCTCCTCTCCTATCAGATTCCTTCTTCTTCAGCCTACTATCTTTTTCACCTACCATCTCGCACCCTCTCACTTCATCCTACCCCCTCCCCTAACCACCTTCCTTTCCCCTCACTAGGTTTCACCTATCACCTTCCAGCTTGTACTCCATCTTCTTACTCTGGCTTCTGCTCCCTTCCTTTCCAAGCCTGACACAGGGTCTCGGTCTGAAAAGTTGACGATTTATTCGCCTCCATTGATATTGTGTGACTTGCTGAGTATATTGTGCAACTCAAAACTGATGAGAATGTTTGTTGTAAATTTGAGTAATCTTGTTTATATGTTGGTTGATTAAGCATTCTTGTTCTTTAAGTAATTTATTACGGGTTATATATACAAATACAAGAATTGCATATATCCTAACGCTACCATGTGATACGTGCTTAAAGTGAAGCAGAATTTAGACTTACATTTTGGACTCCTGTGTCTTTGTTTAAATTAGTTCAATGTTTTGAAGTTACAAAACATAATGTTATTTACTCGAGGATTCAGAATGCATAAAATGTATGTATTTCTGTAGACACTTCCGAAATGTAATTTTCTCTGCTGGTTAAATACATGGTTATAGATTGGATTCAATGAAGGAGTGAGTATCTATCAGCATCTTAATGTTTGAAGCTTCTCCACAGAAATGGTCTATTCCTGTTCTTGTATTTCTGTCACCTCCACATCTTACTTCTTGGGGAACAGTGAGTCTGTCCTCAAGATTCAAAGGTCATGCTTTTTTAATGTTATTTCAAGTACACATGTGTAAAGGAGAACAAAATAATTGTTACTCTGGATCCAATGCAGTACAAAAAACACAGATCATAATAATAAAAAAAACATAAATATAAATACATAAGATAGCTTATATACATAGATTATGTGTACATACAGCGACACAAGGTACAGGAGTGTGTGTACATAAGATGACTCTGACAGTGAGTGATAAAGTAGTGGTGGTGGAGTAGGTTAGTGGGTGACGTTATTGATCAGCCTTATTGCTTGGGGAAATTGACTGTTTTTGAGCCTGATGGTCCTGGTGTGGATGCTACATAGCCACCTCCCTGCTGGAAATGAGACAAGTAGTCCATAAGCAGGGTGGGTGTGATCCCTTATGATAGTGCTGGCCATTTTCTGTATAATCCTTGATGGCGGGAAGGCTGGTGCTGGTGATGTGTTTGTCAGCCTTGAGTGGATGTTGTAGAGCCTTCCTGTTGACTGCAACGCAGTTTCCATACCGTACACTGATGCAGTACGTTAGGATGCTCCGTAATGTGCATCTGTAGAAATTCGTGAGTATTGGTGTGCATAGTCCAGCTCTTTTCAGCTCGCTCAGAAAGTAGAAGTGCTGGTGAACTTTCTTGATTGTGTAGGACGTGTTCTGGGACAATGACAGTTTGTGTAAGATGTGCACTCCCAGGAGTTTGAAACTGCTTACAGTTTTCACTGTTGTGCTGCTGATGAAAAGAGGTTGTGAATGGTGCGAGTTCTCCTGAAGTCGATAACCATCTCCTTTGTCTTGTTGACACTGAGGAAAAGGTTATTTGCTTCTGACTCCCCTCCCATTCTGTATATGTGGCATGAAAAGATCCTGTCTTAGATTTTCAACAATGGATTTTGACAGTTGGTTCATTAAAACAATATTGCAAGCAAGCACAGCTTGAAGTAGACTAGAAACAAAAATCAGATGAAGTGTTGGTATGTCAGTCGTCACCCAAGCAGTGAACAGTGATTATGTGGTAAAGTTCAGTGGCACTGGCAAATGTTACTTTGATAAAAACAGTCAATATCCTCAAAATGCTTTTCATATCTTTTGTTAGCTTGGCAACGTTACATATTAATCACTTCTGGTATACAGCCTTTCTTAACACTACTGCAGGTTTGAAAACCGGTTTCAAGATGCAGGAAACAGCACTTCCAATGTTAGCAACTGTCTGTGTTCATGTCAGAATCAGAAACACATTTATTATCACAGACTTAGATAATGTGAAATTTGTTGTTTTGCAGCAGCAATACGGTGCATCAGACATAAAATTACTATAATTACAAAAAAGAATAATGAGGAAATGTTTATTGGTTCTTGGACCATATAGAAATCTGATGGGGGAGGGGAAGAAGCTGTTCCTAAATTGTCGAGTGTGAGTCTTCAAGTCCTTGTACTTCCTCAAAGTAACGAGAACAGGGCATGTCCTGTTTGGTGAGGTTCCTTAATGATGGATACCACCTTCTTGATGGTGCGGAGGGTTGTGCCTGTAATGGAGCTGGCTGAGCGTTCAACCCTCTGCAACTTTTTTGATCCCGTGCATTGGAGGCTCCATGCCAGACTCTCCACTGTACAACTATAGAAATTTGCAAGAACCTCAGAGTACCAAATCTCCACAAACTCCAAACAAATTAGAGCTGCTGGTGTGCTCCTTCATGATGGCCTTGAGTGTTGAGCTCAAGATTGATCCCCTGAGATGATGACACCCAGGAGCTGCTTACCCTTTCCACACTGATCCCTCAATGTGTAGTGGTGTGTGTTCTCCTGACTTCCTCTTACTAAAGTCCACAGTTACTTCCTTGGTCCTGCTGATGCTGAGTGCAACACCACCCAACCAGATGATCAGTCTTGTTTCTGTAAGCCTCTTCATCTTTACCTGAGATTCTACTAATTTGCCACACGGTCATGAGTGTATGATTCCAGTTTAAGACGGCACTTCTGAAGGCAAGCGACAGGCATGAAATTCAACTGAAAACATTATTAATGATCTTTTCTAAAGTGAATTGTGGTAAACTATCAGTGCAAAACAATGAAGAGGTGAGTGAAGGTAAAGCTGATTGGAGGGATGAAGCGTGCTGGTGCATTGCAAAATCAAAGCGTAAGCTGTTTGAGACAGGGTCACAGATGGAGTTGGAGTGAGTGATTCAGAGGAGGAGGACTTTCAACTAACCTGGGGATGAGGTTATGTCGCTCTAAGCGAATTGCTCCGGTGGGGCCCGGGTCCTGATGCAAGGTGTGCTCTGCTGTTTGGCCAATTTAAACTCTAACCCAGAAAGGCTGGAAATACAAGGTGTTGGGACTGGATGTAAGGCTCGGGCCGATTTTGCTCACTCTCATGCAATGTTCTCTCCATGGTGCTGAGGCTGTGAGACGGCCCCAGCTGCTGTGCTTTGTGTTTGTGAGGTTCGCAGCAATTTGCCCCACTAATATGATGAACTGAGACTGAGCCTCAGGGCCTGTTCTGGGGATTCAGATCAAAGGACTCAATTTGCTTCGGAATGTTGCTGCTCACATCTGTTGTTTGCATGATTTGTGCTTTTTCTCTTTCTCTGTGCATTGGCTATTGGTCTTTTTAAAATTTGGTTCTTTTGGGTTTCTTGCTTTGTGGCTGCCTGTGAGAAGACAAATCGGAATGTAGTTTGAATCTTTGAATCTTTAGAGGGAGTAGAACAGAGAGCTTTGCACGTGTCTTTGAGGTGATCCTGTGTTGATAGATGGCGACAAAGAGATATTATTGCCTATCCTCTGTGTAGTTCATCTGTCTGTTATAATAAAAACATTATCCAACAGTAATATACACATTTAACTGTTTCTCCATTCATAGTGACTACACTAATTGATTTAGTACTTCTTATCCATCACAGAACTGTGGTTAGTAAACATAGGTGAATATTTTTGGGTAAGGATTTGGACCTACTGCAATCTTTAAAACACACATAATAATAGTTGTGCATGTCTTTTGGGGTAATTTGTCCCACTTTCAGTGGTAACTCTGCCCACTGGGAAACTGAAATGGGCACACTCCCAACAGTGATTCTCTTCATTATCATCCTCAATGTTAACTACTCACATGAAGGCATTAATTTCTTCATTAACAACGTGCAAAAACATTCAGTCTGCCACCTTCCCATTCACATATTAGAAACTGTAATGTATTCAATATTTCAGTAATATTTGAATAATTTATTGCTTAATTAAGTATTCTTTGTTTGCATAGTTTATTATTGTTTATACAGGTATGTAAGAAGTAAGTGAATGGCATATATCATCATGTCACCATGTCATATGAAAGTGCCTCAATAACGAAAAACTAAGTAAAGAAAGCATGTCCTGGCTTCTGTGTTTTTCTTTCAATTAGATTCCGAAGTTACAAAACATAACAGTGACGTCGAGGAAATTTTAAAATGAACCCAAGATGACAATCTATCTGTTGAAATACAGCCTGTTTTTGTTTAGAAGGGGAGAGAGTCATTTGAGTGAAAGAAGTGCAGGGCATTTCTTTTCAGAAGGGGAGCAAGAGTTTTCAGTTTTAAAAAAAAGACAGTAAATGGACAAAATTAACAAGCAACAAGTATGGCAATGGTTCAGAAACTCTTTATCTCATGTTCTCAATATTTTTGTTTATTTATTTATTTATTATTATTGTTTCTTCTTCTTCTTCTATTTGCACAATTTGCTGTCTTCTGAACTTGATTGAAAGCCCTAGTTGGTGTCTTTCATTAATTCTATTATAGTTATTATTCTATCGATTTGTTGAGTATACCCATAAGAAAATGAATCTCGGGGTTGTATATGGTGACTTATTTTCTGTATGTACTTTGACAATAAAACTTACTTTGAACTTGAAACTTTAAAAAAAAAAGCCAAAAAGGCTGGTGACATCGGAAAGATAGATGTGTTCGATTGCACAACAGATTACTGGATGATGTATACTGAATGAACTGAGAAGTGTTTTGAAGCAAATAGAAATGAATGCCAACATAGCTGAGTGCAATAGGTAGAAAAACATACAGTATGCTTAGAAGTTTATCTGCTCCAACCAAACTAGCAAAAATGAGTGTCACTGATATCATGAATGTAATGCAGGAATATTTAGAACTGAAACCATTGTTGATTGCAGAACACAGTTATGCCCATTGCACTCCTCTTGATGTATTCTCCCTAATGCAAATCGAAAATCTTCCTATAAAGGAAGAGATAATCCAAACGGAAATCAGAAAAGACCCCAACTGTCTCAGTTCTACATTGCAATATAAAATGTCCAGAATGTGCAGTATAAATTCCAGTTCTCCCATTTTTACCAGTGTGGGGATGAGCTTGACCTTCACAAGGTTTGCCTTACATGGGGATTGAGAGTTTTACAATCCAAGCTGAAAGCTAAAGTATTGGATGAGCTACATGTCAGTCATCTAGGCATAGTCAAAATGAAAGCTTTGTCTGATGGCCTGGGATAGATCAACAGATCAAGCAACTTGCCATTCACTGTTCGGGATGCCAACATGTCCAGAAGATGCCAAGAGCAGGACCCTCCATCCCTGGGAACGGCCTGCTTTGCCCTGACAGATGATTCATGTTGCCAGACCATTCATGGGCACAGAGTTCTTGGTAGTAGTGGATGCAGCTACAAGGTGGCCGGAAGAGTTCCCAAAAGCCTCACTACAGCCTCACACACTGTTGATGTGTTGCGAAGCCTCTTCTGGTGGTCCAGAACACTTAGTCAGTGACAATGGACCTCAGTTTGTTGTGGAACAGTTTCAACCATTCCTGAAAATAAATGGAATAAAACATATTACATCTGCACCGTACCATCCAGCTACAAATGGCTTGGCCAGAATCTAAAGAATGCACTCCGAGCAATGTCAGCAGGACACACCATACTGAGTCAGTAGGTTGCCAAATTTCTTCTTGCATGTTGCAATGCAGCACACTTCACAACCAACAACTCACCACCTATGCTGTTCCTGGGTTGTCCCTTGTGCTCACACTTGGATCTCCTCAAAACCCAATCTCAGAAGGAGTATGCAAGACTAACAGCCGAGACAAATTGAGGGCTCCTTAAGCAAGGAGGTTCATGGTTTCACTCCTAGACAAGCAGTCCTGGTGAAGGAACACAAAGATGATCAAAAGTAGGTACTTGGAAAGATTAAGGACTTGGACCACCCTCCTACATAGTGGAGATGGCATTTGATGTCATATGGAGACAACATATTGATCAGTTGAGAAGGCCAGAGTCAATTGTTAGAGAAGAAAGCTGTTCAGAGCTGTCAGAACGCCTTCCTGCAATCCCAGTGTCAACTCCTGCAACCACCACAGATGAGGCCCCAGAACCTGAGATTGTTTTGCGGCTGCAAGTCTCACCTGCCAACGGAGTGACATCCCTTGTCAGGAAAGAAATTATCCCACAAGAGTAAGAAATCCACCACAGCATTTAAATCTTCAGATCTGAATGGGACAAAATTAAAGCTTGCTATGCTGTGGATTTCTATATAGTAGTTGCATTATATAGTATGCTCTGTATGTGTATGTACTATGTATATACTGTATACATTGACTGACCAATATATTAATACATTACATATGTAAATTGAGATGCATTGATGCATTCTATGTTAAGCTGGAGTTTATAGCTAAGCAGGGAAGAATGAAGTGTATTAAATTTTTCAATAATGTTTGAGTGATTTTGTAAATGTATTGTTTGATTAAGCATGTTTTGTTTACAAAACCCATTTTGGGTTATATATAAGAAGTACGTGAATGGCATACGTAATCATGCAACAATGTCACATGTGAGCACCTCAATAAAGAAAAACTAAGTAGGGAAAATATAAACAAGAGAAAATCTGCAGATGCTGGAAATCCAGAGCAATACTTACAAAATGCTGGAGGAACTCAGCAGGCCAGGCAGCATCCATGGAAAAGAGTAAACAGTCAATGTTTCAGACTGAGAGCCTTCAGCATTAGTTTCTGGAGTTACAAAACTTTAAAGAAACAAGGAGAAAATCTTCCTCCTCAGTTCCTCCTCATCTACATCTACATATTGTTTACCATGCCCTACGTCAAAACTTCACCTCGCTTTATCTTCCAGTAAGACGATGGCATGCTCAGATGCAGCAGCCCCTCTGGGGCCAACCAAAGGTCTTTTTGTATTATATAAGTGCCTTTTTTACAATTGTAGGGCAATACTGGACATTAAGAACCTCAATTACTTGAGGTCTACCTCGGTGAGTTACTAGTTGGCAGAGTAACTCGGGGAGCTAGACTTGGTGTGGACCATGTTGCAGTGTGCTGCAAAAAGACATCGGAGTCAATGCGCAAAGGCGGTGTGCAGACTAACTGACAGTGATTGTCTTGAACGTTTTTCTTGCAAACACAAGACACTGTTGGATACTGGTAATGTGAGATACTGCAAGTTGAGTTTACTGGTTTATTGGCAAGACTGATGGCATGGGAGTTGCATGGCCATGGTTGTAGCAATGACTTGGTCTCAGGCTTCCCTGTTGCAGCAGTCCAGGAGGCAAGACAGCAGAGGCGATATGGCATGATGTCCATGCTGGATTGGGATCGGCCATCCCATCGGTGCTGCTCTCTAATGTTCACTCAATGGATGGCAAGCTGGATTTTGGGCTGCTGAGAACTGCTTGTTCTTGCTGATAACACCCATGCACCATCATTGTACAGGATATTTTACTTAGGATCTTGAGCTATATTATATTTTTTGTGACTGTATGTTTACCGCTATCTTTTATGTGCTACATGTGCCTTGTGCTGTGTATAAATGTTGGTGTTGTGTTTTGCACCTTGACCCTGGAGGAACACTGTTTCGTTTGGCTGTATCATGCATATTCATGTATGGTTGAATGATTAAACTTGAACTTGAACTGCTTCATCTTAAAATCTCAGTGCTGATGCAAGGTCTTGACTTAAGATGTCAACCACCTCTTTGCCTCCACAGGTGCAGTCTGACCTGCTGAGTTCCTCCAACGGTTTGTTTCTCGCTGCAGATTGCAACATCTGCACTCTCTTGTGTATCCAAATCCTGCACTATGTTGGTAAACATGTGTGAATGTAGGTGACCCAAGGGAGATCCATGTTGCACTCCCTCATTGAGTCTGGCTGATCACTGATTTGTTTGTGCAACAGATCAGTTCAGTGTGTCTGTCTGCCAGCAACAGCTTTTCACCAGAGATTTAACGCTTTATCCAGCCTCTGAGTGGTTTGCGGTTATTTTGAGCATATCATAAGCACAAGAAAGTCTGCAGATGTTGGAAGTCCAAAGCAACGTGTACAAAATGCTGGAGGAACTCAGGAGGTCAGTTACCATCTGTGGAAGTGAATAGACAGTTGACATTTTGGGCTGACACCCTGCTTCAGGACTGAGAAGGAAGGGGGAAGATGCCAGAATAAAAACATGGGAGGGAGGGGAAGGTGGCTAGCTGGAAGGTAATTGGTGAAGCTGCGTGGGTGGGAAAGGTCAAGGGCTGGAAAAGAAGGAATTTAATAGGAGAGGAGAGTGGGCCATAGGAGAAAGAGAAGGAGGGGACCCAGGGGGAAGTAATAGGCAAGTGATAAGGGTTAAAATGTCAGAATGGGGAATAGAGGAAGAGGGAAGGGGTGTTTTTTAACCAGAAGGAGAAATCGATATTCATGCCATCAGGTTGGAGGCTACCCAGAAGGAATATAGGTTGTTGCTCCCCCACCCTGAGGGTCTTCTCAAAAGGAGGCTGTGGACCGACATGTTGGAACAGGAATGGAAATCAGAATTAAAATGTTTCGCCACTGGGAAGTTCTGCTTGTGGTAGGTGGAGCATAGGTGCTCGCCAAAGTGGTTCCCCCAAATTTCCGATGGGTCTCACCAATGTAGAGGAGGCTGCATCAGGGGCATCGGACACAATAGATGACTCCAGAGCATATGTCTGGGTGTGTGAGTGATATAGCCGGGGATGGGGATTGTGTCCTGATGCAGTGAGTGAATGGATCTCTCTGCCCTGTGTATATTCCTTCTTACAAGGCAGCCATCTATACAGTTATAATGGTGCAGCAGCTACAATCTTCATGGGCAGACTCCATTGAGATCTGCACTGATAAAATTAAAGCACATTACGATGAGGAAAAACAGCCTAATGTTTTGGTTTACAAGTGCATTTGTAAATGTCCCCTGAATGCACACAGAGTTACAGCAGCAAATAAGGGTGAAATCTGATTTCTAGGCATCCATCACATCAGATTAGTTTATTTCATTACGCCAGGGTGCAATGAAATTCCTTGCTCACGTAAAATTCACAAGACAATATGCATGGTAATAAAAACAGCAACCAGCGCTAAACACTGGAATGGTTCAAAGTATGGCAGTGCAAACTGAACCTGTGCAGAAAGAAATGGTGAAGCGATGATGGCGGAATAGGTCGAATTAAGGGTTTGAAAACTGGTAGCACCACCAGGAACAGCTGTGACAGAGGCGATTGGTTCAGAAGTTTGACAGCAGTGGAAGAAAATGCTCTTGGGTCTGGTATCTGAGATTTTAAGTTCCTGTGTCTTTTCATTCAGATTAAGATTTATTTATCACACGTACGTTTGTATACTGAAATATGCAGTGAGATGCATTGGTTGCATTAACAATCAACACAACCTAAGGATGCTCTGGGTGCATCCCTCAACTATTGCCTCACTTTCTGGTACTAATACAGCATGCCCTTGATAACAAAAGAGAGAAAAGGGAATGGCCAGAGTGGTGGGCATCCGTGACGATACTGTTAGACTTCCTGGTGCAACACAACGTGAAGATGGGTCTGGATGGAAGGAGGTGACAAGCCTGTGATGGGTCTGGGCAGTGTTTACCATTCTCTGCAGGTTCCAATGATCCAGAGTAGAACAGTTGCCATATCAAGCTGAAATCTATTCGAGATGTAATATTAGTACTTCCAGGAAGGATGTGTCTAAATATTATTCCTTTCTCACAATCAGATGCAGGTTTTTTAAAAAAATGGTTTCATTATTAAACAGACAATTCACAAACAGGGCTGTGATGTGTATTTAATATTTTAGTAATATCTGAGTAATCTTGTCAATATGTTGTTGATTAAGCATTTTTGTTTATATAATTAATTACAGATTATATGTAAAAGTAATTACATTAGATACGTCATCACACTACCACATGGTATGTGCATGCCTCATTTAAAGTAATCTCAAAGTTAGATTCACAATTTGGACTCCCATGTCTTCTGTTGAATTAACTTAATGTTTTTAAGTTACAAAACATAACACTGGCATAGAGGTAGTTTTAAAACAAGCTTGAGGTGACTACCGACCCATTCAAGCTCAATGTGTATTTCAGGTTTAAAATAGTGCAGCGAGGAATGGAAAACAGAACAGCAGGTGTACTTTTGAAGTGAAAACATGATCGAGTTTTTGAAAAAAGGCAGTAAATAGAATAAGTCATGGATTCATAAAGAGAAAGGAAGGATTTAAAGGTTCAAAGAGAGAGTATTGGGTAATAATAATCATTAAAAAATCGGAAAGATTGACAAGTTTAATTACACATTAGGTTACACACACAAAATGTTGGAGGAACTCAGAAGGCCTGGCAGCATCTACGGAAAAAGGTCCAGTTGGTGTTTCAGGCCGAAACTCTTCAGTCGGACTGTATCCAGCATTTTGTGTGTGTTGCTCAGATTTCCAGCATCTGCAGATTTTCTCTTGCTTACACATTAGGTAATTGGCTCATATATACTGAGCTATTGGAACAGTATTTTGAAGCAAATGAAATAGCCAATGAGAAATGAGTGCCAGTTTTGCTGAGTGCATTGGGTTTAAAGGCATACAGTTTGCTTCAAAGTTTGACTGCTGCAACCAAACCGCCAGAAATGAACTTTACTGAGATTGTTAAAGTGATGCACAAATACATAGAATTGAAGCTATTGTTGATTGCAGAGTGCTTTAGCTTTCATAAGTGGAATCAAAAAGAAGGGGAGTCCATTTCAGCATACTTGGCTGAATTGAAAAGATTGTCTGAGCATTGTCAGATGCACTGAGATTGTTTAGTTTATGGAATCTTAAAAGAAAGCATTCAAAAACGGTTCTCAACTTATATTCGAAAGAACAGTTTAAACTGCTGTTTCAATGGAAGCCACAGATAGAGACTGAGCATGAGCAAAATTGCAGCATCTAAACAGAAACTGCCTTGGTTTTTCTTTTCTTTTTTAAATCTTTTTATTAATTATTATTGAAAATCAACAACAGAGAAAAATAAATCAAAATAATCAAGACAACATGTCCATATGTAGAATAAGAGTTAAACTATCAACCAGGCTGAACAGTATATCAATAATAATCAAAAAACAAAATGATAAAGCTTTTTTATGGAAAAAAGAAAGAAAGAAAAAAAGAACCCCTACTAACTAAAACAGAAAAAAAACCCTAATAACTAAAAAAACAAGGGGAAAGAAAACATTTGGAGCACAAACCTGGAGCTATACGCCATATAAGCTTCCATTTAAAAAAAAGGCATCAAACTGCCAACCAAATCCATATACCCAAGCATCAGAAAAGGACCAACTTTATTAACTCAAGCCAAATGATAATAACAGGCAAAAGAACCCCACCTTTTCTCGAAGTCAAATCTAGGATCAAAAGTTCGACTTCTAATTTTTTCCAAACTAAGACATAACATCACCTGAGAGAACCATTTTATCAAAGTGGGAGCAGAGGCATCTTTCCATTTTAATAAAATAGCCCTTCTAGCCAATAATGTGACAAATGCAATTACGTGTTGGTCTGATACAGAAATACCGTGAATACGTTGAGGAATTATACCAGACAAAACTGTCAATTTACTGCCTTGGCTAAATAAATCGTGTTACTCTTGAGGCAGGGGCTCCCATTCACAAAACAAACGCAGCTGTAAAGGTGAAACTTGCCGAAAATGCAATGAAGTGGGAGACATACAAAGGGAATGTCAGGCAGACAAAAATAATTGGACTGCACGGAGGAGAGAAAAACATAAAAAGTCAAGTTGCAATTTCAAAAAAAGCACTAATCTACATGCTGTTGATGAAGAATCTGATAATGATGAGGCTGACTCGGGACTGTATAGCCTTGAGATTTATTATGTGAAAACTAACAATAGACAAGTATGCAATACACAGAAAATTCTGAAGGAACTTAATGCTGATGAAGGGCTTTGGCCCGAAATGTCAGCTGTTTACTCTTTTCCACAGTTGCTGTCTGGCCTGCTGAGCTCCTTCAGCATTTTGTGCTTAACGCTTGGATTTCCAACATCTGCAGATTTCTCGTGTTTTTGAATAGACAAGCAATTTAGCTGACACCAGAAGTGAACAGCAAGTTAATTAAAATGGAATTAGACACTGGTTGAATTTGGAAAAAATTAGAGGTGCGGTTTATGACCCTTCCATTAGATTTGAAAAAACTTGGAGGCCATTCATTCAGCATTTTCATTTGATGTAATTTGACCATTTCCAAACTCGTTTTATTTCTCTGTACTGTTGGTTGAGAGGAGTGGAGTCGTCGACACTAAGGTTTTCTTCTTTCCCATTTTCAAGTTGTTAGTATTGCCCAAGTCTTCTAGTTTAGTTGACTAATTCTGTTTAGTTTAGTTTTTTTTGGGGATGGGGTTTGTTTTTTTTTCTTTTTCTTTTCATGATTTTTCTTCAGTTTTTTTTGCTTTGTATTATTCATTATTATTCTGCACGATTGGGAGCTTTGTTAATTTTTACTATTTGGTTTTACAATTACTCATTTAAAATGTAACAATGTATCTCCTACTACTTGTATTTTTGCTTTGTTATGTTTTCATTCTATGAGATTAATAAAAAGATTGAAAAAGAAAAGAATTAGACACTGGTTGAGCAGTTTCAGTCACTCCACAAAGTGAGTTTGAACAGTCTTTCAAAGATACCAAACTGAAGTCTGCAGGTAATCAACTAAGCACTTGTACTGAGGAAATGATAAATCCTGTGGGAATGACATTCGTAACAGTGAAATACAACAAACAACAAACCAAGTTGAGCTCTTATGTGGTAAAAACAGAAGGGCCAGCATTGTGGGGACGTGATTGGCTGAGACAACTACAATTTGCTAGGATAACCATACAATTTGCATGCCACATGCCCTGCAATCAGGTCAAATGAAAGTGAATTAAGAAAGATATTGGATGCTGTCACAACTGTCTTCATGTCGAACACCATGAAAACAAGAGGACAAACATGTGTTGGTGCCAATCTCTGTGCCACTGGGTGGAAAGCATATTGGACCAAGGAAGGACCATGCTGCTCAGAAGAATTGTAAAAGTGATGAAAGCATTGCCAACTACAACATTTTTGGTAGGCGACTTACCTGAGATAGCTTCTGATATGTTAATCGGGCAGCTGGAAGAGAGTTCAGGGAGCTTCAGGAAAGTTGCAAACATTCGGCTTTTGTAAGTATAAAGAATCAGAATCTACTCTGCGTGCATTAAGTGGGAGGCTAAAAGGTGCTTGTAAAAGTAGCTGCAATGACCAAAGCCCAGCTGGATGGATGGATGGCCAAAAAGAAAGAGAAATATGAAAACAGAGTATTCATCAGATGATAAAAGTTGCTGGTGAACGCAGCAGGCCAGGCAGCATCTCTAGGAAGAGTTGCAGTCGACGTTTCAGGCCGAGACCCTTCATCAGATGAAGGGTCTCGGCCTGAAACGTCGACTGCACCTCTTCCTAGAGATGCTGCCTGGCCTGCTGCGTTCACCAGTAACTTTTATGTGTGTTGCTTGAATTTCCAGCATCTGCAGAATTCCTGTTGTATTCATCAGATGATGTTGTGGATCAGGAAACCAAGAGAAGAGATCGGATCAAAAAGGGAGCAATAGAAGGATTAATAAGATAATGTTAGTGAATTAAATGCACCTTCCCAAGAACAAGATGCACAAGCTAGAAGATGAAAAAGGAAGAAGAAAGGTGTCCAGAGCTGTCAGAACCTCTTCCTGTAGTCTCAGAATCAACTCACACAACCGCCATGAAGGAGGCCCCAGAACCTCAGATTGTTTTCACAGCCACAAGTCTCACCTGCTAAGCAGAGTGACCTCCTTTATCAGGAAAGACATTATCCCACGAGAGTAAGACATCTTCCACAGTGATTTAATCTTTAAGCCTCAATGGGACAAATTAAAAATTAATATGCCATTGATATCTATATACAGCAGTGTTATTATATAATATACTGTTTATATAGTTGAGATGCATTCTATATTAAGTTGGAATTTATAGCTAAGCAGGAAGGAGTGTTGAGTATTTCATATATTTCAGTAATATCTGAGTAATATTGCAAATATCTTGTTGATTAAGCATCCTTGTCTGTTTAAATAATTATGGGTTATATGTATAAATAACATCAATTGCATGGGTGATCATGTTACCTTATGATACGTGTGTGCCTCGCTTAATGTAAACTCGAAGTTAGACCGGCATTTCAGACTCCCATGTCTTCCTTTGAATTTGTTTAAAGTTTTGAAGTTACAAAACATAACAGACTGTAAATTCTACTGCTGCACATTCCACAAAGACAGAATGATTTTGCTAGCAAAGTTCCTCCATCGAATAAAAGGTCTTTAAGATATTTAGATCTACGGCTGCTATTATATCAGGCTATTGTTGATCAGAAGGGAGGGGTGACCATATTTACAACATCCTGTTCTGTTAGCTTCCAAACTGGTATGCATATTTGTTGCAGGAGAACAACTCACTGCGAGAAGCATCATGACTTCTCCGCCGACAGAACTTCAAGGCGTTACACTCATGACACCACAGCAATGCTTGTTATTCCTTGCCCCTCTCAGTTCTGTGTGGCACGTTGATGCTTTCTTCTCATTTATCTGTAGCTTAATTACGGAATGCCAAGTGCGGAGGTGTGGAGTTATTTTTCATTCACTGAGTAGAATGAGTCAGAAACAATGGTGAAGGCAAAACCGCACTACCAAGGTGAAGTAACTGGTTGACCATTTGAAGAACCATGGCCATTAAAGGCTTCAACAAAGAGCTAAACAATGGGACTAACCTAAAAAAATACCATTTGAACAATGGGCTTGATTAGGAGCCAAATTTTCCCTTTCTGGGCTATTTTCCATAAACATGCATTGTATTCACTCAATAAATGTCCTTTATGAGTCAACATAAATTAAATTCTTGTGATTTGAGTTCCTGATAATGTTTCCTCATTTAATCTGCTGTACAAACAAATCTGAGAGTTGACAGCCAGGTGACCATTAACAAGTACTGGTCTAACCTTTGCAAGCACAACTTTGTGAATTCTATCCAAAACACACAGAATCCTGGAGGAACTCGGCAAGTAAGGCAACGTCTCTGGAAATGGTAGTTGACATTTCAGGCTGAGACCCTTCTTCAGGAGTGAGAAGGAAGGGGGATAATGCCAGAATAAAAAGGTAGGGCAGGGGGAGGAGAAGCAAGCTAGCTAGAAGATGATAAGTGAAGCAGGTAGGTGGGAAAGGTCAAGGGCTGGAGATGAAAGAATCTGATAGGAGAGGAAAGTGAACTATCGGAGAAAGGTCTCTTTCCCTTACGATGTCACCTATTTTATGGCAGTCAATTACAAAAGCATTCTTTGTTGAAACTGGTGTGTTGTACATTGGAATTTAGACCTAACCAGAGATGACAAGATAGAACAGATTTGGAAATCTCATGCCATTCAGGAGAATGAGCAGCATCTCAATTGTGTGACATGGTTTTACTTACTTGTTTAGAATAATTAGTTGAAGATCAAATAACCCAATAGAGGAGAAAAAAAGCACACAACCTCCTTTAATCATGTTCCTCCATGTATCTCATCAACAGATGATGTAATTATAGAGACGAGCATATGCCTCATATAGAGGAATGCTACTATTGAATGTTTCCAGCCTGCTGTTTTACTTTTGGGTTCCTTGCACCTTCTTTGAAAACCAAGTAGACTGAGGTGGTGTATCATCTACTCCTACTTCTAGTTCAAAATCTAAAGTAAATTTATTATCAAAGTACACATTGAATGGCCTGGATAGAGTGGATGTGGAGGCCAGGTTATTGGATAGACATACAGTGGAGGTTGGTCGGTTCTTGATTAGTCAGGGCATCAAAGTTTATGGGGGAAGGCAAGAGAATAGGAAAGAGCAATAATAAATCAACTATGATGGAATGGCAGAGCAGACTTGATGGGCCAGATGGCCTAATCTTGCTCATTTGGTTTTGACTCCTTTAAGAAAATCCCAGAGATTGAATGTGATCTATTGGTATGCATGAAGTTTCATTCTCAACTAAACCAAACAGATAAACTACTTATTAACATCAGGAGTGTTGTATCTTGGTAATTATCAAGCCCTAGGTTCTTTCAGTAGTTCAATAATGAGTGAAAAAGTTTGATTCTTTCAATCATTTATTTAAAGTTTAAACAAAGGACAACTACTAAGTGTCACAGTCCTTACCGTTGATTTCTCATATTCTCCTAATTCACTTTTCCCTGTGTTCTCCTGGGCTCCTTGATTGCGACACACCTGATTCTCATCTAAACCTGCAGCATAAATACCCCGGCTTTGCATCCACTCATCACCAGATCGTTGTTTCAGCCAGTGTGGTAATTCACGTTCCCGGCCGCTTAGGATTGTGTATTCTAAGTTTTGTTTCAGTACTGAGGTTTGCCTGTGTTAACTCTGCCTCTCTGTGTCAAGAGAAGCATTGCCTGCCACTTGTCTTTCCGTTCATCCTCCTGTTTGCCGTTCAGCTCCAGCCACGCTCACGCCCTAGTCTGCATCCCAACTCTATCTCCGTGCCGCTGTCCTGCGTTTGGGTTTACCCGTTTTATGTATCAGAATGATCTGGCCACCATGGACCCAGCGGACACAAACACCATTCAACAAGCCCCCGCCAGCTAGGGTTCCCTACTGGGACAGCACGACCAGCTCCTCTGGGGGGTCATGGAGAACCTCCGTTCCTTGTTTGCTCATGTTACGCAGATCGGTAACCAGCTGGACTGGGTCTCCACTCATATCACTCAACCCACTCCTGGAACCCAGCCTAGCCAGCCCAGACAGCCTGTAGCGCAACCCCCCAGACTTCACCAATACCCCCACCCAGAGAGCCTCATGTACCAGAGCTGGAGATGCAAGAGATTCGGGGAAGTTTTGGGGTTTCCTCCTTCAGTGCTCCTTGGTGTTTGAACAGCAGTTCTCGACTTACTCCACAGATAAGTCTAAAATTGCTTATGTCAAGGGGTTGCTACGGGGGAGCACATTAGCATGGGCCTCTGCAGTTTAGGACAACCAACCTGATATCTGCTCCTCTTTCACCAGTTTTTTAGTGGAGATGAGACAAGTCTTCGATCACCTCTTCTGAAGTAAAGATGCCGCTAAGCATCTACTCATTCTCCGCCTGGGCTCCCGCAGTGATGCTGAATAGTCAGTGGAGTTACGGACGTTAGCAGCCAACTCAGGGTGGAACGATGAGTCACTCCAGCGAGTTTTTCTGAATGGACTCAGTGACCTTGTAAAGGACGAGTTGGCGGTGAGAGACGATGCTGACAGCCTGGATTCCCTGATCTCCCTGGTCACCAGGTTGGACAATCGCCTTCGAGAACGCCATAGAGAGAGAACTGGTTGTCCACCACCTTTGGCCACCCCTCGGCACTCATTACCGCCTCCCACCAGAACAAGTCTCTCTTCTCCTCCTGCACCCCAAGTAGCTCCCAGCCCTACTGCTTCAACGGTCCCGGGAGAGGAACCCATGCAGCTGGGGTGGGCCTGCCTTTCTCCTGCTGAACGTTTCCGGAGAATGAGAGCAGGCGGGTGTCTATATTGTAGTCAGTCCGGCCACTTCCTTGCCTCCTGTCCATTTCAGCCAAAAGGGAGGGCTCACCAGTAGCAGGGGGGACTCTGGTGAGCCAGACAACGTTCCCTGTCGTCCCCCGACCCCGGATGCAGCTTCAAGCCACTCTGTGTCATAATCAACAGTCCTTACCTCTGTTAGCACTAGTGGACTCCGGTGCAGAGGGAAACTTCATGGATGAAAACCTAGCCCTCCAAGCCAGTATTTCTCATGAGCCTCTGTGTACCCCCATGGATGCCAATGCACTAGACAGTAGACTCCTGGCCCGAGTAACAAACTGCATGGAACCCCTGCTTCTCCTTCTCTCCGGAAACCATTGGGAACAGGTACGATTCGACCTAATTTCCTCTCCTCAGGCCCCTTTAGCTCTCGGCTACCCTTGGCTAAACTGTCATAACCCCCATGTCGACTGGCCCACTGGGAAGATAGTCAGCTGGAGCCCGTTCTGCCATTCCTCTTGCCTGCAATCAGCCCTTCCCCCAGTGGAGGTCACTGCTACCTCGTCCGCCTCTGAGCCCCCTGACTTGTCCACCGTTCCCGTAGAATATCACGATCTTGGAGAGGTGTTCAGTAAGCAACAGGCTCTTTCTCTGCCTCCACATCACCCTTACTTTTGCGCGATTGACCTTCTCCCTGGAGCCTCATCACCCACCAGTTGGCTGTATAACCTGTTGCAACCAGAAAGAGAAGCTATGGAGACGTACGTAAATGACTCCCTCGCGACTGGCATCATCCGACGCTCATCTTCCCTTGTAGGTGCTGGTTTCTTTTTTGTGGCAAAGAAAGACGGCTTGCTACACCTATGCATTGACTACCGTGACCTGAACAACATTACCATAAAGAATAAGTATCCCCTGCCCCTGATCAACTCAGCATTCGAGCCCCTTCACGGAGCCATAGTATTCTCTAAATTGGACCTGCAGAACGCCTATCACCTGAGCAGGATACGGGAGGGAGATGAATGGAAGATGGCCTTTAACACCGCCCTCAGTCATTTTAAATACCTGGTGATGCCTTTCGGCCTGACCAACGCTCCCATGGTGTTCCAGGCTCTGGTTAATGATGTCCTTAAGGACTTTATTCACCGATTTGTTTTTGTTCATCTGGACGATATCCTAATCTTCTCCCGTAACTTCCAGGAGCACACCCACCATGTCCGCCAGGTTCTTCAGAGGCTTTTGGAGAACAAGCTATTTGTTAAGGCCGAGAAGTGTAAATTCCATGCCCATTCCGTCAGTTTCCTGGGTACATCATTGAGAGTGAGCAGGTGAGGGCAGATCCCGAAAAGATCTGGGCAGTGGCAGAGTGGCCCAAACCCACAACGCTTAAACAACTCCAGCAATTTCTGGGATTCGCCAATTTTTACCGTGGCTTCATTAGGGATTACAGCCAGATGGTAGCGTCCCTTATCCAGCTCACCTCTCCTGCGACCCCCTTCCACTGGATTCCCGAAGCGGACTCAGCCTTCTCAGAGCTTAAGAGGCGTTTCACCTCCACTCCCATCCTGGTCCAGCCTGACCCATCTCGCCAGTTCATAGTAGAAGTGGACGCGTCCGACACTGGGGTGGGGGCGGTCCTCTCTCAATGCTCCATCCCAGACCAAAAGCTCTATCCTTGCGCCTTCTTCTCTCGCCGTCTATCCCCGGGTAAATGGAACTACGGCGTTGGGAACCGTGAGTAGCTGGCCATCAAGCTCACCTTGGAGGAGTGGAGGCACTGACTGGAGGGAGCAGAACACCCATTCATCGTTTCGACGGACCATAAGAACCTGGCAACATTCAGACAGCTAAACACCTTAACTCCCGCCAAGCCCGTTGGGCACTGTTTTTTGGCCACTTCAATTTCATCCTCACCTACCGTCCTGGTTCCAAGAACGTGAAGCCAGATGCTCTCTCTCGTCAGTACGTCTCCAAGGAGGACCCTTCTGATCCTGATACCATCCTTCTACCACCCTGTTTCGTGGCTGCCCTCAGCAGGGAGATCGAGTCCGTAGTTAGAGAGGCCCAATGAACTCAACCTGACCCAGATGATGGAACCCCCCAATTGTCTCTTCGTGCCTGACTCTGCCGTTCTCAGGTTCTCCAATGGGGGCATACTTCCTGGTTTACCTGCCATCCTAGAGTCAGTTGAACCCTGTCCCTTTTGAAGTGACATTTCTGGTGGCCCACTAAAGATGCTGACACTTGCTCCTTCGTTTCCGTCTGTACTCTGTGTGCCCGCGGAAAAGCCTCCCAACGGCCTCCTGCTAGGCTGCTTCATCCCCTACCTGTCCCTGGCCGTCCTTGGTCGCACACTGCTCTGGATTGCGTCACTGGACTACCCCCCTCACATGGTACCACAGCTATACTCACCGTGGTGGACCGTTTTTCCAAAGCCGTGCACTTCATAGCCCTTCCCAAACTCCCTACAGCCCGTGAAACTGCCGACCTCCTTGTCCAACACGTCTTCCGCCTTCAAGGAATTCCCTCTGACATCGTTTCTGACCGGGGCCCCCAATTCAACTCCTAAGTCTGGAAATCCTTCTGTCAATCCCTTGGAGCTTCAGTAAGTCTGTCTTCTAGTTTCCATCCACAGACTAACGGTCAGACGGAGCGAGCCAATCAGGACTTGGAAGCAGCACTGCACTGCATTTTCGCCAGTAACCCGTCATCCTGGAGCACCCATCTCACTTAGATTGAGTATGCCCACAACTCTCTGACCAGCGCTGCCACTGGTATGTCCCCTTTCAAATGTTCCCTGGGCTATCAACCCCCTCTGTTTCCTGCCCACGAAGACAACATCACTGTGCCTTCAGTTCAGGTCCATCTCTGCCAGTGCCACAAGGTCTGGAAGGATACATGCTCAGCCCTGCTCCGCTCCGCTGACCGCAACCGGAGTATCGCCAATCACCACCAGATTCCAGCACCCAACTATCAACCTGGACAGAAGGTTTGACTCTTTTCAAGAGACATCCCCCTCAAAACCGAATCCAAGAAACTCATCCCGTATTACATCGGACCAATTCGAAATCGAGAGCATCATCAATCATGCGGCGGTCAAACTCAAACTACCCAGATCCATGTGCATTCATCCCACGTTCCACATCTCCCAACTGAAACCTGTGCCTGTCAGCCCTTTGTGCCCTCCTGCTGAACCTCCTGTACCCGCCCGAGTCATCGACGATCACCCAGCTTTCACTGTTCGGCGAATACTGGATGTGCGCCACCGAGGCAGGGGTTTCCAGTACCTCATCGATTGGGAAGGATATGGTCCTGAGGAGAGCACTTGGATCCCCCACTCCTATATCTCAGACCCCTCCCTCATCCGAGACTTCCATCGTGACAATCCGGGCAAGCCTGGTGGTTCGTCTGGAGGCTCCCGTGAGTGGAGGGATACTGTTACGTTCCCGACCGTTAATTCCTCATATTCTCCTAATTCTCTTTTCTCTGTGTTCTCCTGGGCTCCTTGATTGCGACACACCTGATTCTCATCTAAACCTGCAGCATAATTACCCCGGCTTTGCATCCACTCATCGCCAGATCGTTGTTTCAGCCAGTGTGGTAATTCACGTTCCCAGCTGCTTAGGATTGTGTATTCTAAGTTTTGTTTCATTACTGAGGTTTGCTTGTGTTAACTCTGTGTCTCCGTGTCAAGAGAAGCATTGCCTGCTGCCTGCCTTTCCGTTCATCCTCCTGTTTGCCATTCAGCTCCAGCAACGCTCTGTGTCAAGATAAGTATTGCCTGCTGCCTGCCTTTCTGTTCATCCTTCTGCTTGTCGTTCAGCTCCAGTCATGCTCATGCCCTTGTCTGCATCCCGACTCTATCTCTGTGCCAGGGTCTTGTGTTTGGGTTCACCTGTTCTCTGCATCACTAAGCAGACAAAGTAACAGTGATACCAAGCAGAAGAGAGGCGAGAAATTAAAGATATTCCATAGCTTCAATATTGCAGTTTTGAAAAATCTTTATAATCCAGATAACAAAAATTCCTTAGATAAAGATAAATGAATTAAAATGCTACACAATCATAATGTGTATTATGTGCTAACATTTAGCCAATTAAAAAATGAAAAGGTATAATAAACCAGTAAGTAACTGCTATATCACTTTCTGCCAGCAAGTGGGGATGAACCACCACATACCGTGAAACATGAGTTTGTTAAAGATACAAATTGTTGCAAATACAAATTATGTCAGTTAAAAAGAAACTACGAGTAAAACAATGATTTTGGTCTTGCATTAATTCAACTAATATCTTATAAAAAGTACAAAAAATTACAATGAGAGTTTAAAAAGAATAATTTTAATTGATTTATTAGTTACTGGAACATCCAACAACAAGAACCTCAGGGATCTGAATCTATAGAAAAGGGTTTAATAGAGTAAAATGGTCCTAAGCCGTTCAGTCTTGATTGTGTCCTCCCTTCAGAAGAACATGTGCTGTGCTGCTTTTTTATTAAACTTGACCATCTCTGCACATGCTGGGCTATGATTTCTTTTAACTTGCAGCATTTTTTTAACTTCAAATCTTTCACTGTGCTTCAATAATGTGGGTCTAACTTCATTCTTTACTTCAAGTGAGGCGTGCATGTATCATGTGAATTGTATACGTCATCATGCTTGCTCATATTTATACATGTAACTCATAATTTATTATTTAAATGACCAAAAAAAGGTTAATCAAACAAATACACACAGGCACACAAGATTACTCAAACAGAACTGTAATATTAAATACAGTTTCCAATAATACAGGAGCCTAGGACCAAAGGCCAGTCTCATAATGGAGGGACTTCCCTCTAGAACAGAAATGAGGAGGAATATCCTTTGCCAGAGAGTGGTGAATCTGTGTAATTGATTACCATGGATGGCTGTGGAGACTAAGTCACTGGGTATATTTAAAGCGAAGGTAGATAGGTTCTTCATTAGTGAGGGCATTAAAGCTTACAGGGAGAAGACAGAAGAATAGGGTTCACTAGGATAATAAATCAGCTATGATAGAATGCCGAAGCAAACTTTACAGGCCAAATGGCCTTATCCTGCTCCTGTGTTTATGGTCTTATGGTCTTGATTCCATCAAGAAAATCCAGGAACTTGAATGTGATGTGTTCACCATTTATGAAATTTCATTCTCAACTAAACCGAGAGGATAAATTACTTATTAACATCAGCAATTTATTATAAGAATATTAATTGATTATTTATTAGTTATTGAAACGTACAACAACCTCAGGCATTTGAATCCATAGAACAGCATTTGATAGAGTAAAATGGTCTTAAGCAGTTCACAGCGATGGTAGGGTTAAAAATTGGTGCTTGTGCAACGAAAAAAAAACATTGTGAAAAGGTGCCATATGATTGAGACCAGTGAGAGTGACATGTTAGAAATAGAATGATAAAACAAAAGTTACTGTCTTGAAGTATGGTAACATTTTTTCACCTTCATGAAGTTAACAATTGTAAGATGAGAGGTTAATTCTCCACAAATGATAAAGCTGCACAAAGTGGGAAGAAGAATGAATATTTGATCTTTGTGTAAAATTCCAGCACAATCTGTGTGATCCAGGAGCCTTCACTTTACCTCGTAGACCAGTCTGTGAAGATCTGATTCATCAGGTTTCTGTAAAAGGCAACGGTCAAATCATCAGACTCATCGACATTGGGAACTCTGCTTTAGAGTTGTATCTGGAGCTTGGACTCCAATATATTCACATCAAACATTCTGCACACATACAGTGTGTTAACATCTTGACAATATCATCTGCAGATAGCTTTGGATTGACCATTGGATAAGGAAAGGTAAATGTGTTTAAATGTCTTTCCTCAAATGAAAAGTATATTTGGAAGCAAATTCCACTAATGTCCATTAGCCTACCTTAGTTTCTCTTGTGAACCACATGACTGAACTCGTGCCGATCATCAGGAGAGCGAAGAGTACCCAACAACCCACTTCCCATATCATGAAACTGAGCAAAGAGGAAGAGATACAGAATTGATGAGATGAAATGAGATGGCTTTGTGTTTAAAATATGTACCTCCTGTTTCCTTTGTGGAGTCTGTAACGTTGAATCAGGATCGTGGGTGTGGCAAGTGAGACAGAAAACACTGGCTGCAAATAAATATGTCAATCATTTTTTACCAACAATAAAAATTCTACCAAATATTCATGTTCCCAAGTTACAGAAACTACAAAGTTGAATCTACAAACACACTTAGCTAAAAGCGCATGCAATGCATACCTTCCCGATGGTTATGTGCACCACTTGCCTTAAACCAAGGAAAAGAGAGCAAGCCTCTTCCATGTGCTCTTTTATACCCAGGATATTTGACACTGGACACCAGGCCGCTAACCAATGGGAAAAGCAGCTGCAGTTGCTAAACTAACTAATCAGGATGAAAGCGACTTTTGACAATCAGAATAAGCCCCCCACAGGACACACTACCTCTTGAAAGTTGCAACACCCTGCGATCCAACCCTTGTGACGATGAGGATTACCTTTGTGAATTCCCTATTAAGTTACATACAAAACGCAGTACAATACAATAGTCATCCCCCAGTACACGACAGTAGTCCACCAGCCTCCCTGTGCCCCAAAAGGCCACCAGCACCACCCCAGAGTGTGATAGCTAATGAGCTGCTTACTGAATTAACCAATCACAAAGGAAGCGACTTTCAACAATCAGAATAAACCACGCCTGCCACTGGACAGAGTGGAGCAAGGCAAATAACCAGAGCTAGAGCGGTTCATCTGGAAGAGTAAACTAATGTTAACTGAGGGTGTGGTAGGCAACTGATGATTATCAGATACAGACCTAATCACTGGGGCTTGGTCTCGGACAAATTAGATCTTTGAATTAGAAACTGCAAAGTGAAAATGGGTTTAGGAATGATAGAGAAGTTAATAATGAGTGGCCTCCATGATACTGAAATATCATCAAAAATCTGATCACATTATTCTCTGGACAACAGTAGATATAGGGAAATTACATTCAAAAATTTCTGTAGGACTCACTCACAACAGAAGGTCTGAAATGCCAATAAGAGACTTTGTAAATTGGGGAAAGAATGGGGTAAATCAATCAGGGCAATGAAAATGACCACAATAAAATGCAATTATGATGATCAAAAAGATGGAACCATGTAGGAATAATATCAAATAGTTTCAAGACAATGGCAACATCTTGCATTGCGGTCATTCATTGATTCTATTATGGTTATTGTATTTACTGAGTATGCCCGCATGAAAATGAATCCCAGGGTTGTGTATGGTGATATATATATACTTGGATAATAAATGGACTTTGAAATTTGAAATCTTTTCTTCAATTCATCCAGTTTATTAACATCTCTTCTTCAGCAGAGAACCAAAACTGAACATAATACTCCAAGTATCATCTCATCAATTGTCTCAAACAACTGCAACATCACCTTCCAACTTGTCTACTCTGGCTGATGCCTAAAGCCTTCTTCACTACTCTGTCTACCCCTGACTCCACTTTCAGGGAACCATGTACCTGAGTCACAGTCAGTGTTTGTGAAGTGTCTGAGTGAGATCTTATTTCACCTCTCCATAGAAGGCTTCGGCATATGTTCTGGAAGATAGAATTTATATACAGTGCTGTGAAAAAGTCGTAGGCAAATGTAAAATAATTCTGTAAAGTGAAGGTGCTTTCAAAAATAATGAAATGAAAAGCTTCTAACTATCAAAGAGAAGTAAACAGTAAAAAGCTAAATCAAATCAATATTTGGGTGTGACTACCCTCTGCCTTCAAAAGTTCATCAATTCTTTAGGTACACTATTGTGCAGTGCTAGAAGAAAATTAGCTGGTAGATTGTTCCAATCTACTTGGAGAACTTGCCACAGCTCTTCTGCAGACTCTGGCTGTTTCAGTTGCTTCTGTCTTTCCAGGTATTCCCAGACTGCCTTGATGATATTGAGATCAAGGCTCTATGGGGACCATACCACATGAAACCATAGGGTGCCTAAGACTTCTGCACAGTACTGTAGTGGATGCCCAATGGAAAGTCTCATGGATTTTGTCCGTGTTGTACGACTCTGGGACCATATGATTCTGTTACACAACAGCATGATGTGAAACCTGAAGTTTAAAGTTCAAAGAAGATTTATTATCAAAATACATATATGTCACCATATTCAACCCTGGGATTCATTTTCTTGTGGGCATACTCAATAAATCTACAGAATAATAGCCACAACGGATTCAATGGAGACCGCCCAACTACAGCATTCAACTAGCGTGCAGAAGACAACAAACTATGCAAAGGGAAAAAGAAGAAATAGTAATAATAAATAAATAAGCAGAAAATATCGAGGACATGAGATGAAGAGTCCTTAAGGTGAGTCCATTGATTGTGGGAACATTTCAATGATGGGACAAGTGAAGTTGAGTGAAGTTATCCCCTTTGTTTATCATCTATCCATGCCAATAATCTACTTCCAAAATAAATACTAGTATCATCTTTCATGTCTAAGTCATTACAGAATATTTAGAGAGGTTGATTTTTCTTGGATTCTCAGGCTTAAAACATGTAAGAGAGCATTGGTTCTACTATTGGTTATAGAACTGTAAACAATATTCTCATAGGCATTCAGTACAAGGAAATAAAATTGTAATTTCCCCTTAATTATCCCTCATAAAGGAGCAGGGCCAATCATAGCATCATTAATGAGAACATTGTGTCTTTAAGCAGAACTGGATTAAGTGATTTACCTTGCAGTTGGTTCTACTGGAATATCTTCATACGAATATCCACAACCTGTTGAGGCAAGGAAAGAAAATTCATTCTCACGTGTTTTCCAAGTGCTGTCAAGCAAAATTACATGATTGACATGTGGAAACTCATTCCTTGAGTAAAGGGCTGATTGGTTACATGAAGGCCAGCTCTAGGAGATCTGCTGTTGGGGTCACAACACTCACCAGAGGGATGAACACTGAGTGCATGTGGAGATATTGGGCCAAGTACAATTGCTGATAACTTTGAAGTTTCAGATTGAGACCCTTTCTGATGAAGGATCTTGGCCTGAAATGTTTACTGTTTATTCCTTTCCACAGATGCTGTCTGACCTGCTGAGTTTCTCCAGCATTTTGTATGTTTCAAAGGTTTCAAAGGTACATTTAATGTCAGAGAATTGTATGCATCCTGAAATACATTCTCTTCACAACCATCCACGAAAACAGAGGAATGCCCCTAAAGAATGAATGACAGTTAAATGTTAGAACCCCAAAGCCTCCCCCCCACTCCCCCCTCCCATGTGTAAGCAGCAGCAAAGCAACGATCCCCCATCTTGTTGCTCTTGTTGTACACCATCTCCAGAATTGCTTCTGTTCCTGTTCTAATATTGGTCAGACGAACGTCATTAAACATACAGTATGGGAACAGGCCCTTCAGCTCAACTCATTCACACTGACAAGTGTTTTCAACTGATTTGGTCTCACTTGCCTGCATTTAGCCCACATCCCTTTTCCAGAAATGTTTTAAAATCATTTCTATGGTATCCACTTCTACCAATTCGTTCAGTAATTTGTTCCACATTACCCCCCCCGCCCCCCGCGCCAACTTTCTGTGTAATAAACCTGCCCTTCAGGTCCCTTTTGTAAATAACATAGAACAGTACAACACAATACGTCCCTTTGGCCCATGATGTTATGTTAGCCTTAAACCTACTCCACAATCAATTTAACCCTTCCCCCTACACCGCACATAACCATCCATGTGCCAGTCTAAGAGTCCTTTAAATGTGCCTGATATATTAGGCAGCATCACGGTAAATCTCCTCTACAACCTCTAAAGCTCCACATCCTTCCTATAAAGAGTTGACAGGAAATGAACACTATTGTCCAAGTGTGGACTACCCAGAGTTTTATAGAGCTGTAACGTTACCTCATGGCTCTTGACTTCAATACTCCGATTAATGAAAGCCAACACAGCATTCACCTTATTCACCATCTTATCAACTTGAATGTTACCTTTGAAGGATATTTGGGTTTGGACCCCAATCTCTTGCCAATAACATTGTACTCTGCCTTCAAATTTCATCTTCCAAAATGTATTGCTTCATTCTTTTCCAGATAGAACTCCGTCTGCCACTTCTCAGCCCAGCTCTGCATCCTGTCAATGTCCCATTGTAACCTATAACCTATGAGAATCTTCTACACTTTCCACTGCACCACCAACATTTGTGTTCTCTGCAAACATGTTAAGCAATCCTTCCACTTCCTCAGTCAAGTCCTTCACTAAAATCACAAAGAACAGAGGATCCAGAACAGGCCTTCATTAATCAGAGGATTGAGGTCAAGAGTCACAAGATAATTGTGTAATACCAGTAGTCGTCACCACCTGGCAGAATACATTATTAACTACCACCATCTGACTTCTGTGAGCAAACGAATTTCAATTGTTAGAGCATCTCAAATGATAAGGCATAGTAACAAGATTAGAATCGGCTAATTTAAAATTAGATGCACAGGAGCTTCTTCACAATCCTTGGAATTCTCCACCTGGAAGGTTGTGGAGGCTGGATCAGTGGGGATACTCAAATAAAAACTAGATTTTTTTGATATACTTCAGGGAATGGAGAACTGTGTGAAAATGGCACAGAATAGCAGAGAAGGCCTGGTACAGATCAGCCAGGATTATATTGAATAATGGAGTAGTCTTCAGAGACCAGCCAGCCAGCAGTGCCCATTCTTCCAGAGTTCTTACACTATCTGCATGTGGCTTAGCCTGTACAATTCTCCCTATTTTCCATGAAACAAACCACTGGAAACCATTTACAAATCCAAAAGGATCGAGTTTGGGTATTTGCTGTTTTCTAAAGATAAGAAAATCTCAGTCAGCAACCAGAAACATCATCCATTTAGACAAAAAGCCACCATCACCAGCAAGAGCATTTTGCAGACAGGATGCTCTCTGGTGAGGAACTCACTTCTCAGCTACTGAACATGGCATGCTATTCTCCACAAGACTTGTCACAGTGGAGACAGAATAGGCTAGAAATGTCAGAATGCAGCCTTGAGAGCAAAACAGATTAACACTCCCAACTCTCCACAACCCCCACCACCGCTACTTTATCATTTCATGTCAGCCACCGTATGTACAAACACTCCTATGCCCAGTGTCACTTTATTGGCATACAATCAATGTATATAAGCTATCTTATGTATTTATAATTATTGTGTTACTTTATTATTGTGTTCTATATCTTATTGTGTTTTTTGTGCTCCACTGGATCCAGAGTAACAATTACTTTGTTCTCCTTACACTTGTGTATTGGAAAGAACATTAAGCAATCTTGAATCTTGAAAACGGTACATGATACTCAATCAATCTCCCTAATGATTCACACCCTCCACCACTTACCAGTGCTAGTGAATTGAATCACAAAGCTGCAATTGTCTCCTCTGTTGTAGATGGACACGTTCACTATTTCACTAGACTTTGCTCCATGAGTATTCGAGGCTGTGCAGTAATATTGATGGTGTTGGTGTTTGAAGGATTGGCAACATAGATCCAATTTACTGGTGTCAGAGACCTTTGAATCCACAGATGAGATGTTTTCATACCATGTGTATTGAATGGGAAGGGATCCGTGGACAGACTCACAGGACACTGACACGGAGCTCCCACCACACGAGACATTTGCAGGAGACAGAAATTGAAGCACAGGAACAGACACCGGTTCTGTGGAAAAGAATCAGTGAACATCAGAAAATCAATAAAGATTTCAGCAACTCTGCATCTCAGCCAGGGCCAGCAGGTGGTTGTCTCACCTCTAAATCCATCTGTGTGTCTGCATCCTCCCAGATGCCTGAACTGCCACATCTGCCATTATCCCAAAACACAGCAAGACTCTGGATCAGGACAGCAGTGATGATACTGAGAATGTGATGTGTCAGTGTGAAAATCAGGGTGCAATCTCTCTCAGCAACAAGGAGACAGTCTCCAGTGGAGTTTTTAAAAAAATCAATGCAAATATTGTTTTAAGCTGAGAGGTGGGCAATTTAAAGGCGATTTATGAGACAAGTTCTTTAGCTACAGTGGTGACTGACTGTCAGGTGAATAGGTGGAACAGATATAACAGCAATATTTAAAAGGCATTTAGACTAACCCACAAAAAGGTAGGCACTGGAATGATTATGGACAATTGCAGGCAGATGGAATTAGCTTAGACTGACATCATAAGGTCATAGAACTATAAGACATAGGAGTAGAATCAGGCCATTAGGCCTATTGAGTTTGCACCTCCATTCAATAATGTTGATATATTTTCCCTCTCAAGCCCATTCTGCCTCCTTCTCCGTGAAACCTTTGATATCCTTACTAATCAAAAATCTATCAACCTCCACTTTAAATATACCCAATAACTTGTCTTCCACAGCCTTCTGTGGCAATGAAATCCACAGAATCATCACCTTCTGACTAAAGAAATTACTCCTCTGCTGTGTTCAAAGAGAATGTCCTTCTATTCTGAGTCTTTTTCATCCCAGTCTAGACTCTTCCACTGCTGGAAACATACTGTTCATGTCTACTCTATCTAGCCTTTCAATATGCTGTACAATGCTGTACAATGATGAGATCCCATCTCATTCTTCTAAATTCTACTGAGGAAAAGCTCAGTGCCATCCAACATAGCTCATATATTAACCCTTTCAGTCCAGGGAACATGTTCAGTGGAACCATGATGGGCTGAAGGGTCTGATTCTGTGCTGGCTGTTCTTCTTCTGTAATTCATTGCTGTATTTTCCATATGGGAATGAGAGAGAGAGAGAGAGAGAGAGAAAGAGGGAGGGAGAGAGAGAGAGGGAGGGAGAGAAAGAGAGAGGGAGGGAGGGAGAGAAAATATCCCTGGGGTGAGGTTGATGTCACTTCTCTGTGATAGTAGGATTATTGGCTTTAGCATGAATGCAAACCTCTAACAGGGTGACATTTCATACAGTTCAGAGTCAGGAAAATATGCTGAACCTCCCGCTGGAAATCGGTGTCCAGTCAGTGGGACAGACAATATGAGTAGGGTTTCCCGACCCCTGTCCACTCAGCACAGGGTTCTTGCACATCTGCTGAGCCTCAGTGTATTCCTGCTGCCCTGACACTCCCCAGAGAAAACATGAATCAGACCATCTTGGTGGAGACGTCAAGTCAATCAATGAGAAACCTACCGTCAGATATGTTTAGATACACGTCAAACACTGGATGATTTCGAGATGTTGTAATTCCACATCTGTAAATTCCTGTATCATTAGAGACAAGATTCTTGATAGTAACAGTAAATATTCCCTGGGATATGTTATCTCTGATTGTCATTCTTCCATACTGCTCATTTTGCCCCTTTGTATTCTCTGATGATGTGCATCGGTGATCCCACATGCGGCACAAATACTTAGTGTGTGAACGATACACTGGTGCATAGTGACAATCGATTGTGACTGCTCTTCCCACAACTCCTCTTACTTTATCTTCTGCCCATAAAGCACCTGAAACTGAGGGAGAAGTTATTCGGAAAATGGACAGGTAAAGTCAAATTTACACAAGATTATTTGATGTCATTTCCTGTACACACGTGGAAGGGAGAACAAAATCATTGTTACTCTGGATCTGATGGAGAACAAAAAAGTAGAGCTTGGCACATGGAGATTAGCAAGAATTTATGCTGATCTGTAATGTGAGATCATATGGTAACCTAGCTGGATGGATACTGAATAGGCTTGGTGGAAGGAGTCAGATTGTGGTAGTGGAGTGTTGGTTTTCTGACAACATCAGACTTTATCACGAGTGGTGTACCATTGAGATCAGTGCTGTTATTTGTTAACCACTGTTATTTGTCATCAATATTGATAATTTGTAATGATAATGTAGGTGGCACAATTAATAAGTTACGAGTGACACTGTAGTGCGTTGGACAGTAGAAAGAGTGGTCGAAGTTCACAATGGGATCTGGTAACGAAACCAGTGTTCAGACCCATTACTCTGTGCCAACACGATTCCCCCACCTCAGCCCATCCTGTTTGCTTGTATTTAACCCGTCTCCCTCTCTTTTCGCTACTACCAACAGGTCAAGTTCAAGTTCAAGTTTAATTGACATTCAACCATATGAAACAGCGTTATTCCGGGGCAAAGATGTAAAACACAGTACCAACAGTCACACATAGCACAAGGAACATATAAGATATCAGTAAGATACAGTCACACAAAATATATAGTCCAAGATGCTGAGTCCATGAATGTTGCAGAAATACAGCTTGTTTTCTGTTGAGTGAACAGCGGGGGTCAGCACTGACTTCAACTTGGACACAATGCTACTCCTCTTCGTGTGGTGCCGACATACTCCAATGCCTTTCTCCTGGACGGCCGTAATGAGGTAACACTGTGTGCTGAGGCTTGGTCTTTGTTATGAGCCAGGCCATGCTGCTGCCCTGCCATCCACTAATAAATCAGTGAATTGGACTTGCAGCATTCCACATTAATAATGTCCAACATTATATTTATTGAAAAGTGCATGACCAAGCATTTTCCAACATTGTATTTCATTTACCACTTTCTTAATCTGTCTAAGTCCTACTGCATCCTGCCTGTTTCCTCAACACTACCTGCCCTTCCGCCAATCTTCATATCATCTGCAAACTTGGCAACAAAGCCATCTATTACATCATCTAAATCATTTATATACAGCATAAAGAGAAGTGGTTCCAAAACTGACCCTTGTGAAACACCTCTAGACTCAGCAGCCAACCAGAAAAGGATCCTTTTATTCCCACTTGCTGCCTCCTACCAATCAGCCAATGCTTTAACCATTTTAGTAACTTTCCTGTAATACCATGGGCTCTTAACTTGGTGAGCAGCCTCATGTGTGGCACCTTGTCAAAGGCCTCCTGAAAGTCCAAACATACAACATCCACTGCATCCCCTTTATCTATCCTACTTGTAATCTCCTCGAAGAATTCCAACAGGTTCGTCAGACAGGATTTTCCCTGAAGGAAACCATGCTGACTTTGTACTATCTTGTCTTGTGTCACCAAGTACTCCATCACCTCATCCTTAACAATTGACTCTAACATTTTCTCAACCACTGAGGTCAGGCTAACTGGTCTATAATTTCCTTTCTGCTGCCTTCCTCCCTTCTTAAAGAGTGGAGTGACATTTAGAGTATATCCTTGCTTTTATATTCTAATCCTCTTGAAATGAATGCTAACATTGTATTTATCTTCCCTACCATCAACTCAACATACAAGTTAACATTTAGGAACTTCTAAATCCCTTTGCACCTCAGATTTCTGAATTTTCTTCCCATTTAGAAATAGTCTGTACCTTATTCCTTCCACCAGAGTGCACGAGAATACATTTCCCAACAGTATCTCCCACTTCTTTACCCATCCTCCTAATCTGTCTAAGTCCTTCTGCAGTTACCCTGATTCCTCAGCACTACCTGCCCCTCAGCGTAACTTTGTATTGTCTGCAAACTTGGCCACAAAGCCGTCAATACTGTCACCCAAATTATTGACATGTAACGTGAAAAGATGCAGTCCCAACACCAACTCCTGCGGAATACTGGGAGTCATTGACAACCAAACAGAAAGGCCCCCCTTTATTCCCACACATTACTTCCAGCCAGTCAGCCAATCTTCTGTCCATGCGAGTATCATTCCTGCAGTACCATGGGCTCTTACCTTGTTATAACTGTCTCATGTGCAGCACCTTGTCAAAAGACTTCTAAAGAATCCAAATAAATAACATCCATTGGCTCGTTCTCATCTATTCTGCCCGTTGTTCCTCAAAGAATTCCAACAATTCTTTCAGGCAAAATTTTCCCTCTAGGAAATCATATATCTCCAAGTACCCTGAAACTTCGTCCTCAAAAAGGGCTCCAACATCTTCCCAGCCTTTGAAGTCAGGTGAACTGTTCCATAATTTTCTTTCTTCTGCATTCCACCCTTCATAAAGAGTGGAGAGACATTCGCAA